>NC_037683.1:8184632-8531626 GCF_003255815.1 Theropithecus gelada | reverse complement strand
TGTGTGGTGTGTGTAGTGTGTGGTATATGTAGCATGTGGTGTGTATGTGGTGTGTGTGTTGTTTGGTATGTATGTCATGTGTGGTGTGTGTAGTGTGTGGTGTGTGTAGTATGTGGTGTGTATGTGGTGTGTGTGTTGTTTGGTATGTATGTCGTGTGTGGTGTGTGTACGGTGTTTGGTGTGTAGTGTGTGGTGTGTGTAGTGCTTGGTGTGTATGTTTGTGTGTGGTATGTGTGTATGGTGTTTCGTGTATGTAGTGTGGTGTGTGGTGTGGTTTCGTGTTGTGTGTGTGTGGTGTGTATCCCCACAGTGGGGAGTGGGGGTAGCAGCCGCTGGTGGTGGGACATTCTGGCCTGCATTCTGGGCAGAGGATTCCAGGGGAAAACGGGCACAAAGGGATTCAATAAGTTGCCCAAGGACACACAGAGCATGGGTGGACATGGAGCAGGGCCCTGGGCCCTCCCTTTCCCTCATGCCAGCAGGGAGGGTCTCTGGCACTTTACGGTGGGCAGTCAGGGTAGGGCGGAGTGGGCAGGGCACCCTCCTGCAGAGATGATGCCAGTGTGCCTTCCATGTGCCATGTCTTGCCCACCACCACGCTTACTGGTCCTTCAAAGGATGAAAGAGTGAGCGGCCCACAGTGTATGTGTCTATCCCTGGGTCCCCGCTGCCAGGGGTGGGCCTTTCTGTTGATAATCAGTGTTAGCTACAACAGTCCTGATGACCAGTGGTGGCAGCAGAGGCGGTTGGGAGTGATGTGCCGATCTGCAAGTGTGGGGACCCCACAGCCTCCCCTAAGTCAGCGCTGGCGGAGGTCAGGGAGCAGGTGAGAGCTACGGCCAGGAAAGCGGCAGCAGAGCGCGTGCCTGGGGCTCATGCTGCGACCTCTGGGCAGCGTGCCTCCAAGGGGTCACTTGGAGGACTGGGCTGTTAGCTTCGGCCCACACGGGACGCCCTCTGGGCAGCCCCTGTCCTTGGGGCCCGTGAGTGACAGCTCCACTCCAGCCCAGTGGGCAGCTATTTCTGGCACACCTACCGTGTACCAGGCTGTGTGCACAGACCAACATGGGGTGTGTCCTAGAGGTCAAGGGGCCGGGGGGTGTGGCACTCATGGTGGGGCTGGGGGTGGTGGCTGGCAAAGTGACTGGCCCAGGCTCGTGGAGGGAGGAGCAGGAGCAGGCTGAGCAGAGTTGGGGCCTCCTGCAGGCCCTGACCAGCAGGCTCGGCTCGTTCATTGATTTAGTGCCTACTGTGTGCCAGGCACTGTGCTAGAGGCTGGCGGTGGCAGCAGGGAAAAAAACAAAGAGCCTGGCCCTTGTGGGGTGGGGGACACAGATAAGAGGCAACAGAGACCTGAATCATAGATGTGTCCTCCGGTCACTGGAGAGTGGAGGACGATGGCTGAAAAGCAGGGAGGGCAGGGGCTGGGGGTGCCAGTTGGGGTGCAGTTCTAAATGAGAGAACTGCATGGGGCCTTGCTCTGAAGAGAACCAGAAAACAGGCATACAGTCCCCTGCCTTGGTCCCTCAGGCACCCTGGGAGGCTGTATGGATGGACGGTGTGGGTAGGTGGCGGGTGTGGGGGCGCCCACAGCTCCGAGTGAAATGCTCCTCCCAGCCTCGGGGGGATGGAGGTGCCTGGAGTCGTCCCTGGAGGGTCAGCCCCTTTTGCACAGAAGAGACGTGTGGGGGACAGTGCAGGTGTGGAGGGGAAGGTGTCAGGGTGTACGTACTGATGACTGTGCACCCTGCCAGGAATGCCCAAGCCGCAGGTCACATGGCGGAAGGGCCTGTCCTCGGAGCCCCTGCATGACCGGCCAGGTGTGGCGGTGCTGGAAGAGGGGTCTCTATTCCTGGCCTCCGTCTCACCCACGGACAGTGGAGACTACGAGTGCCAGGCCACCAACGAGGTGGGCTCCACGTCCAGGAGAGCCAAGCTGGTGGTCTATGGTGAGCAGGGAGCCAGAGCTGGGGGCAGGAGAGGAAAGCGGCAGGGACCCAGGGACGGGCCTGTCTTCCTCCCAGGACTGCATCCGGCCAGAGGCCCACAGTGATGCTGGGGGTCTGACAGTACCACGGGGTGCCCAGGTGTGGCAGTGCCAGTTCCCCAGGGCCCGAGAGCTTCCTACACAGGAGGATCAGGTCCTGCCACCAGGTGCCAGTGACGGGGAGATCTTGAGGGGCCTGGGAGAGTGGCAGGTTGTACTGGACACCCGACTTCCCTAGAGAGACCCCCACGGAGACAGCATGGGGGAAGCACCTGGAAGTCCATCAGTGTCTTTGATACTGGTCTAGAGGTGAAGATAGTTTAAAATGACCCCTTGGCTGGGCGTGATGGCTCGTGCCTGTAATCCTTGCACTTTGGGAGACTGAGGCAGGAGGATTGCTTGAGCCCAGGAGATCAAGACCGGTTTGGGAGAGAGAGATCCTGTCTCTACATAAAATAAACTTAAAAAATTACTTTCGAAAATGAGCATGGGGCTGGGCGTGGTGGCTCAAGCCTGTAATCCCAGCACTTTGGGAGGCCAAGATGGGCGGATCACGAGGTCAGGAGATCGAGACCATCCTGGCTAACATGGTGAAACCCCGTCTCTACTAAAAAATACAAACCAAAAAAACTAGCCAGGCGAGGTGGCGGACGCCTGTACTCCCAGCTACTCGGGAGGCTGAGGCAGGAGAATGGCGTAAACCTGGGAGGCGGACATTGCAATTGCAGTGAGCTGAGATCAAGCCACTGCACTCCAGCCTGGGCGACAGAGCGAGACTCCGTCTCACAAAAAAAGAAAATGAGCATGGATGGCAGTGCAGAGCCCCAGAGCCCACCTCCGGGTTAAAACTGTTACCATTGGCCTATTCTCACATTCTTGTCCTCAGCAGGGAGCGTGCCCACCCCCACCTCCAGGGTGCTATGTGCAGAGGAAGGGGGCCCCCCTTAACACGGGCAGTGCCGGTGGGCTAGGGAGTGGTCTCTGCCGGCAGGATGAACTGACCTCGCTTGGGCAGTTCTAAAGCTCCTAATGCCACCTGCTGCTTCTCCAGGACCAGTTGCCCTGTAATGACTTGCTTAAGACATTTGTTACAAAAGCATGGCCAGGTCTCACCTTCAGAGATTCTGACTCAGGGGGACCCTCCCTGGTCACTGTGACACCAGGTTGGGTATAGAACCAGATGGATCCAAGGGGACTCTAGCACCCTGCAAAGCTGAGTGTCAGAAAGGGTGACACCTGGGCCTGGGCACGACTGGGGGTGTGTCGGCCCCAGGGCAAGGCTGCTGCGGCCATCTGCAGGTCCACAGGACCCTTTGTGGCTCGGCGGACAGGGACAGGCAGACCTCCTCCAACCCCAGTGATGAAGGGGAGGGAATGGCCCAGACGGGGTCCCTTTGGCTGTGGCTCTAGGGGGGCAGGGAAGCAGCTCCTTGGCTCTCCTTGCCCCCAAGTGCCCCCCAGCATCCGGGAGGACGGGCGCAAGGCCAACGTGTCGGGCATGGCCGGGCAGTCCCTGACGCTGGAGTGTGACGCGAACGGTTTTCCGGCCCCTGAGATCGTGTGGCTGAAGGACGGGCAGCTGGTGGGTGTCCCCCCAGGGTGGGCGGGCTGTGGGTAGGATTTGGGCTGGGGACAGGCCTTCTGGATGGGCGTTCCTGCGTGTGCCACGGTGGGGCAGGGAGATGTGACAAATGTCTTTTGTCCTGCTCTGGGGTTCAGGGCAGTGGAGGACGGTGGTCATGTGATGAAGCCTGGCAGGGGGCTGCGTGGCAGAGAGCATGGCACCGTTCTGGCCACCGGCCACCTCTCGGGCCTCAGTTTCTTCATTACTGATGCTGAGGGTGGTGGCTGGATCCCCGCTTACTGGCTCCCTCTGGCCTCTCCTACCCAGATCCCTAAGGTGGGTGGCCACCGCCTGCTGGACGGGGGCCAGTCCCTCCACTTCCCCAGGATCCAGGAGCGTGATTCTGGGCTCTACTCCTGCCGGGCAGAGAACCAAGCTGGGACCGCCCAGAGGGACTTCCGTCTCCTTGTGCTCAGTGAGTGAGGCCTGAGCCCCGCAACTCCCAAGTGCGTCTGACCCTGTAGCCCCAACTCTTGCAGACACACAGGGGGAGAGGGGAGACATTGCCTGCGGAGAGCAGGGGGGCACAGAGGCGCCCATGACAGACCCAACCCCCATCCTCACAGAGCTGTGAGGCTCAGGGAACAGACATTAGACAGGTGATTAGCAAAGTCATTAGTGTCACAAGTGCTACAAAAGGGCAGCCTGGGTGCTGAGGGCTCCAGGGCAAGCCCATCTGGCCAGGGTTCTAGGGGACTTCCCAGGAAGGTCGGGTAGGAGAGGGCCCAGACTGGGGGTCTGCACAGACAAAGGCCCCTGTGGTAGGCAGGGCTTGGAGGGTTTGAACAGTTTCCCACCCATCACTCCTTCTCACCTCCAGCCCCTCCTTCCGTGCTTGGAGCCGGGGCCGCTCAGGAGGTGCTGGGATTGGCTGGTGCAGACGTGGAGCTGCAGTGTTGGACCTCAGGGGTCCCCACGCCCCAGGTGGAGTGGACCAAGGACAGGCAGTGAGTGGCTCCCCCAGAGGATGGCGTGGGGTGGTGCCTAGACTGGGCCTGCTGGGGGTTGGGGGAGGTTGAACTCTTCTGGGGGAGCTGACAGGCATGGCATGTGCCACCCAGGGCCCAGACTGAGGGCTGTAGGGGCACCTCCCACCCTGTGGGAGATGAGCCAGGGAGACCCCACTCTTGCCTCAGCAAGGTCTTCAGGTCTTCTCATCACTTAGCCTTTCCTTTTTTTTTTTTTTTTTTTTTTTTTTTGAGACAGGGTCTTGCTCAGTTGCTCAGGTTGGAGTGCAGTGGAATGATCTCAGCTCACTGCAGCCTCAAACTCCTGGGCTTCTTGGGCTTAAGAGATCATCCCACTTCAGCCCCCCAAATAGCTGGGACCGCAGATGTGCACTACCAACAATGGGCTAATTTTTTAAAAAATGTTTGTACAGATGGGGTCCTGCTTTGTTGCCCAGGCTGGTCTCGAACACCTGGCTTCAAGCAATCCTCCTGCCTTGGCCTCCCAAAGTGCCGGGATTACAGGCATGAGCCACTGTGCCCAGCCTCTTTTTTAAAACTCACTTTTTCTCTAAGTAAAATTTACATAACAGGCTGGGCACGGTGGCTCTTGCCTGTAATCCCAGCACTTTGGGAGGCTAAGGCGGGCAAATCACCTGAGGTCGGGAGCTATCAGCCTGCCCAACATAGTGAAACCCTGTCTCTACTAAAAATACAAAAAAAAAAAAAAAATTAGCCAGGCGTGGTGGCGGGCGCCTGTAATCCCAGCTGCTTGAGAGGCTGAGGCAAGAGAATCACTTGAACCTAGGAGGTGGAGCTTGCAGTGAGCCGAGATCAAGCCACTACACTCCAACCTGGGCAACAGAGCGAGAACCTGTCTCAAAAAAAAAAAAAAAAAAAAAAAATCCACATAACATACAATTAACCATTTTAAAGTGTACAGTGGGCCGGGTGCAGTGGCTCAATGCCTATAATCCCCGCACTTTGGGAGGCTGAGGCGGACAGATCATGAGGTCAGGAGATCAAGACCATTCCTGGCTAACACGGTGAAACCTCTTCTCTACTAAAAATACAAAAAAAATTATCCGGGCGTGGTGGTGGGCTCCTGTAGTCCCAGCTACTTGGGAGGGCGAGGCAGGAGAATGGCTTGAACCCGGGAGGCAGAGGGTGCAGTGAGCCATCACACTACTGCACTGCAGCCTGGACAACAGAGCAAGACTCAGTCTCAAGAAAAAAAAAAAAAAAGGTGTGCAGTGTAGTGGCTTTTAGTACATTTGCAGCATTGGGCAACTTTCACTTCTATTTAGTTCCTGACATTCCATCACCCCAAAAGGACTCCCCGGATCCATCAGCAGCCAGTCACTGTCCCCCTCTCCGCAGCACCTGGCAACCACAGCCTGCTTTCCTTCTCTATGGACTTGCCTGTTCGGGGCACTTTACGTCACTGGCATCATACATAGAGCGTGTGGCCTTTTGTGTCTGGCTTCTTCCACTCGGCATGTTTTCCAGGTTCATCCATATTGTGGAGAGTGTCAGAATTGCCTTCATTTTTGTGGCTGAATAATGCTCTGTGGCATGGACGGACCACACGTTGTTGATCCGTTCCTCGCTTACTGGGCCTTTGCGTTGCTCCCACCTCTTGGTGCTAATGAATGGCTCAGCCTCGCTTTTCACAAGCCACACACTCCCTGTGTGCAGCCTGCCCCCATCAGCGCCTCGGCCTTACCGGCACTTTTCCCTTGCCCGTCTCTCCAGGCCTGTCCTTCCGGGAGGCCCTCACCTGCAGGTCCAGGAGGATGGCCAGGTTCTCAGGATCACCAGCAGTCACGTGGGGGATGAGGGACGATACCAGTGTGTGGCCTTCAGCCCAGCTGGTCAGCAGGCCAGGGACTTCCAGCTCCGAGTTCATGGTGAGCCCCAACGCCTTCCGGGACCCCGCCACAGGCTACACGGGAAGCTTCCTGCCCGGTTGCCTGCTGCCTTGGAGGGAGGGTAAGGGCTGAAATGGGGAACCTGGTAAGTGATCCCTGAGTCCAAGAAAACCGGGGTCGGGGTGAGCATCAGGGTCAGGGGATAGGGTATCTGGCCCAGCATTTTCCAAACCCATGGTTTCCATCCCAGCTCTAAAAATGTACTACCTTTTTTTGTTGTTTGAGATGGATTCTCTCTCTGTTGCCCACGCTGGAGTGCAGTGGCACCATCTTGGCTCACTGCAACCTCCACCTCCCAGGTTCGAGCGATTTTCCTGCCTCAGCCTCCCGAGTAGCTGGGATTACAGGCACCTGCCACCACACGCAGCTCATTTTTGTGTTTTTAGTACAGATGGGGTTTCACCATGTTGGCCAGGCTGGTCTCAAACTTCTGACCTCAAGTGATCCTCCCGCCTTGGCCTCCCAAAGTGTTGGGATTACAGGCATGAGCCACTGTACCTGGCCCAAATTTACTACTTCTGAACCTCTTGGAATGATTATTTCTTTTACTTTTCTTTAAATGAGTCATACTTCCTTACACTGAAACACATGTATTTAAATATCACTTACTCTTATAAACGATATTTGATATCGAAACGGTAAACAGAAAACCAGTGCCACTTGGCTGAGGAAGCTGAAAAAACAAACACACCCCGTAAAGCAATGGTGTAAATCCTCGAGGCGTGGACTCCGCAGAGGGCACCCAGCCTGCCTCTGCACTCTCTGTGCTAAAAAGCAGAGACTAGACAGTGCTAGAAAGTTCAGGGACATGCATAGTAGCACCAAATGCAGCCTTTCCTTGCTGTAACCAGGAGAGAAGAAGATTTGGGAGGGGTGTAGCCGTTTCATTCTGAGATGCGGTTATTTCATGCTGTGCCCGTGTGCCCCCTAGAATTGTCCTGGGTAGTGTCGGTGGTGGGTGACCAGCCCTGTGCGAAGTCCTCATCTAGTCCAGCCCCTCATTTCACAGATGGGGAGACTGAGGCCCAGAGAGGGGAAGTGGCTTACACCTGGTATTCCAGTGAGTTAGAGGCAGAGCGGGGCCAGAATCCAAGCCTGTGGCCCTGCCCCCACCTCCTGTACCTTCCACACCAGCGTGTCCCCATGCTGGCCTCTGCCATCTGTCCCCAGACCCCGCCCTCCTTGTCCCCCATGCCTTCTCTGCCCCCGCAATGGAAGCCTGTGGTGTGTCTTGTGGGCCAAAGGCATGAGTCTGCTGGCCTGGGGAAGATGCCAGTGGTCTCAGGGGCTGCCTGTGACCAGCCCCTACCACTTTCCTTCTCAGCGCCCCCCACTATCTGGGGCTCCAACGAGACAGGTGAGGTGGCTGTCATGGAGGGCCACCTGGTGCAGCTTCTGTGCGAGGCCCGAGGAGTGCCCACCCCAAACATCACCTGGTTCAAGGACGGGGCCCTGCTCCCCCCCAGCACCGAGGTGGTCTACACTAGGGGCGGTCGGCAGTTGCAGCTGGGGAGGGCCCAGAGCTCAGATGCCGGCGTCTACACCTGCAAGGCCAGCAATGCTGTGGGGGCCGCTGAGAAGGCCACCAGGCTGGACGTTTATGGTGAGCAGCCAGGGGCCACGGCAGCTGGCGTGGGCAGTGGGAGGGACTCAGTCATGGTGGCCCCTGCCTGTCTCCAAAGGAAGGCGAGGTGGCCACTTGGAGTTGTCAGAGGCAAAAGGATAATGGGACCAAATCATTATCTAGGGAGAAGGGTCCTCCCAGCTCATGCAACTTCCCTCATACACGTAAGGAAACTGAGGCCAGGAGTGGAAAGGCCCGTCTGGGAGGTCATGGTGGAGCTAAGTGTAGAATCCAGGTCTGCCCTCATGGTGTGGGCCTTTTCACTGAACCATGCCCAGACCCCCGTGACCACCACAATAATTAACTGCCCTTCGTTAGTGACTTCTGTAAGCTAGACCAGAGGGGTACTTTGCAGCATCAGCTCAATTGATCAGCTGGCAAAGGGACTTGAGGTCTCGTGTCCCCAGTTACAGATGGTCACGGTGAAGCCCTGGAGCGGAGAGGTTTCTCCAGGTTCACACCACTAGGAGGTGGTGGGACCCGGTCCATACGTGGGCAGATCTGACTCCAGACCTCATGCTGGGAACCTCAGCATCAGCTCAGCCCTGAGGGGCTTGGCTCTGGGGACCTTCGAAGGAGAACTCAGAGGAAAGGGTGTCGGTGGCTCTCAGTGGGTCTGAGCAGGCCCCGGTGAAGTGTGAGAGGGCAGTGTGCAAGCTGATAGGGGTCAGCCCGGCCCCCCGTGGGCAGTCCGTTCGGGAGCTCTGGCTTCCAAAGATGCAAAGGGCTTGGGTGTCGGAGCCTCAGGGACCCCAGAAGGCAGTTGAGCTGCATGGGCTCCATGGCAGCCTCTGAAGATGGCCCTGCTGCTGGTTCAAGGACTCTTATTTTGGGACCTGAGGTCCCCCAGGAAATGAAATAGAAAACGTGTATGTCTATGCTTTTATTACATTTTCAAAGGGTCTTATGCCCAAATAAGGTTAAGAAGCATTTCCCAGGCCACGGTTGCCCCTTGTCCCCTGGTATTGGCTTCATCAGCTCAGCAACTTTAGAGGCTCCTTGAGGGTAAGAGATAAATTTCCCCTCTGGCGTGGCCACCATGGGCTCCAAGCATAGTTAACATCTGGTCCCCTTGGCCATCGCTGGCTAAGTTAGGAGTCCCCCAAGCCAAGCTATCTGGGCTCAGGTCTGCCCCAGTCTTTTGCCTCCTGAGACCAGGGAGGGAGGGGACTTCTAGGAGCAGAGCTCTGTCCCGGCCCTGGGGGTCTCATTTGAGTCCAGCAGGTACTGGACCTGTCATGTGTAGACATTGGGGATGCAAGTAAGCCAGCCCTGGTCCCACTCATGCTGGGCTTGCCGGGGTAGCAGCGGGGATGGAGAGGCAACAGTCTGCACCCAGGGGTGGGGTGGTGCACCCAGGGGCTGAGGAGGGTGAGAACGCTGCCCCGGGGTCTGAGCAGGGGGTTCAGCTAGTGGAGGTGAGGGAAGGAAGTGTTTCACATGGAGTGGGGTCGGTGAGGGGCTTCAGCGGGCCTGTTGGGCTGAGATGAGAGCAGGCTGGTGTCCGGCTGCGGTCCCGAAGCCACCACCCCCTGCCTCTTTTCCAGTCCCACCCACCATCGAGGGTGCTGGCGGAAGACCATACGTGGTGAAGGCTGTGGCTGGGAGGCCCGTGGCGCTGGAGTGCGTGGCCAGAGGCCACCCGCCCCCGACCCTCACCTGGCATCACGAAGGGCTGCCCGTGGCAGAGAGCAACGAGTCTCAGCTGGAGACAGGAGGCAGCGTGCTAAGGCTGGAGAGCCCGGGGGAGGCATCCACGGGCCTGTACAGCTGTGTGGCCAGCAGCCCTGCCGGGGAAGCTGTGCTGCAGTACTCTGTGGAGGTGCAGGGTGAGCCCGGCCCACTCCCCTCAGAGCTGCCTGGGCTGTGGACTCTGCCCAGGCCTGCTGCGTGCTTGTCCCGAGAGAGCTCCTGAAGTGGAGGGAGGGTGGGGGAGAAGTAACCAGTGTCCCCGCATCGCATGACACAGATGAGGACACTGAGGCCTGGGCTGAGGGGCCGGCAGGGGCAGGGCTAGGAGTGGGCAGGGTGGAGCCCCAGGATCAAGGGTCCCTGACCGTGCCCAGGACCCTGGGCTGGGTCACCCAGGACATAGAACCTCATTCTGCCTTCTGCCAATGGAGGGGCCCTTTACGGAGACTTTCCTAAGGCCGGCTTGTGGGTGTGGTCCCAGCAGGGCGGGTAGGGCCTTCGCCTGCTCTTCCGTCCATTGCCGAAGCATCTCAGGTACTAGTGCTGTGCTGGCCCCGGGTAGCACTGGAAATGAAGCTGGGAACAAGGCCACCCGGACTCCTGAGCCCTCAGTCTGCCGGGGAGGCAGATGTTAAATAATCAGGCCCAAGCCTTTAGGGAGCCCAGGGTGTCCCCTCACCCTCCTTGGGTGGCCCTGGAAGGCCTCCTGGGGAAGGGGCCACTGACAGGGAGACCTGAGGGTGAGGTGAGACTGGGCCTCGCTCCAAAGGCACTGGGGACTTGGGAGGGTTTGTGGCCAGTGGCTGCTCAGCTGCAAACACCCAGGAGTGTGTTCTGCCCGCAGTGCCCCCACAGCTCCTGGTGGCTGAAGGCTTGGGACAGGTGACCACCATCGTGGGACAGCCCCTGGAACTTCCCTGCCAGGCCTCAGGCTCCCCGGTACCCACTATCCAGTGAGTCTGGAGTGGTGGAGGCCAGGGTTGGGGGTGGACAGAGAGCGTGTGCTTTGCAGGTTGTGGGGGAAGTGGACAGGAGAGAGGCTCCCTGTTCCCAGGACTGGGAAAGAGGCCTGGAGCTGTGGCTGGTGAGAGCAGGTGGGAGGAGCTTCTGGGCTTCCCACTTGTCCTGCCTGGCCTGGCCTTCCCTGGCCTCAGGTTGACCCGCCCTCCTCCCTACTCACCTTAGGTGGCTGCAGAATGGTCGCCCAGCTGAGGAGCTGGCCGGGGTGCAGGTGGCCTCACAGGGGACCACACTGCACATTGACCATGTGGAGCTGGACCACTCAGGCCTCTTCGCCTGCCAGGCCACCAATGAGGCGGGCACTGCCGGGGCCGAGGTGGAGGTGTCTGTGCATGGTGAGTGGGCACCTGGGGTTCTGGGGCTGTGGGCAGCCTGAGATGCCAGGGGTGGGTGGAGCCAGAGGACTGTGGCAGACCTGGAAGGACATGGGGCTGGTCTTCTCTGGATGGCATTTCTGGGCTGGACTTCCCAGTTCCCCACAGAGACGCAGGTGTGAGAGGCTGGCTGGGCCACTTACCACACTTGTCCTCTGTCCTGTCCAGCCCCTAGGCCTCACTCCTCTCCCCAGCTTCCTCTTTCTCCATCTGCTCTCTTCATGCTAACCATGCTGAACTTCACTTAGTTCTTTTAATACATCAACCCTCTTTCTCTCACCTTCGAGTCTACGTATGCTGTTCCTTCTGCCTGGAACATTCTCCCTCCTCTTTGCTTGCCTAGCTCCTTATCTTTCAGGCATATCCTGAAATACTCTTCCTCCAGGAAGACTTCCTTGATTCTACCATGTTTCTCATCTGCACTACCCAACCTCTCAATGCCTTAGCCCTCCACCCACTACATTGGGATTGCTTATTTGGTTGTCCATCTCCACTGTCCACCTCTGTGAGCTTTGAGAGGGCAGCATGGTAGCTGCCTTTCCCTGCTGTGTCCAGGGGCCGAGTATAGTTCTGGCCACAGAGTAGATGCTCAGCACACATAAGGATGCGTGGATAGATCAGTGGGTGGATGGGTGGATGGGTGGGTGGGTGGGTGGATGAATGGGTGGACAGATAGAAGGATGGATAGATGCATGGATGGATGGATGGATGGATGGATGTGGATGGATGGATGGATGGATGGAAAGGTGGATGGATGGGTAGATAGATGGAAGCACGGGTGGATAGAAGGGTGGATGGATGGGTAAATGGATGGATGGATGGATGGATGGATGGATGGATGGATGGATGGATGGATGGAAGGAAGGGTGGGTAGATGGATGAATGGGCGGGTAGATGGATGGATGGGTGGGTGGGTGGATGGATGAGTGGATAGGTGGGTGGGTGGATGGAAGAGTGGGCAGATGGATGAATGGGTGGGTGGATGGATGGATGGGTGGATGGGTGGATGCGTGGAGGGATGGATGGATGGATGGATGGAAGGGTGAGTGGATGGATGAGTGGGTGGATGGATGGAAGGGTGAGTGGGTGGATGGCTGGCTGGATGGATTGGTAGATGATGGATGGGTGGGTGGATGGATGGATGGATGGACAGACAGATAGGTAGATGAATAAATGAATGAATAGATGCATGGGTGCATAGATGGATGGGAGGATTTTTAAAGGGAATAACTATTCTGCTGGCTCCCCGTCTAGAGCTCTTTCCCCTAAGCCATGTGTCTGGGGGATATGGTGGGCAGAAGCTAGATGCCAGCCTTTGGCCAGCCCTTCAAGGCCACCTTCTCACCCCCAGGCATTGAAGGGGTTGCTGGGTGCCCTCTGTACCCCTCCTGATTCTGACCCAGGCTCTTCCTGACTCTTTCCCTTACCAGAGTTCCCATCTGTCAGTATCATTGGGGGTGAGAACATCACAGCTCCTTTCCTGCAGCCTGTGACCCTCCAATGCATAGGGGATGGAGTGCCTACCCCAAGCCTCCGTTGGTGGAAGGATGGTGTAGCCCTGGCAGCCTTTGGGGGGAACCTACAGGTACGTGCAGGGGTCCCAGGGCTGGCGAGCCAGCTGTGCACAGGTGGAGGGGCTGCTCTGGGGGCTTCCTGGAGACTCTGAGGACAACCCAGCAGCCTGGGGATAGGAAGGGCCCAGGGCCCTCTCTGCCTGAAAGGGTGAGCCTCAGCCTCTTCCTGGTCCTAGGAGCTTCAGTTGTCAGAGGGAGAAAATGTCGGCCGGGGGGGACAGGGAACGGTATGCCTGGAGATGGGACGAATCCCTGGAATCTGAGTGCTTGGCTCAGAACCCAACCCCCAGAGCCAAAAGTGTCCCCATGCCTCACTGCTCCTGACCCCGGGCTCGGCAGCAGCCTGGCCACTCGCCATGTCCTGTCATCCTGTGGCACACTCTCTGTCCCCTCCCCTCCAGATTGAGAAGGCGGACCTAAGGGACGAGGGCATCTACACTTGTGCCGCTACCAACCTGGCTGGGGAGAGCAAGAGGGAAGTGGCCCTGAAGGTTTTGGGTGAGGACGTGGGTGGCCAGCAGGGCCCAGGCCAAGGATGTTGGGTGATCCCTTGGGGACCCTTGGGGCTGGGATGTGTGGCTAGGGAGGGGGAGGAGGTTTTTCCATCATAGTTGTGCACTTAACTTCAGAGGAAGTAGAAAGCCCTGAAATGAAAGCATTAGCAATAGCTCTGTAGTCCCTTTTGGCTGCTTTTGGTGGGATTTTTAGTAGCAGACCTTGCCCACATTTATATTTACCTTTGCTTATTTTGGGAGTTTATTTGCAAGGAAATCCCTGCCCTTGTCCCTTTCCCTGGGTGTGCTGGCTGTCGGCTGTCCTGGGGTGGGGGCTGGCGGCTGTGTGATTGCTGTAAGGATGGCAGCCTGTTGCTCTTTGGTCTTGGGCTTGGTTCCAGGAGTGGGGTTGCTTAGTCTGAGGACGTGAGTCGTTTTAGAGCCCTGTTGTCTAGGATTTTCTATGGGGAGCAGAGAGCAGCACTGCTGGGATGGCTGGGATTAGAGCTGCCCAGAGCTTACACCTACCAAGCTGGGTCTCTCCTTGTCTGCCCCTAGTGCCCCCCAACATCGAGCCAGGCCCAGTCAACAAGGCAGTGCTGGAAAATGCCTCAGTGACCTTGGAGTGTCTGGCTTCAGGCGTGCCTCCTCCTGGTAAGACCCCTCCTCTTGGCTGAAAGCTACTTCCAGGCCAATTCACTGTCTAATGAGGCTGGCGAGTGACCCAGGGACCCTCTGACTGGACGTAATGGGAAGAAATCAGCAGGTCTTTCCCCCCATTTCTCTCATTTTCCTCTCTTCCTCTTCAACATCGTCCTTCGGGCCAAGGCACTGCTGAGATCCAGAGCCCGGGGTCTGAAACAGGCCTGCCGGGCATCTACTCACAGTCAACTTCACAGGGCTGTCCGGGGCTGGGGGCGAGGATCAGGACCTCAGAGTCATCATCCGGTCTGTAGGGTCCTCCCCTCTAGACCAGCAGTTAAGGAAAGGGCCGGGCGCTGGGGTCTGGGTGTGGGTGTTTGCACAGGGGACTGGGTGAGGCTTACAGTGACCCAGGAGGGGGGCCCCTCTCCAGTTCCCATCTGAACTAGGGCCACCCTGCTTTACTTGTGGCCTATGAGCCCTGGGGATATTTGCCCCCTCTCGTGGGGACGCCTGCTGAGTTCCAGGGGGGCGCGGCCTGACAGAATGAAGGCAAGCTGCAGATACACGTGTTCCAGCCTGGCTTTGAGGCTGCTGCTTTGGGCTGGTCCACGTTCTCTAATGCTCCCTAGGCGAGGGGGTCTCCTGGTAGGGGAAGGGCAGGGCTGAGTTTGACTCTCTCTGCTCCTGGCTGCCTCAGCCTCTGCCCACGGGGCTTCTTCTCCACCCTTGGTCCTGTCTTGGGCAACATTGCCCAGTTCCACCCCAGCTCCCTTTCGTGAATGAAGAACTCTGACCTCTAATGCCTGAAAAAACAGTGTGGCCACCCTGGAAGGTTCTCTTGGATGCCCACCACACCAGCAGAGTCTGACGGGCTGGCAGCACCCTTGCACCTCTCTTCCATTCCCCCTTGCACCTCTCTTCCATTCCCCCTTGCATCTCTCTTCCTTTCCCCAGATGTCTCCTGGTTCAAGGGCCACCAACCTGTCTCTTCTTGGATGGGAGTGACAGTATCAGCGGATGGGAGAGTTCTCCGCATTGAGCAAGCCCAGCTTTCTGATGCTGGGAGCTACCGCTGTGTGGCATCCAATGTGGCAGGTAGCACAGAGCTGCAGTTTGGCCTACGGGTCAATGGTGAGCATCCCTGGGCCTCTAAGGGCCCTTGTCCAAAAAGTTGGCTTTTCATCCATTTGTCTGTTAGTCTGTCCATCCACCTGTCCACTCATCCATCCATCTACCACCCCATCCATCCATTACGCCATCCATCCATCATCCATCCATCCTTCCATCCATCCATCCACCCATCCACCCATCCACTCATCCACCTATCCACCCATCCATCCATCAACTCATCCATCCATCCATCCATCCATCCATCCATCCATCCATCCATCCATCCATCCACCTATCTATCCATCCATCCATCCATCCATCCATCCATCCACCCACCCACCCACCCACCCAACCATCCTTTCATTCATTTATCTAGCCACCTGTCTGCTCACCCATCCACCTGTCCACCCACCCATCCATCAACCCATCTATCCATCCATCCATCTACCTACCCATCCATCCATTCACCATCCATTCACCCATTCAACTACCCATTCTTTCATTGATCCATTTTCTATCCAACCACATTTATTGAGTCCATGCTCTGGGACAGACACTGGACCTACAGCCCTAAATAAGACAGACCTCAGAGCTTTCAGTCAGTGGCAGACACAGCAATTAGATCATTCCCCAGAGTACTACTTGATGTCAATTGTGATAACAGCTGGTAAACATGAGGTGCTACTGAGCACCTATAACAGGGCACTGACCTGGCCTGTGGAGTCCAGGAGGCATCTTTGACACTCGGATACCTACACTGAGGTCTCTGCCAAGGCCTGAGGTTGCAAAGACCTGGGGAATTTGAGAAACTGAAAGGAGGCCACGGGGCCAGGATGGTGCTGGTGGCCATATGGAGGCCGGACCTCTTGGGCCTCATGGGCCATGGGAGAGGTTGGGTCTAAGAACAGTGGGTAGCTGGGCAGGGGCCTGGGACCCTGGGCATCATGGCTGGTGCCTCCCAGATACAATGGAATCTTCTGGCTGTTTTCTGCCAAAAGGGGACTGCCTGTGATACGGTATTTAATCTCACACCCCTGAGTTAGGAAGTAGCACTGTCCAGAGACCCTTGGTCCCCTCCCTGTCCCCATAATAAATGACCTGCTGACCAGAGGCCTGCATGCGAGTGCTGCTTCCTGGCTGGTCAGCCTTGGGGCAGGTGACTTCCTGTCTGTGAGCCTCAGTTTCCCATCTATAGAAGCCTCGTGGTGGTGTTGAAAGGATGGAATGAGTAGCTTCAGGGGCAGTGGAGTGGCTCAGAGCCTGTGTCTGGATGGCTGCCCTTGTGCTTTTGCTGTGACTGTGTGCTCCTGCAGGGGTGCCCAGCCAGGGGCCCTGCCTGCTTTGCCCCAGTGGGACTCAGCCTGTGCCCCATGTCACCCCTGCCCTGCAGTGCCCCCTCGAATCACGCTGCCACCCAGCCTGCCAGGCCCTGTGTTGGTCAACACCCCTGTCCGTCTGACCTGCAATGCCACCGGTGCCCCCCGCCCCATACTGATGTGGCTGAAGGATGGAAACCCTGTGTCCCCTGCAGGGACCCCTGGCTTGCAGGTCAGTAGGGCTGGGTGACCCCGGCTCACCTCCCTGCACCTCCCATGGATGCTGGGAACAGAGGTCAGGCCCTGGGAGCTTAGGGTGAGGGAGAAGCAGCGATAGCCCAGGGCCGAGGGCTGGAGGGAGGTGAGGCTGAACAGAGAGGCTGGAGCCACACTGCCCAATGGTAATGATGCATTCCGTGAACATGAACCATCTATGTCATTGTAAATGTTTTTGTAGCCACAGTAAACTGAGTAAAAAGAAACAGGTGAGATCAATGTTAATAATACACATTAGCTAATCCACTATATCCAAAATAGCTTCATTTCATCATGAGATCAATAAAAAATAGTTATTGAGATATTTTATATTCTTCTTTTCATATTAACTCTTTGTCGTCTGTGGCGTATTTTGTACCTGGGGCCCGTCTCAATTCGGCCTGGCCACATTTCAAGGGCTCACTGGCCATGTGTGACGAGTGGACAGAGGGGCTCTAGAGGACTCTTCCTGAGGTCCAATGTCATTGCCTGCCAGCTGGCAGAGGTCCAGAGGCCCAGATGCAACCCTCAGTTTCCCTGCATCATGAGGGGCTCTGAGGGTCTGGGGCAGGCTGTCCGGGCGTGCCCGGCAGCAGGGCCAGCTTGGGCACGTGGGGTTCTGCCCCTTGGGGTGTGCAACAGCAGGACAATTGCCTAATTTGGGCTTCCCCCTGGGGTCACAGGTCTTCCCTGGGGGCCGGGTCCTCACCTTGACCAGCGCCCGGGCCTCCGACTCTGGGAGGTACTCCTGCGTGGCTGTGAGCGCGGTGGGCGAGGACCGCCGGGATGTCGTCCTGCAAGTCCACAGTGAGTCTCAGACTGGGAAAGGCACGTGGTTCAGAGCAGCAACTCCAAGGAGATGGGGTGGGGGGCATTCCCAGTCACTTCCAAAGGGAGAGGGGCTGGGTGGATGGAGGAGTGCCCACCTGAGAACAGCGGCCTTCCAGTACGGATCAGCGAGCTCCAGACCTGCCCTGGAGTGTGAGCTCCCACAACGGGTGGGAGGGTGGGCAGGTGGCCCCGCATAGCCAGGAGTCCTGCCCTGTGTTCAGGGAGAGGCGGAAGCGGTGTGAAGTAGCAGGAGCAGCGTGGAGTGATGGTTAGGAAAGCTGGCTCTTGAGTGTCACCGACATGGGGTTCAAACCCTGCCTCTGTGACTTTGAGCTGGTCACTTTGCTTCTCTGAGCCACCATTTCTTCATCTGCAAAATGGGAAGAATAGCATTCACCTCAAAAGTCACCATGGGGACTCACTAAGCCCCTGAGCTCACGAAGCTGCTGCAACCACAGTAGCTTATTTTTAAATGTCCTCCTCTGGGTTTTTCTGGGGCTCTGTAGGGGGTATAAGAAGGAACGCTGGGAGCTGGGTGCGGTGGCTCATGCCTGTAATCCCAGCACTTTGGGAAGTTGAGGTGGGTGGATCACTTGAGGTCAGGAGTTCGAGACCAGCCTGGCCAACATGATGAAACCCCATCTCTACTAAAAATACAAAAAAAAAAAAAGCTGGGTGTGGTGGTGTGCACCTGTAGTCCCAACTACTTGAAAGGCTGAAGCAGGAGCATCACTTGAACCTGGGATGTGGAGGTTGCAGTGAGCTGAGATCATGTCACTGCACTCCAGCCTGGGCAATAGAGCCAGACTCTGTCAAAAAAAAAAAAAAGAAAGAAAGAAAGAGAGAAAAAGAGAGAGAAGGAAGGAAGGAAGGAAGGAAGGAAGGAAGGAAGGAAGGAAGGAAGGAAAGAGGGAAGGAGGGAAGGAAGGAAGAAAAGGAAAGAAGGAAAGAGAAAGCGAATGAACTTAGTCTTAGGTGGGAGGTGGTACGAAGGATTTGATTCTAGCTCTTTCCCTTTGCTGGAGTGAAGATGGTTAACACATATCGTATGGCCAAGAACCCCACCTGTGCCATTGGATTTAACCTCATGGCGGCCCCACCAGGTGGAGATTTTCATTATCCCCACTTTACAGATGAGGAGACTGAGGCCCAGCAGTGTAAGTAGCATCCCAAGGGCCTCGCATGGTGAGTGAGTGGTGGAAGGCAGGATTCCACCCCAGGAGTTCTCCCCCTGGACCCTGCGTTCCTTCCTGCAAAGCCACGCTGGTTATTTTTGTTTCAGGGGCAAAAGGTGGTTCTGAGACCTGCTTTAAAAAAATTTTTTAACAAAAATTTTAAATTTTAGAAAGTTTTGAGATAACTGTGGATAATTGTAGATTCACAGACATCTGTAAGGAATAACACAGGGAGACCCTGAGTTTCCTTCCCCAGTTTCCCTCTGTGGAAATGTGCTGCAGAAATCTGGGATGTGGATATCGCGACAATCTTACTCAGACTGGCTCCTCTGAAGCAGGACTGAAGGCAGAGGAAGGGTGGGCACTCCAGGCTGCCACGAGTAGCTAGGCCTGACCCAGGGTATGGCCCCTCCTTGCCAGCCCCCTCCATGTGCCTGAGGGAGCCCCTCTCCTGCCCCCTCCCACAGTGCCCCCGAGTATCCTCGGAGAAGAGCTGAATGTGTCCGTCGTGGCCAATGAGTCAGTGGCCCTGGAGTGCCAGAGCCACGCCATGCCCCCTCCTGTGCTGAGCTGGTGGAAGGACGGGCGGCCCCTGGAACCACGGCCTGGAGTCCACCTCTCCGCAGACAAAGCCTTGCTGCAGGTGTGCAGGTCCCGTCAGCCAAGCAGGCCTCCACCTCGGGCCACAGGCAGGATGGGGCCTGCAGGTGCCCCAGCTCAGTGACCTACAAGCCCTCTTCCTCCCAGGGGATGGGGGACAAAACCCCAGGACTGGGTCCTAAGGGCCTCCCTCAGGGCCCCTGAATCAGCTGAGTGGTGCCAGCTGTTGGGTTAGAACCTACCTCACCTGCCTGTTCCTCCTCCCACCCCTCTACACCTTGTGATATGATCATTCCCAACTCAGAGCACTGTCATTTGGCTTCCCCTCCTTCCGTTCATTCTTCAAAGCCACAGCCTAGCCCCAGCACCCCCATGTCAGGATCTGACCCCTGAGCACAAGTGCCCTGCACCCCACCAGCCTTCTTCCTCCACTTTCTCTTCGGGTCTGTTTTCTTGGGCTTTCCAAAGAGGCTGGGAGCAGATGAAAGGCAGGAGCAGGTCTGATCCAGTCACATGCCTTCCCCTTAGCAGATCTGGGCCATGGATGTGAAGGTGGGGAGGCTGGCAGGCCTGCCATCCGGGGGGCCCTTCTCAGGCCCACCACGGGCACCGGCTTCTGGAAACTTCCTGGTACAGCTGGTGGGGAGATGCTGTCCCTGCCCTGTGCTCCAGGTGGGGAACCTGGGGCTCAGCGATGTCATGTGACGTGCCTGCAGTCACACAGTCTGTCCAGGGCTCACCCATCTCTGTGCTGTCCCCACCTATGGGGTATCTCTGCTCTCGGCCAGGTGGACAGAGCCGACGTGTGGGATGCGGGCCGCTACACCTGTGAGGCGCTGAATCAGGCCGGCCGCTCAGAGAAACACTACAATCTCAACGTCTGGGGTGAGGGTCTCCCGGGCCGGGCACGGGGAGGGGGCTGTTACCTTGATTGGGTCCCAGGACACAGCCCTCCTCCAGCCTGCCCTCGCCTTGCTCATCCCCTCCCCATCCCAGTCCCACCCCCACTAACCCTCTCTCTGCTGTGACTCAGTCGCTCCAGTGTTCCCCTCGAGGGAATCCCACACCCTGACCGTGAGCGAGGGACATCCTGCCAGGCTGTCCTGCGAATGCTGGGGCGTCCCCTTCCCCAAGATCTCCTGGAGGAAGGACGGTAGGATTGCTGCCCTTGCCCAGCCCCACCTCATTGCCAGGCACAAGGAGGCTATGCCCAGCCCCCACTGGTTACCCCCACCCCAGAGCCTAGCTGAGATGGCGGGACTTATGGCTCGAGGGGGTAGGGATGCTGGTTACAGAAGTGACACTTCGCCTAGCCCCTCTCTCCTCAGTCCCTGAGCCTGCAGGAGCCCCTGGTCCTGCTCTGCCAGTAAGAGCTGGATTGATCTTCAGGCCTCACTTCAGACGTCCCTTCTTCCAGGAAGCCCTCCTTGACTGCCAGGCTGGGACAGAGCCTCCCTGATGCAGTCCCTGTCACTTGTCATGTTACTCACATTAGTCTGTGTGTGTTCCTCCATTAGTCTGTGACGCCTGTGAGGCACCACCTTGACCAACGCTGAATTCCAAGTTCAGTGTATGTACAAAAAAGGTGCTCAAAAAACATTTGGAATTCGCTTCACCAAATTTTTTTCTTTTTTGAGACAGCGTCTTGCTCTGTTGCCCAGGCTGGCGTGCAGTGGTGCGATCTCAGATCATTGCAACCTCCGCCTCCTGGGTCGGAGTGATTCTCCTGCTTCAGCCTCCCAAGTAGCTGGGATTACAGGCAGGTGCCACCATGCCTGGCTAATTTATATATTTTTAGTAGAGACAGGGTTTCACCATGTTGGGCGGGCTGGTCTCGAACTCCTGACCTCAGGTGATCTGCCCACCTCGGTCTCCCAAAGTGCTGGGATTACAGGCATGAGCCACTGCACCCAGCCCATTTAACCGATATTTATTGAGCGACTGTGCCAGGCCCTGTTCTAGGCACTGGAAATACAGCAGAGGATAAAACAGATCCCCACCCTCACAGTGGGGGCAGTCAGATAATAAACACACAGTTAGTACATGACTCGGTACCCTAAGTGATAAATGCTATGGAGAAAAATAAAGCTAGGAAGCCGGGGAAGATATCCTGGGGGATTGTAGGATTTGCAGTTTTAAGTTGGGTGGCCAGGAATGCTTGACCAAGCAGACTTGAAAAGGTCAGGGCTGAACATGAGAATATCACAGGGAAACGCATCCCAGGCGGAGATAAGGGTAAGTGCAAGGGTCCTGGGGCAGGAATGCTGCTTGGATGAAGGAATGAGAGAGGAGGTGGGGAATTAGGGATGATGGAAGAGCACGGAGCTGCCATTACCAGGATGGGAGACCCCAGGGGCAGGTATGGTAGAAAGACCTAGCATTTGGGGTGAATTAATCTTGAGACATCTGCTAAACGCCTAGTGAGGTGTCCAGTGGATGGTGAGAGACAGGTGTCTGGAGCTCAGAGGAGAGATCTGGACTAGGAAGCAGCCTGGGAGTAGCAAGACAAGCTGAGGTCACCAGGACAGAGAGGGAGGAAGCAATGCCATGTGGCCACTGGGTCTGCTTCCCTGCTGGGACATGCATATTGAGTCATGACCCAGTCCAGAGGTCTCCTCCTCTAGAAACAGAGGTGGAAGGGTTTAATCCAGTAGGTCAAGGTTGACAAATCCTCCTCCTACAAGAGGTCGTCTTGATGCCAGGTCTACCAGTTGCCTGGTCATCCTCCTCAGGCCACTATAGCTAAATGGATGGTCATTCCGTCAGTAGCCTTTATTGAGCCCTGCTGTGTGCCAGGCCCTGGGGAGCCACTAAGGATCCCAGGGGGAGGCTGGTCGCGGTGGCTCACGCCTGTAATCCCAGCACTTTGGGAGGTTGAGGCAGTGGATCACCTGAGGTCAGGAGTTCGAGACCAGCCTAACTTAACATGGTGAAACCCCATCTCTACTAAAAAATACAAAAATTAGCCAGGTGTGTTGGTGCACCTGTGATCCCAGCTACTTGGGATGCTGAGGCATGAGAATCGCCTGAACCCAGGAGGCAGAGGTTGCAGTGAGCCGAGATCGTGGCACTGAACTCCAGCCTGGGCAACACAGCGAGACTCTGTCTCAAAAAAAAAAAAAAAAAAAAAAAGATCCCAGAAGGAAATTGAGGCAGGGTCTGCCATTCTGGAGGGTCCAGGCCAGAGTAAGATTCAGATGGGGCACCTGTAGGCAGATCTGTGATGGGGAGAAGCCTAGAGGGATAGGGAGGAGCTCAGAAGAGGCACCAGGACCAGATGTGGCACTCACGTAAGGCTTCCTAGAAGAGGTAGTGTCTAAATGGACACCTGAAGGATGAGCAGGAGTTGGCAAGAATGGGTGGGAGGACGAACTTTCCCGGTGGAAAGACATCATGTCCTTGCAAATACCCTGGACCAGGAGTTTCTTTTTCCCTGCACCCAGGTCAACCCCTCCCAGGGGAGGGGGCTGGTCTCCAGCAGGTGTCGGCTGTGGGGAGGCTGCTGTACCTGGGACAGGCCCAGCTGGCTCAGGAAGGAACATACACCTGTGAGTGCAGCAACGTGGCGGGGAACAGCAGCCAGGACCTGCAGCTGGAGGTGCACGGTGGGTGAGCCGGGCGGGCGCTGGGAGGGTCTGGGATCATGGGCTGCCTGGGCAGGTGCCACCCTCAAATCGGAGCAAATACAGGGAAGTGATGGTGTGTGGTGCAGGCTTTCTCCTCCCTCAGATTCCTGGTGTGTGAGTCTATTCTCACACTGCTCTAAAGATACCACCTGAGACTGGGCAATTTATAAACAAGAGGCTTAATCGACTCACAGTTCCACATGGCTGGGGAGGCCTCAGGAAACTTACAATCATGGCAGAAGGTGAAGGGGAGGGAAGGCACACCTTCCATTTCGGCAGGAGAGAGAGCGCGAAGGGGGGAAGCACCAGACACTTATCAAACAAGCAGATGTCATGAGAACTGACTGACTCACTCACTACCACAAGAACAGCATAGAGGAAACCGCCCCCATGATCCAGTCACCTCCCACCAGGCCCCTCCCTCCACACGTGGGATTACAGTTCGAGATGAGATTTGGGTGGGGACACAGCCAAAAACGTATCACCTGGCATTTTGACTGCCCCTCCCACACAGCTTCTCACTAACCTAAGCATGGCAGGCAGGGGGGCTGTAGCACAATCCCTAAGGGTCCCCCAGTGGTCTGGAGGAGAAAAGCCACAGCTGAAACAGCTGGAAACACAGAGGAAGTGTGAGCGTTATGTGAAGCTCCTCTATGTGATGGAAACCTAAACTGTATCACCTGGTCCTGCAGTGAAGCAATGAAATCCCCCAGCCTTGTAAAAATCCTGCTGGAAAATAAAACCAGGAAAAGTGCTGTTCAACATCTTGAGGAGAAACCCACCCACAGAATAATTTTCCACCCCCAACCAGTCCCAACAACTGTTGAAACTCCAGGAAGTCTCTGGTTTTTGAGGAAGAAAACCCATCACACATCCCGAAAGGGTTGTTCCCCACATAGCAGGCCTGCCTGTGACTCCCAGGCTCTAGCAGTAGGTTGCTGTTATGACCCCATTGTTGGGAAGGAAAATGGAGGCCAGGAGAGGTGAGGTCACGAGGTGACACAGCCGGTGATGGCAAGGGGAGAGGGTGTGTCCCTGTGGGGCCTGGGGCAAGTGTGTGGTGCCTGGTGGCCTCAGCAGCTTTCTCTGATGGGCTTTCTCCCCATCCCTACAGTTCCCCCTCAGATTGCCGGTCCCCAGGAGCTTCCCACACAGGTCTCCGTGGTTGAGGATGGAGTGACCACTCTGGAGTGCAACGCCACAGGGAAACCCCCTCCGACAGTGACATGGGAGCAGGACGGACAGCCCGTGGGGGCCGAACTGGGCCTGCAGCTACAGAACCAGGGTCAGAGCCTGCGTGTAGAGCGGGCCCGGGCTGCCCACGCCGGACGCTACAGCTGTGTGGCCGAGAACCTGGCTGGGAGGGCAGAGAGGAGGTTTGAGCTCTCTGTGCTGGGTGAGGACTGGCAGCTGCTGGAGGAGGGTGGGTTGGGGCAGATTAGAGCAGGCAAGGCCGGTTCAATCTCCAGGTGCAGCCCTCAGGCTGTGATCCTTGGGTCACACCTGTTCTTTTTGGAGTCAGGGCTCTAATGAGAGCTTCTGCTGGGGGAAGCCACCAGCACTGCTCTCACAATCAGGACTGGTCCCAAATGGCCCCAATTTCCCCCAATTCACCTCTCCTTCCTCCCTTTCTCTCTCCTGGGTTCACTCTTCCCCTACTCTGTTCTGCGCACTGGGGAAGTAAGCAGTCCCTGTCCTGTATGACTGGTATGTGATGGGGAGAATTCAGGGGCTTGTGAGAGACCAGGAAAACCTTGAATACTGTTGGGACAGGTCAGGGCAGCCTCCCAGAGGAGGTCTCCTTTAAGCTGGACCATAGAAGGTAAGTAGGAGTTAGGCAGCTGCTAGATGAGGGGAAGCACATGCCAGGCAGAGGGTTGCTGAGGCAGCCTTATGCATTCCAATCATTTACTGAGCTCCTACTGTATGCCTGAAGGGATAATTCAGGGTGGAGACAGGGAATGGTAAGAGATAGGGTGGGAGAGGTGGGCAAGGATCAGTTTAGGGAGGAGCCCCCTCACCATTGCTGGGATCTCGAGCCTCACCCAGATATCCCCAACACCCCCATCTCCCTGGATAGAGAGTGGCTTCCTTCAGGAACAGATTCCTTCAGAACTGCAGCATTGCCACTTAGCTTCCACATGTGGATTTAGGAGGCACGTCTGGCCTCACCTTTACACGAATTCCAGTCCCACTGGCTCAGCGCTTGCCCTGCCCAGGCACTGGACTGGGTACTTTCACGTGTTCCTGTTGAATCCCCCAGCAGCCCGCTGAGGGCTTGGGGAGACTGAGGCCCAAGGAGCCTGCCTGACTCCAGAGCCCAGCCTGTGGCGCCACTGGCTCCCTCCTAGGTGTCCTCGTTTTAGGGGGAGCAGCTCTGCTCTCATCACTTCCGCTCCTCAGACTCTCCCAATTGGGTGGAGTTGGGGGGCAGTCAGTGGGGCTAGGGAAGGAGCATGAAGCGCACAGCCCCGATCTGCACCCTGAATGTGGCTTCTTTGTGTCCAGTGCCCCCAGAGCTCATTGGAGACTTGGACCCGCTGACCAACATCACTGCCGCCTTGCACAGCCCCTTAACTCTGCTCTGTGAAGCTACAGGGATCCCGCCCCCGGCCATCCGCTGGTTCCGAGGGGAGGAGCCTGTCAGCCCTGGGGAGGACACCTACCTGCTGGCAGGTAAGATACCAGTCAAGGTTGGATCCTGGGAATCAGGCGGGCCCTCTGCCTCTGCCTCTGCCTCTGCCTCTATCCATTACATGCCCATGACCTCTGACCCTGAGCTGCCAGGCCTGGTTGGAATAATCATTCCAGCTGCTGGTCCCCAAAGAATGTAGCCCAAAACACTAGTCAGGTGAGGTGCTCCAGGAAAAAAATCACGGATTTAGATAAATTTGGAAAAGGCTTCCTGCTCTGCTCACCTAGAGAACCACAGTGAACATTTGCATAGCAAAGGTTCTGATAAGTCCTGCAGAAAAAAAACAAAACGAAACGTTGGCACTTACATATAACATCCCACAGAACAGTAGCAAGATTTTGGATGTGCTGACCTAAGCACCTTCTCCTCTGAATATTTATCCCCCTCATAAAATGGGTTTGCGAGGTTCTTGCTGGTATACAAATGAGGAACTGAGGCCCAGGAGTCTCTGTCCCATCCAAATCCTGCAAGGACTTCAAGGCCCCTGAGGCTATGCCTCAGTCACCTATCGGTTGTTCCACGCAGCCTGTGATGAGATGGCAAATACATTTCCTCTTGGGCATCACTTCTGAGCACTTGGTAAGAATTGCCGGGTGCATTCTGTAGTTAGGAATTTGGAGACTGCATTGGGCCCAGTGGAAAGGAATGTGGCAATCAATTAGTAATGTCTGCTCTGGGTGCAGTAACAGCAGTGGTGGCCTGTGTCCTGTGTATCTGCCCTCCCCACACTGGTCTTGGGAGACCCTTGGGTTCCTCTGAGAGGAGCTGTCTCTCCCTGAGAGGTCCTTGGGAGGAGAAGCTCTTTTACCATGTCTGTCAGAGTAGAGCAGAGGTCTGCTGGGCCAGAACTACATAACCCATTGCTCTCCCTTCAGCTGCAGCCAATTCCCAGAGCCAGGGGTGGCCGGGTGACAGATACTTCTTGCTAGAGCAGGGTCCTCAGATTTATTCTGGTACATGTCTAATCTCCAGGCAGCGCCATCCATTTGTTTACCCTCCTGGGCCTCAGTTTCTGGATCTGAGGAACAGGACACAATGGGAGACAGACACGTACACGTCTAATTATAATGCCTCTTCCTGCTGGGCAGCAGGGGGCTCAGCTTGGGACAGAATACTGCTCAGAGTCATGCTTGGGGCCCACACCCCTCCCTCCCCAGGTGGCTGGATGCTGAAGATGACTCAGACACAGGAGCAAGACAGTGGCCTCTACTCATGCCTGGCAAGCAACGAGGCTGGGGAGGCACGGAGGAACTTCAGTGTGGAGGTGCTGGGTGCGTTACAACCCCATTCTCATGGGTGCCCTATGAACTCTTCCCCACTGCCTGGGCGCTCCCAGAGGCAGGGCCCCAGACTGATGGCTCATGCTGTAGCAGGAGTCCAGCACAGAGAAGGAGGGAGAAGCTAAGCCTTGTACGCTTTGCCTCGTCAAAAACCTTTGTTCAAGCCTGGGCAGTGTAGCGAAACCCCATCTCTACGAAATGTACAAAAATTAACTGGGCGTGGTGGTACACACCTGTAGTCTCAGCTACTCAGGAGGCAGAGGCTGCAGTGATTGTGCCACTGCACTCCAGCCCAGGTGACAAGAAACCTCTGTTCTGAGGCTGCCATGGAACTTTCCAGAAACAGCAGGGACAATCCAAAGTGGAAGGGGCAAATATTTTCGACACCACTAAGACTGCCTGCCTCTCATCAGAGTCTTCTTCTGAGGCACTGGTACTTCCGTCAGCCAGCAGGAAATGTTTCCTTTTTTTTTTTTTTTGAGACGGTGTCTCGCTCTGTTGCCCGGGCTGGAGTGCAGTGGCCGGATCTCAGCTCGCTGCAAGCCCCGCCTCCCGGGTTCACGCCATTCTCCTGCCTCAACCTCCTGAGTAGCTGGGATTACAGGTGCCCGCCAACTCACCCAGCTAGTTTTTTGTATTTTTTAGTAGAGACAGGGTTTCACCGTGTTAGCCAGGATGGTCTCAATCTCCTGACCTCGTGATCCACCCATCTCGGCCTCCCAAAGTGCTCGGATTACAGGCTTGAGCCACCGCGCCTGGCCAGGAAATGTTTCTTAAACTCACCACCCTATGGAAACAGGCATGGGATGGGGAAACTGAGGCACAAGAAACGGTGGGCCCTTGGCTTCCTGTTCTGTGATTGTGTAGCCTGGGCGGGCCAGTCCCCCCGGTCACTAGCCATTTGTCTCCCTGCTTCTCCCAGTTCCTCCCAGTATTGAGAACGAGGACCTGGAGGAGGTGATCAAAGTCCCTGAGGGACAGACTGCCCATCTGATGTGCAACGTCACAGGTAAGGGCCACATGATGTGGTGGGCTGGGAGAAGGGGTGGGAAGGCAGCTTCAGAAAGGAGGGGATCGCTGGGGATCTGCCCACCTGCCCCAGCCCCACTCCTCCTGACTGGGGTCTCTCTATGTCTTGGACTCGGCATCAGGTCCCGGCTCGTCTCTGCATGTGTTCTTCCGTCCCAAACACTCTTCCTTCTCCCCACCTCACTACAGACCTCAGCTTTCAGGACCCTCCACAGGGAGTCCTTGGCTGGCCCCTGAGGCCCAGTGGGCCACCTCCACTGGGCTCCCACAAGCCCCTGTGCTTCCCTGCCCTAGCACTGACCCACATCGGACCATAGTGGCCTTGTGGCATCTGAGCTTCTTGAAGACCCAGTTGCTGCCTTGTCACCATGGTTTCCCCAGTGCCTTGCAGAGTAGGCTCCCATTAATGCTTATGGGTTGAAGGATGGATGGATGGATGGATGGATGGATGGATGGATGGATGGATGGATGGGTGGGTGGGTGAATGTATGGATGGATGGATGGATGGATGGATGGATGGATGGATAGGTAGGTGAATGGGTAGATAAATGAATGCGTGGATGAATGAATGAGGGTTGGATGGATGGATGTGTAGATGGGTGCATAGATGGATGGATGGATGGGTGGAGAGATTTATGAACGATTGGCTGAATAAATGATAGGTGGGTAGGTAGATGGATGGATGGTTGGATGGTTGGGTGGATGGGTGGTTGAATGGGTGGGTGGATGGATGAATGGAGAAATGAATGGATGATTGGTTGAATGGAGGGATAGTTGGGTAGGTAGGTGAATGGATGGTTGGATAGTTGGATGGTTGGGTGGATGGGTGGGTGGGTGGGCATGTGGATGAATGGAGAGATGAATAGATGATTGATTGAATGGAAGGATAGGTGAGTAGGTAGATGAATGGATGGTTGGATGCATGGATGGGTGGGTGGTGTGTGGGCAGGTGGATGAATGAATGGATGGAAGGAATAGCTTGTTTTTCTGTCTTGCCTGTCTGTACCAGGCGATCTCTACCCATTGCCCAGTAAGGAGAAGGCAGCCAAGTCACAGAGGAAGGGGCACAGGCTGCTTCTGCTGCTTCTTGTTGTGCTTCATGGGCCTCTGGGCCAGGATGGAGAATTCACATTCCCTGACCCATCCGGGACTAGCCTGTGACCCCTGTGCTGCCCTAGTCAACGGCTGCCAAATTGTCTCGTTCTCTGCTCTGCACACAGGCCACCCACAGCCCAAGCTCACGTGGTTCAAAGATGGCCGGCCCCTGGCTGGTGGAGACGCCCACCATATCTCCCCAGACGGAGTCCTCCTGCAGGTCCTCCAGGCAAACCTGTCCAGTGCTGGCCACTACTCCTGCATTGCAGCCAATGCTGTTGGGGAGAAGACCAAACACTTCCAGCTCAGTGTCCTGTGTAAGTTCTGGACATCTGGCCATCGCAGGTGCTGGAGGGAGGGAGAAGCAAGGTGACTGGCTCCTTACAACTTCCCACAAACCATTCTACTATTTTTCTTCTAACTCTCTGAGTTTAACAACAAAAATCATATAGCGACTCTATTGACTGAACATTTACTATGGGCCAGGCATTTCAACGGGTCTGATTGATTGAATCTTCACAATGACACTAGGAGGTAGGAGATGTGCTTGTCCCCATGTCACTGATGAATCCCTGGGGCTCAGAGAGGTGACAAAGTTATTGTCAGGCCCCAGGGTGGTGGGTTCACAACCAGGCGTCTCTCCATGTCCTGAGGACTGTACATACCTACTATTCTGTTAGCCTGGAGAAACAAAGCATCTATCAAATGAGAGGGGCTTAGAAACAGCTTAGAAAAATCTGTTTCTAAAATGTTGGCCATTAAAAGGAGAGTCCCCTGCAGGGGTTGAAAGAAGAAATCTTGGGACCAATGAAAGCATAGCTACTCTGCTCAGTGGGGAGCAAAGCCCCGCAACTCCCGCTCACCTCTCAAACAGAATTGAGAAGCCTCTGGTTAATTGGTAGAGAGGCTGGATGTCGAGAAGCTATGGGGGACATGGAGGCAGAAATTATTCAGCTTTCCCTTGTAGTATTGCTTAATGTTTGGAGAGCCGGGCTCTGGGTCACCCAGGCCTGAGTTCAAGCCTGGCCACCCCAGGCATGGGCTTCTCTGAGCCTCAGTTTCCCATCTCGGTAATGTAAGTGACAGAAGAACCAAGGCCAAGCACCGGGGTCTGAGGCTTTCCTGGTCCTTAGCCTAGGGTCAGGGATCTCTGCTCACAAGTGCCCCCTGGCCCCCCATCGCAGTGGCTCCCACCATCCTGGGAGTGGCTGAGGACAGTGCAGACGAGGAGGTGACCGTGACCATCCACAACCCCATCTCTCTGATCTGCGAGGCGCTGGCCTTCCCTTCGCCCAGCATCACCTGGATGAAGGACGGGGTCCCTTTTGAGGCCTCCAGGAACATCCACCTGCTCCCAGGTGACGCCCTCTGGTGGGGAGGAGGGAGGGAGGGGACAGGTGACATGTCATCTGGGTTGGAGGAGAGGACCAGTAAGCTTGTCCTTATGCCTGGCATGAGGCTGCAGATTTGGGGTGACCCTGGCCACTGGCCGCCACACAGGTACCCACGGGCTGCAGATCCTGAATGCTCAGAAGGAAGATGCCGGTCAGTATACCTGCGTGGTCACCAACGAGCTCGGGGAGGCCGTGAAAAACTACCACGTGGAAGTGCTCAGTGAGTTGGGGGTCCTGGGGCACAGCCAGGTGGGCAGAAGACCATCCGGGAACCCAGGGGCCCGGGCACCTGAACCACCCTTGGTGCTCCAGGGTGCCTCCATGTGGCATATGTCCTCTGACAGTCACCTGGCAGATAGGGCTGGCTCCAGAGGACATGATGACGAGAGAACAGTGAGTTAGGACTTGGGCCACGTGGGCTCCCAGACCCACTGCAGTCCTAGCTTCCTCCTGCCGCTTCTGCATCGGGGTATAACCAGAGGCTCTGCAGATTGAGACTTGGGACCCGCAAGGAGGGCCTCTGAGGTGACCCCAGAAATTCTCCTGCCTCAGACCTGCCTGGTCCTATAACCCTTACAGACAAATGCTCTCTCCCCTAGTGAACAGACAGGAGCACGGTAGCTGCTGGGATCCCTGTGTCTCTCGGGCCAGCCCCAATTTCTGGGGCTCCCCCCAGGACCAGGGTAAGCTCAGGGTCTCAGCACCCATCCCCCAGCTCTGCTCTCAGACCCCTCGTGCTTTTCAGTCCCCCCTTCCATCTCCAAAGACGACCCCTTAGGGGAGGTCGGCGTGAAGGAGGTGAAGACCAAGGTCAACAGCACCTTGACCCTGGAGTGTGAGAGCTGGGCTGCGCCCCCACCCACCATCCACTGGTACAAGGATGGACAGGTGAGTGTGGGACCCCCTGTGCAGCTTCTGGCTCTTACCTCTGCTTCCAGCTGGTTCTGCTTGGAACCTTCCAGAAAAGGCTTCCCTTAAAGCACCTGGCCCTAGAGCTGGCCCGGGCCCCACCCACCCTTTATTTATTTTATTTTTATTTTTATTTTTATTTTTATTTTTATTTTTATTTTTTTGAGATGGAGTCTTGCTCTGTCACCCAGGCTGGAGTGCAGTGGTACAATCTTGGTTCACTGCAACCTCTGCCTCCTGGGTTCAAGCAATTCTCCTGCCTCAGCCTTCTGAGTAGCTGGAATTACAGGTACCCACCACCATGCCCAGCTAATTTTTATAATTTTTGGTAGAAATGGGGTTTCACCATGTTGGCCAGGCTGCTCTCGCACTCCTGACCTCAGGTGATCTGCCCACCTTGGCCTCCCAAAGTGTTGGAATTACAGGCGTGAGGCACCCAACCCAGCCTTTATTTTATTTTTTTATTTTTATTTTTGAGATAGAGTCTCGCTCTGTCACCCAGGCAGGAGTACAGTTGCACGATCTTGGCTCACTGCAGCCTCCACCTCCTGGGTTCAAGTGATTCTCCTGCCTCAGCCTCCCAAGTAGCTGGGATTATAGGCACGCACCACCACGCCTGGCTAATTTTTTGTATTTTAAGTAGAGATGGGGCTTCTTCATGTTGGCCAGGCTGATCTCAAACTCCTGACCTTGTGATCCACCCACCTTGGCCTCCCAAAGTTCCAGGATTATAGGCCTGACCACCACACCCAGCTGTATTTTTTAATAAAAAGTCGAACTCTTTGTAAACTTTAAACTCTACTATTTTCACCCATGTGTGGCCCTTCTCATCTTTATGCTCTATGGATTTGGTTTTATAAACCTCTCAGGGTGTCCTTGTCACTTTATGCTGCATTTTTGGAGAATGTATTGAGAAATAAGCACAATTGTTTTGGTGCTCTTGGCCCCTCATTTCTGATCTCCCTCCCCCCGACCCCCTCGTCTTCCTCGCAGCCCGTGATCCCCAGCCCGCGGCTGCATGTCCTGGGCGAAGGGCGACTGCTCCAGATCCAGCCCACGCAGGTCTCAGACTCAGGGCGGTACCTGTGTGTGGCCACCAACGTGGCTGGCGAGGATGACCAGGACTTCAACGTGCTCATCCAGGGTGCGTGGCACCAGTGGGCTGGGGGTGGGGCTTCGGCCGGTATGAGGACATTGCGGGGCTGGCCCTCCGCAGGCACCCACCGTGTGTCCTGCAGCTCACATGCCGCCCACGGCATCTCCCACTGGCTCATCTTAGCAGCCCAGAGCAGCATCCTGCCCCAACCCCTCTGCCTTGAGGGACCAAAGCCAAAGACATGAGGACTCTGGCCCCAAACCACAGAACGAGTGATGGAGGCTGGAATGGTCTGGTTGAGCCAGAATGCCACACTCAAAGCCCCTCTGCCAGATGCCTTTCATGATGTTAGGGAAACCTGGGGATTTGCTTCGGAATCTCTGGTCGAGAGTAAGCTGAGTGGCTGCCTCAGTGGTTGAAACTCCTTGTGGGTGCCTGGGGCTCCTTATATTCTTCTCTCACTTTCGTCAGTGTTTGACATTTTCCTTTTTAAAAAGTGAAGGAAGGAAAGGAGGGAGCCGGGCGTCAGAGAGGCTGGGAGGGAGAGGCTGGGAGGCTGGGAGCGGGGCTGAGAGGCTAGAAAGAGGAAGCTAGGAGGGGCATGCTGGAAGGCTGCATGGGGGAGGCTGGGGGGAGGCTGTGGAGACGGAGGGAGAGGCTAAGAGGCTGGGATGAGGAGGCTGGGAAGGGGCGGCTGGGATGAGGAGGCTGGGAGGTGGGATGAGGAGGCTGGTAGGCTGGGAAGGGGAGTCTGGGAGGGGGAGGGTGGTAGGGGGAGGGTGGAAGGTAGGAAGGGGAGGCTGGAGGGCAGGGAGCTGGGAGTGGGAGGCTGGGATGGGGAGGCTGGGAAAGGGAGGCTGAGAGGAGGAAGGGGAGGCTGGGAGCAGGAGGCTGGGAGGCTAGAAAGGGGAGGCAGGGAGGCAGGAGGCTGACAGGCAATCTGGGCGATGGATAAGTGTTCAGAACCAGGTTTTGCTACACGATGCCCGTGGACTGTCCTGGCAGGAGGAACAACTGCTCCGGGCTGCCCTTTGTCATCTCCAGTGCTTCTGGCCACCAGTCCTCTAGCCCTGGCTCTGTCATGAACTGGTTATGTTACCTGGGGACAACCTGGGGATGACACGGCCCCCTCCGGGCCTTAATTTGATCCTTTGTAAAATGCAGGTGATCAAAGCAGGTGACCTTGAGGGCCCCCCCTCCATTTCTAAAGCTGATGATTTTGTGCTTCTGTGCTCTGATAAACAAACATTGGCTAAAGCTTAGTATCTGGCTTCCAACTGTGCAAAATATTTCCACGTTACAGGGAGTCTTTAGCATCCATTAGACACGAGCTGCTTAGGGAAGGAGCCTTATCCTAGTGCCTAGCACATAGTAGTTGCTCAATAAACACTGGTTTAGGAAGTGAGGGAATTTAAGAAATGCCCTGACCTAAGGGAATGGCTCAAATAATGGATTTCCGCACCTAGGAGAGGCTGGGATGAGAATCTGTGTGAGCAGAGGTGCATTCCCCACCCCTCTGCTGTGCTTCCTAAGGGCTTTGTCTCCCCCACCCAGTGCCCCCCATGTTCCAGAAGGTGGGTGATGCCAGTGCAGCCTTCGAGATCCTGTCCCGGGAGCAGGAGGCCCGGGGCGGAGTAACGGAATACAGGGAGATTGTGGAGAACAACCCAGCCTACCTGTACTGCGACACCAACGCAATCCCACCCCCGGAGCTCACCTGGTACAAAGAGGATCGGCCCCTCTCGGCCGGGGATGGGGTGTCTGTGCTGCAAGGTGGGTCAGGGCTGCGTGAAGAAAGTGGGCGCTTTGAGCTCTCCTGTGTGCTGCCTGCTGTGTGACCTTAAGCAGAGCACACAACCACTCTGGACCTTAACTGCAATTTGTAAACTGGGGGTACAAGTTCTTTGCCTGTGTGAAGGCAAAGACTGGATTGCCTTTTGCCTCTGGTTTATGGAGCAGAGCCTCCTACCATGGGGCATGCCCTTCTGGGCTTCAAGATCCCTAATGTCCTTAAACGATTGGCAGAAGCTGCCACTTTCTCTGCAGAGGCAGCTGACTCCTTCGTTAATCGTCAACAAAGCTCATGACCCCAAACGCTGACGAAGCTCTGGCTGGACATTGAAGGCCACACTGTGGTGGCTGAACTCACGTCTTGTGTGTCTGGTTTTTTTTTTTTTTTCTTTTTTCTATTTTTATTTTTTGAGATAGAGTTTCGCTCTTGTTGCCCAGGTTGGAGTGCAATGGTGTGACCTCGGCTCACCGCAACCTCCACCTCCTGGGTTCAAGCAATTCTCCTGCCTCAGCCTCCCGAGTAGCTGGGATTACAGGCATGCGCCACCACGCCTGGCTACTTTTTGCATTTTTAGTACAGATAGGGTTTTTCCATGTTGGACAGGCTGGTCTCAAACTCCCGAACTCAGGTGATCCGCCCGCCTCGGCCTCCCAACGTGCTGGGATTACAGGGGTGAGCCACCGCACTCAGCCAAGTTTTGTTTTTTTCTTTCACCATCTTAAGTGGTATTTGTTTATTTATTTAAGGTAATTTAATTTTTTTAAGTAAATCTTTTATTTTAGAATAAGTTTTTGTAGGTGATTTTTGACTTAAAAGACTCCAGGACCACGCAGGGCTTAGAAATGCCCAGCCCACCCGGCTCATGAGGGTGGTCTCTCTGTTTGAGATTTGAACTGTGTCCTGCCGGAGATGGACCAGCGGTGGGGCTGGTTTTGGGGAGAAGTGGTCAGTTGCACAGGTCTCCAATGAGCAGAATCAGACCAGGGTTTCTACTTTGGTGCTTGCAAAAAACGGAGGTGGCTGGGCACGGTGGCTCACACCTGTAATCCCAACACTTTGGGAGGCCGAGGTGGGAGGATCGCTTGAGCCCGGGTATTCAAGACCAGCCTGGGCAACACTGTGAGACCCCATCTGTACAAAATATTTTAAATCTAGCTGGGCATGGTGGCATGTACCTGTGGTCCCAGCTACTTGGGAGGCTGAAGAAGGAGGATCCCTTAAGCCCAGGAGGTCAAGGCTGCAGTGAGCCGTGATCATACCACTGCACTCCAGCCTGAGTGACAGGTCAAGATCTTTTCTCAAAAAAAAAAAAAAAAAAAAAAAAAAAAAGAAGGAAGCCTCTTGCCAATCCAGGAGTGCAACTCTTACTGAACTCTGTTAGTTCCTGTTAGAAACCTGTGGACGGACCCCTTAACCTGGCCACTGACCACCGATCCTAACCCCAAGTCCTGGGTGCACAGTAGGCTCTGTCACCTGCTGATCTCAATCAGACTCTAACCATCAGCTAATCCCAACCAATAGCTGAACCCAGACCACAGCCACCAACTGCCCCCCAGTCCTACCCACTTACCTCCAACCCTACCACTCACCTCTCACCCTGGCAACTGACGTCTAACCTCTGTTCTCTAATCCTGAGAACATAGGCGTCATGGTCACAGCTGACCTGAATTCTTACCCTGACCTTTTGCACTAACCTCAAACATCAGCTGACCCCTACAATGCCACTGTTGCCTCAATCCTGGCCATGGGGTTCTGCAGGCTCTTAACCTGGTCAAGCCACCCACAGCCCTGGGCCGGCCAGCCCCAACCTGGAAATCTGAGCATGCAGTAACCCTAACCAGGCCCCCACTGGAGACCAACTCCAGCCCCCATAGATGCCAGGCTCTGGCCTTGGCTGGCTCTTTTTTTTTTTTTCTGAGATAGAGTCTTACTCCGTTGCCCAGGCTGGAGTGCAATGGCGCGATCTCAGCTCACTGCAACCTCTGCCTCCTGGGTTCAAGCAATTCTCCTGCCTCAGCCTTCTGAGTAGCTAGGATTACAGGTGTGCGCCACGACATCCAGCGAATTTTTGTATTTTTAGTAGAGATGGGGTTTCGCCATGTTGGCCAGGTTGGTCTTGAACTACTGACCTCAGGTGATTCACCCGCCTCGGCCTCCCAAAGTGCTGGGATTGTAGGCATGAGCCACCGTGCCTGGCCACTGGCTGGCTTTTGATCACAGAGTGTCCCAGGTAATGCCTCCCCTGCCCCCACCCCTACTTCTACCCCCAGCAACCACCACAGCCCCAGGAGCTGTCTCCCCTGCCTCCTGAGTCTTTGCTTAGACTCTGTCCTTGCCAAGAAGCTGGGCTCAGCACAACAGCAAAGCTGAGCCAGCAACCACTGCCGTCACGCTGAACAGTGCTGTGAAGGCTCAGGTTTGCCTTCTGTAAGATGGGAGTGACAACAGCGTGTGTCCCACAGAGGCATTGTGGGACAGGCCCAGAATGTGCCGTCCAGGGCCTGGCACACAGCAAGTGGTGGCTGTGCCCTGACTTGACTCCACTCCACGCGTGAGCTGGGCAGGACAGGGTGATTCTCTTCATTTCACAGATGAGGCAGGGGACAGTCACATGTCCCAGGTCCACTCCAGAGGAGGGAGCAGCATCCTTGCTCTTGGGGGTGACTCTTGTGCCTGAGCTCAGGCCTCTGTCCCGTGTCCCTGCAGGAGGCCGGGTCCTGCAGATCCCCCTGGTGCGGGCGGAGGATGCCGGGAAGTACTCTTGCAAGGCATCCAACGAGGTGGGCGAGGACTGGCTGCACTACGAGCTGCTGGTGCTGAGTGAGTGGCGGGGCCTGCAGGCGGTGATTCCCGGGAATGCAGGGGCCGTAAGAGCCTCCCTCGGAAGGGGCAGAGGCAAAGTGCGCACAGTTTTGCTGTGCTCAGAGGTTGAAATTGGAGTTACAAGCTCAACCTCAAAAATCATGCAGGACTGGGCACAGGTTCCAAGTCAGAAGCTTCCTGGCTGTGTGACATCGAGCAAATCACAACCCTTTCTGTGCCCCTGATTCCTTAGCTGCATCAGGGATTGGGAGGGCTTGGAGAGAAGGGCATGAGGATCCCAGCTGGCGCCTGACACCAAGTGCCACCCTCGCTTCCACAGCCACCCCCGCCCCCAGGGACCTGTGCCGGCCCCTCAGCCTCCTCTCCCCCACCCCCAGCCCCACCTGTGATCCTGGGCGCCACAGAGGAGCTGGTGGAAGAGGTGACGGTGAATGCCAGCAGCACCGTCAGCCTGCAGTGCCCGGCCCTGGGAAACCCCGTGCCCACCATCTCGTGGCTCCAGAATGGGCTGCCTGTCTCCCCGAGCCCACGGCTGCAGGTCCTGGAGGACGGGCAAGTCTTGCAGGTCAGGGCAGCCCCCTGCACGTGCTAGGGGCAGCGGCTGCTGAGGCCCAGCACCACTTGTCTGGGAGCCAGGGAGGGGTTGTTATCTGCAAATGAGGCTCTTTGCTGGGACCCATGCTGGAGCCCAGCCAAGAATCACCTGTGAGGCGCCATGCTGGGCCAGCACAGGCCTGTGCATAGCATCCAGAGATTCAGGAGACACGTAGCAAAGGATGCATATGAGTGCAGGACCCAGAGCCTAGCACCGCACAGAGCAGCCTTCCCCGGACCACCAGCTGGCACATGCAGAGCCGTGCCCAGCACTCAGACATCAGGCAGCACCCTGAGTCACTCCATGTGCAGACACAGAGCTGCAGGGACCCCAGGAGCCCCCCCCACACACAGCATGGCCCTCCACAAGGGTGGGGGAGGCGCATGTCACATCTGGTTTGCTACAGAGAACCACCCAACACCAACCTCACGCCCACTCCTGAGCGCCACACAAGGCCCTGGATGGAGGAGGTTCTAGGTCTCCATGAGCTGCCTGGTGCCTGCGTCCCTGGCATGGGATGGGAGGAAGGGAGGGAGTCCTCACAGTCATTCCTGAGGTGTAGGGGGTGGTGTCCAAGGGGCCTCAGGCATCACCCAGGCATGGCTCCCTGCACCCACAGGTTTCCACGGCAGAGGTGGCCGACGCCGCCAGCTACATGTGTGTGGCTGAGAACCAGGCGGGCTCCGCTGAGAAGCTCTTCACCCTCAGGGTTCAAGGTGAGCTGGGCTGAGCAGGCAGCCCCTGTGGGTTCCTTTTCCCTCCCCAGGGGTCACTGCCTTGGGGCTTCCAGTATCCTGGGCTCTGGGACCTGCAATCAGAGTTGAAGGATCCCAGCCTGGCCCCAGCCACATCCCGAGACAGCATTTGGGGGACCCTGATCACTACTGGGCCAACCCCAGGTGGTTTTAAGCAACTTTGGAGGTGACCAGGGAACAGCTCTTTTGAGGCGTTACACCACCATTACTGAGCACTTACTGTGTACCTGACAGGAGGCTGAGCACTTTCTCTGGGCTGACTCCTTCCAGCAGAGCTAGGTTAGCCCAGATTTGCAGCTGTGGGAGCAGACTCAGGGAGGTCGCTCTCAGAGAGGAGTAAGGGGTCTCACCACCCTGGAGCCTGCGCTCCCAACCTCTGCGACTCATGACGTACACCGCACTGCAGTGGCTGTGAGCTGTGTCTCCGATGCAGGGACAGCTGTGGTCTCGGAGATGGAGGAAGACAGTGTTGAGCCCTCAAGGTCATGGGCTCAAACCTGAGTTGATATCTTAGCTCTGCCACTGACCAGCTGTGTGGCCTTGGAACAGTGACTTTCCCTCTCTGATCCGCTACCCAGTGTCCTTCTGTGTAAGAGAGTCATGGCAAATGGAGGTTTCTGAATTATTTGAAGTTGTGCCGAGATGAAGCCCCAGGAGCTGGGTGAGGTTCAGGGTTTCTCTCGGGCTCCGTGCTCCCCTGCTGATGTGATTCTCATGCCTTTCTCTACCGTGGTGACTGTGGGGATAGTCCCGCCACGAATCGCAGGCCTGGACTTGGAGCAGGTCACTGCCATCCTCAACAGCAGCGTCTCCCTCCCTTGCGATGTCCACGCTCACCCAAACCCCGAGGTCACATGGTACAAGGACAGCCAGGCCCTCTCCCTGGGTGAAGAAATCTTCCTCCTTCCTGGTGGGTAAACTGAGGTGTCTGGCCCAGCTCTAACGTTACATGGGGAGAGAGTTGCTCCTCTGACCTGGGACAGGGCTGTCAGTCGGGCAGGGATTTAGGACTGGGGGCTGGGCTAGAATGCTGGTGTGAGCGGCTGGCTCCCCCCACAGGTACCCACACGCTGCAGCTGGGGCGAGCACGGCTGTCGGACTCCGGGACATATACATGCGAAGCCCTCAACGCTGCCGGCCGAGACCAGAAGCTGGTGCAGCTCAGTGTTCTGGGTACGTCCATGTCTATCCCCGATTCATACCGTCCCCCTCCTTCAGTCACCCCTCAGCCCACACTCCCCAGGGAACATAGCCAGGAGAGGGCCAGGAGGCACAGGGGGAGGCTGGGACGCCCACACGGGTCAGCTCTGAGGAGGGGGAGCAGCGGGATGGGCCCCAAGAGCCTGGCTAGGGAAGGGGCCTCCCCAAGCCTTGTGTGATTGGGGAAGCCTTTTCCACGGTGGAGCCTGTTTCAAGGCTCGTGGTCTTCAGAATCCTCTTGGGGAAAAGCTGGTCCAAGGCATCTTGAGCAAGGACTCTCTGGAATGTTCTTTCTAGCCCCGGGGCTGGTTCATTCACTTGCACGAACACCAGCCAGACACTGCGCCAGGCCCTGTGGGCTCACAGTCGTGGGGAACCGGGACTTCTACATTGGTTCACTGGAGCCACAGGGGGCTGAAGGGGCGCCCACAGAGGGGCTATAACCCAGCTGGGGCCTGCCCCTTTAGGAAAAAGTCTGGGTGGGGGCAGGCGTCAGCATCTCCCCCATCTAGGAGGCTGAGGCTCAGAGAGGCAGGAGGCTGTCCCTGGTCACTCAGCAGGTCCTTGGCATGCTGGCCCGGTTCTCTTCCTCCAACTCCCCTGGGTCTGCACCAGCACCCAGGGCTGGGTCTGCTGTGTGACCCTGGTGGGTCTCCACTGGCATTTTCCCTGTGGCTGAGTGGGGAGGGCGCGGGGACAGCCACAACACCTCAGTCTGCTATCTCCTGCCCCCAGTTCCCCCTGCCTTCAGGCAGGCTCCCAGCGGCCCCCACGGTGCAGTCCTGGTGAGGGTCGGGAACAGAGCTGTCCTGAGCTGCGAGACAGATGCACTCCCTGAGCCAACTGTGACCTGGTACAAGGATGGGCAGCCCCTTGTCCTGGCGCAGCGGACCCAGGCTCTGCAGGGTGGGCAGAGGCTGGAGATCCAGGAGGCCCAGGTGAGCAACCTTTGGGGCACGGGCAGCCATGGGCAGCTACAGGAAAGTCGCCTTCCAGCCCTGGCGAGCTGTGGGGAGGAAGGTGGGGAGGACATGCGTTGCTGCCTCCTTGGCCTGTGGGACCCCAAACTGAGTTGATTAGCAGCTTCCAGGGTGGGAGACGTGGGTGGAGCTCAGGGCTCTGGAGTCACGTCCCAGACCCAGCCCTGCAGTCATGGCATGAGCCTTTCCTGCCTCAGTTTCCTCGGCATCTAGATGCTTTTATCTGGTCCGCTCTGGCTGACCGTCTGAGACTCCTGGGAGTCTGCCCTGCCCTCCTCCCCTCCCTCCCTGGTGTGGATTTAGATGCTCACGGTGTTTGTTGGATGAATGTTTGCTGTTCCCCTGGAAATCCATTCCTGGTCAGGCTCCATCCCCACAGCAAGGGGGGCCTCTTCCTCCCAGCTTGGCCCAGGGAGGGAGGCCCCCAGAGCCTGTGTATTCACTGTTGAGGGGCCCTCCTGCTTCTTGAGGTTCTTGGAAAAGGCCAGAGGGTCCTGATTCCCTTTGGCTCCCCAGTCAGGACCAGCATATTTGGGAGGCCCCTGCTCTGGAAGTTTTGGGGGCCTACATGCTTTTGGGGAGCCCTAGCACCCCACTTCCAGCTCCAGCACACAGCCCAACTGTGTGCTCTTCCTCTCTCAGGTGTTGGATAAAGGTTTATACAGCTGTAAAGTCAGCAACGTGGCTGGGGAGGCTGTGCGGACTTTCACCCTCACCGTCCAGGGTAAGCCGGGGACCAGCCTGGTCAACGTAACCATGGAGCCCCTAGCAACACCCGGGGCTGCCGAGGAGGACAAAGACAATAGCTGAACAGAGGCAGTGCTGCCAAGTGCTGAGGGCACAATGACTAGAATTTGTGTACATATCTATATCTATATCTACAGCTATAGATAGCTCTTTACTTTTGTAGAGATGGGATCTCATTATGTTGCCCAGGCTGGTTTCGAACTCCTGGGCTCAAGCAATCCTCCTGCCTCAGCCTCCCAAAATGCTGACATTACAGGCATGAGCCACTGCACCCAGCTAATTTCTAGAATTTGGAAGACTAGGGTTAGCAGGCTCCAAATAGAACTCTGCCAGTGACCTGCTTCATGGAGCTTAGCAGAATGACTTTGTCCCTCGGAGCCTAAGGTTTACCTTCAGGGAATGAGTCTAAAAGCAGTAGCTGCCTGCCAGGCACAGTGAACCTGGCCGATCCCATGGAAGCCACCAAAATGGCAGTGTCTATAAATTGCTGGGCACAGGGCCTGGCACATGGGCACTAAGATGAAGGAGCCCTATGAGATCAGACACACAGGAGGCCATGTCACCTGCATCTTGAACCCAGGGGGGGCCTGTCCCATCCACCCAAGGAGGGAGCACAGATGCCGTTTAATTGGACATGTGGCTTCAGCTGGGTTAAGAAGGAGCCTATTTACGCTGTCCAGGAAACTTGGCCAGATTTTCTGGGGCTCAGATGTCATGTTTGTTAGAATATAGACTTAGCCGTGCCACAAAGAGACCCCAAAATGTAGTTGAGTAAATGAGAGAGTTTAAGTCTTATTCAAAAGCCCAGAGGTAGGTGTCTAGGCTGGTGCATAGCTCAGCTCCATGCGGTAGTTAAGGGACCTCGGTTCCTTCCCTCCTGTTGATCTTCCATTTCTTAGGGTATTGTGCTTGTGCATATGGTTGAAACTGGGACACGGCATCCTGTCCTGGCCCACAGGAAGCAGAAAGAACACAAGTGGTGGGCAAGCATTTATTTCCTGCAGAAGTTGCACCTGTCCCTTCTGCGTGTATTCCATTAGTGAGCGCTCAGGCAGCTGACTGCAAGGGACGCTGGGAAATGTAGTTTCTGCTAGAGTGATCGTGGGTGGGCTCAGCTAAAACTCTGCCGTGCACAGTGGGAAAAACGGGCTGGGGGGACACCAGCCATCTGCCACGGATGCCAAAGCCAGTAGCCTCCCAACCAGGTGAGTGGTGGGCCCATGCAACACTGAGCCATACGCAACACAATCGTTGAAAAAGACTGACAAGATGGAGTGCAGGGGCTCATGCCTGTAATCCCAACACTTTGAAAGACTGAGGCAGGGGCATCACTTGAGCCCAGGAGTTTGAGATCAGACTGGGCAACATAGCGAGACCCTCTATCTACAAAAAATAAAAAATAAAGTAACAAGAAAAGGACTGACACCAGGCTCGCTGCTCAAAGCTCCCAGCCTTTTCTGACGGCTACACTGATGAACAGTGGAAAGTGGGGGAATATCTGGTCCCTGAGGGCAAAGGCATTTCATCTTGAGCCTGGTTGACTCTGTTCCACTGGTGATGGCTGCCTGGGGTGTGTGACTTCATCCTGGCAGATCAGGAGAGAGTGCTGAAATCGATTAGTGATGTCTGCCCTGGCACAGGTTAAGGACTGTGAGCCTTAAGGGTGAGTGAGCCTCCCATTTACCATCCTTGGGCTAAGTAGACCCTGCTGGAGCTTTGCTTTGTATGCTTTAAAATAGCCAGGCCCTGGTTCTATTTACATTTGTGAATGAAACATAAAATGGGAACTCCTAACTACCGGGAAGGGCTTCTTAGGCCTCCCTGATCTGCCTGAGGGGAAGGAAGTAGGGGAAGAGTCTCAGAATTCTGACAGTCTGGTTTTTTTTCCTGCAGTGCCCCCAACATTTGAGAACCCCAAGACAGAGACAGTGAGTCAGGTGGCTGGGAGCCCCCTGGTCCTGACCTGTGATGTGTCCGGGATCCCTGCACCCACGGTCACTTGGCTGAAGGACAGGATGCCCGTGGGTAAGCACATCTGTCCTTGTCTGTTTTGCGGAAAGAATTCCTTTCTGTAATAAGATGACAGCGGAGGTGGCGGAAGGGAGTTATTGGTTGTTGATGATCTTGGCAAAACCAGAGACTGGCGGCGCCATGTTGGCCCTGCCCCATTTGTGTTTGAGCGAAGCGTTATTTATTGGCCCTTGGAATCCAAACACAAGGAGCGTCTCCTGTGGGGGTTTGAAAGCTCCTTTGCATCCACACCCTCAATCATCTCCCATGAGACAGCAGACGTGGGCTCTCCATTGTGCAGGGTGGGCACTGAGGGCTGTGGAAAGCCCACTGGCTGACACTGGGCTCAACATTGGCCCCCAGAGCAGCTCCTTGGTGGTGACTCAGCTCTGTCCTAGCTGGGCCGTGGGTCACCCCCATCCCCCATGCAGGCCTCCCCATTCTGGCCACTGCTGTGCCTGTTGTTCCTCCACATGAGGGCAGAAGCCCCACGTGGTCTCCTGGGCCCACTGTGCCTCCCGTGCAGGCTCCACGTGGGGCAGAAAGGTCTGAAGGTGCAGCTCGGAGCTGGTCCCTTGTCTGGTGGAAATCCGTCCACAGCGGGGGCTGGTGCTGCCAGCCACCTCTCCCTGCCCCTCCATGCAATAAATGTGGCTGTGCTGGCTCCTCCAACCTGCCCCTCTCTCTCATAACAGCTTTATTGGGATATAATTCACACACTATATAATTCACCCACTGAAAACATCCAATTCAGTGATTTGTAGTACAGTCACAGAGTTGTGTGACCATCACCACAATCAAATTTAGAACATTTTTGTCACCAAAAGGACACCCCATACCCATTAGCAATCACTCCCTGTTTTCTCCCAATTTCTTCTTTCCCCAGAGCCAGGAAACCACAAATCTGCTTTCTGTCTCTGTGGATTGGCCTGTTACGGGCATTTCACATCAATGGCATCATAGAGTGTGTGGCCTTTTGTGTCTGGCTCCTTCCACTTAGCATGTTTTCAAGTTTCATCCATGTTGTAGCGTGGATTAGTGGATTAGTACTTCATTCTCTTTTTTTTTTTTTTTTTTTTTTTTGAGACAGAGTCTCTGTCTGTTACCCATGCTGGAGTGCAGTGCCACAGTCTTGGCTCACTGCAACCTCCGCCTCCTGGGTTCAAGCGATTCTCCTGCCTCAGCCTCCTGAGTAGCGGAGATTACAGGTGCGCACCACCACAGCCAGCTAATGTTTGTATTTTTAGTAGAGATGGGGTTTCACCGTGTTGGCCAGGCTGGTCTCGAACTCCTGACCTCAGGTGATCCACCTGCCTCGGCCTCCCACAGTGCTGGGATTATAGGCGTGAGCCACCGTGCCTGGCCAGTGCTTCATTCTTTTTAAAAATTAAATTTTTCTCTTCATTCCCTTCTGTGGCTGAATGTTCCATCGTGTGGCTGTGTCACATTTTGTGCATCCACTGGTCAGTTGATGGGCATTTAGGGTGTCTGCACCTTTTGGCTAAGATGCTCAGTGCTGCTGTGAACCTCCGTGTTCGTGTTTCTGCGTGGACCTGCGTTGTCACCTCTCTCGGGTCAGGTGGCTGCAGGCCCCGCCCCCTCTCATGTCCAGCTCTTGGCACCTGTGTTCCCTGCCTGGAATACCCACCCAGGCTTCCGTGGTCACCTCCGCTCCCCACTGGCTGATTCCTGCTCAACATTCACATCTCAGCGGAGACTCACCACCTCCGGGAGCCCTCCCGACCCTTCCTGTGCCCCAGGTTCCCCCGCTCCATCAGGGGCTCACGGGGCTTGTCCGCACTGGGTCCCCTTGTTTCATGGCCCCCGCCCCGATACATTGTGAACTCCTTGAAGACAGGGACTGAGCTGCCCTCATCTTTGATTCCTAAGCTCCATGCTAGGCACAGGGCAGTTGCTCGTGTTTTTGTGTTGAGAGGCTGGCTGGACCCATGAGGATCTGGGCAGGGAGATCGGCCTAGGCTGGGGCAGTTAGGGATGGCTTTGGGCAGGGGTGTGGCTGGAGAGAATGAAAGGGGAGGCCTGAAGGCCGGGAGTGGGAGGAGCCCGAGCAGAGGCCCAGGGGCAGGCCCCAGGGTGACCTGTGTGGGGTCAGTGAGGGGCTGGTTTGACTTGAGCAGAAACCTTGATAGATGGGGTAGAGGGTCAGGGCGGGGAGGGAGAGGATGGGAGGTGAGAGCTGGGCCCGAGAGCAAATCCTGGATGCTGAAGGGAGAGGGTCTCTTGGGAAGAGCTGTATCAAGTGGGAGGAAATGAGGGAGGATTCTAAGGAACAGAGACTGGGCTGGGGAAGGTGGGGACATATAAGAAGGAGCCTCTGCCTCTGTGGGGTTCAGTTTTCTAGGAGCACAAGAAGGGGCTGGGGGATTCAGGGGTCCCCCTCTGTCCCACAGAGAGCAGCGTGGTGCATGGTGTGGTCTCCCGGGGGGGACGCCTCCAACTGAGCCGCCTGCAACCGACCCAGGCAGGCACCTACACATGTGTGGCTGAGAACGCTCAGGCCGAGGCCCGCAAGGACTTCGTGGTAGCAGTGCTGGGTAGGTCTGCGCCCTGCACCCTCCTGTCCCACTCCCATGGCAGCCCCTGCCGTCACCCAGGGCCTCACTGCACCCCTGCCTCAGTGGCCCCCCGGATCCGGAGCTCGGGCACCGCGCAGGAGCACCACATCTTGGAAGGGCAAGAGGTGCGGCTGGACTGTGAGGCCGATGGGCAGCCGCTGCCGGACGTGGCCTGGCTGAAGGACGGCAGCCCGCTGGGCCAGGACATGGGCCCCCACCTCCGGTAAGACTTGGCCCATGCCCTCCCCAGAGGCGGCAGAGCCCACTTCACCTTATGCCCCTGCCGTCGGCCCTCCCTCCCTGTGGCAGGTTCTACCTGGATGGTGGCTCCCTGGTGCTAAAAGGCCTGAGGGCCTCGGACGCGGGTGCCTACACCTGCGTGGCCCACAACCCAGCCGGGGAGGACGCCAGGCTGCACACGGTGAACGTGCTGGGTGAGGAGCCCAGGGGCATCTGGAGGGCGATGCGTGGGCCTGGGCGCGGGAGATAAGGTGACATGTGAGCAAAGCCCATACTGTGACCTGGGCCACGGGTCTCACTTCCCTGGGCCTCCGTGCCCCATCCTCAAACTAGAGGACAATAATGCCAGCCCAGGGTACAGTGGAGATTCGGGAGGTGAGAAGAGAGTCAGGGAGTGGCTGTGCCCCCCACGCAGTGGGCCTCGTCCCTCAGGAGGGGCGGAGACCACTGTGGTTGCTGGCAGTGGAAGTCCAGGTCTCCACTTCTGGAATTTCCCTGGGAGGAGCCCACTTTCCTCCCAAGACCTCCTCATTACCCCTCTTTTTTCTACCCACTCCCAGTTCCTCCCACCATTGAGCAGGGAGCAGACGGCTCGGGGGCCCTGGTGAGCAGGCCTGGGGAGCTGGTGACCATGGCATGCCCCGTACGGGGCTCCCCGCCCATCCATGTGAGCTGGCTCAAGGACGGCCTGCCCCTCCCGCTCTCCCAGCGCACCCTCCTCCACGGCTCTGGCCGCACCCTCAGGTAGGGGAGATGGCACACAGGCGTTGGCTGTTCCACTCAGAGTGGACATGTGGGGATTGACAGCCAGTGGGAGGTGCTAGAAACCAGGACTGGCAGCAAAACCCACCCCCCATCCCAGAGCGAGTGTGGACTGCGCCCCCGCTGCTAATGTGAGGATGGGTCTCAGGGACCCAGGGAAGGGGAGGTGGTCAGGATAGGAGGAGATGCAGGAGAAGTCAGGTTTCAGACGAGGCCTGAGGACGGACTGTTGGCTTTGGTGCTGTGGCTGTCCCTGGGGACTGGGCAAGAGCAGCTGCGGAGGGGTGGTTGAGGTGAAAGGGGTTGAGAGAAAGTGGGAGGACAGACAGTGAAGCCAGTGAGCTGAGATGACTTCAGTGAACTCTGAGGGCAAAGAGGGTTGCGTAGAGGAAGAGGAGCCGAGCTGTCCATGTGGGACACGGAACTTGCCGAATTTGGGAACCAGGAGGTCTGGCTTCAGAAGGAGATGGGTTGCAGCAGGCAGCAGGGGTGGAGGCAGCTGGAGGCTTTATCCTGGGGGCACCAGGAACCCAGGTAAAGAATGTAAGCAGGCCGGGCGCGGTGGCTTACGCCTGTAATCCCAGCACTTTGGGAGGCTAAGGCGGGCAGTTCACGAGGTCAGGAGATCAAGACCATCCTGGCTAACTCGGTAAAACCCCGTCTCTCCTAAAAATACAAAAAATTAGCCGGGTGTGGTAGCGGACGCCTAGGAGTCCCAGCTACTTGGGAGGCTGAAGCAGGAGAATGGCGTGAACCCGGGAGGCGGAGCTTACAGTGAGCCAAGATCGTGCCACCGCAGTCCAGCCTGGGCGACACAGCGAGACACCATCTCAAAAAAAAAAAAAAAAAAAAGAGTTTAAGCAAAGGCTGGGCTCAGTCACTCTGCCCGCTCTGGCCAGCAAGTTCTTGGGAGACAAAGGATGGAAAAGGGAGGAAATCTTTCCACACAGCCAGCCTCTCCTGTCTCTCTCCCTCTCTCTCTTCCTATCTCTCCCTCTCTCCCTTTCTCTTCTCTCCTTCCCCCTCTCCTCTCGGGAGATTCAGGATTTCCCAGGTGCAGTTGGCAGATGCCGGCATCTTCACCTGCGTGGCCGCAAGCCCAGCTGGCATGGCGGACAGGAACTTCACCTTGCAGGTGCAGGGTATGGAGCAGGGGGTGGGGCAAGGGGGTCTCTGGCCTTGGTGGGTGAGAAGCAAGGCCTTTGGCCCCCCTGCCCATCTGGGTGGAACCAAGGATGGGCCCTGGGGGCATCAAGGAGAGTGGACACTGCGGCTCAGTCTCTGACGCACTGGATTGCCCGTTCGCACCTCACAAGTAGCCATGGGCACTCTGATATGCCCAGGATAGGCGGGGGCAGAGAGGCCAGTGCAGGAAGCAGCTCTGTAAATAGACAATCACAATTCCAGGGAACTAGTGACACTGGGAGACGGAGAGGATGCTGTGGGAGCACAGAGGAGGGCACCTCACCTGGCCTTGGGGGACCAGGGCGGCTTCGGAGGTGATGTCTAAGTTGAGTCCTGGAATAAAATGGCTCCTGCCCACCTTTCTGCCCTCCACAGTGCCCCCTGTCCTGGAGCCGGTGGAGTTCCAGAATGAGGTGATGGTGGTTCGTGGCTCCCCAGTGGAACTCCCGTGCGAGGCCCGGGGTGTTCCCCTGCCTCTCGTGTCATGGATGAAGGACGGGGAGCCCTTGTTGTCCCAGAGCCTTGAGCAGGGGCCCAGCCTGCAGCTGGAGACAGTGGGGGCTGGTGACTCGGGGACCTACTCCTGCGTGGCCGTGAGCGAGGCCGGGGAAGCCAGGAGGCATTTCCAGCTGACCGTCGTGGGTGGGTCCTCTGCCCTCTGGCCAGCTTCTCTGGGCTCAGGGGAGAGGGTGGGACTCTGGGGGCAATGGGAAGGGCAGTGAGGGAGGTGAGTCCCCTGGAGGCCTGGGACTGCCACCTGGGGAACTTGGTTCCGGCTGGGATGCCTCTCACCTTCCTTGCCTGCGGGTAGTGGGTGGCCGGGCTTTCATTCTCCCACGGCTGTGCTCCTGGGTTCTTTCCACCAAACCTTGGTGGCAGATGCAAGAACGAGAGCCACCAAAATGTGGGAGCAGAGCCCCCGGACTCAGCACGCGTTTTCAAGTGCGGTATCATCCTGGAAACGTGTGTCAATTGTGTGTTCCCCTCCATGGTGGCTTGCAGAGCCCCCTCACATTGAGGACTCGGGCCAGCCTACAGAGCTGTCGCTGACCCCCGGTGCCCCTATGGAGCTCCTCTGCGAGGCCCAGGGCACCCCCCAGCCCAACATCACCTGGCATAAGGACGGGCAGGCCCTGACCAGGCTGGAGAACAGCAGCAGAGCCACACGGGTGCTCCAGGTGGAGAGTGTGCAGGTACCGGTGCTGCCACCGGGGGGTGAGGCTGAGGGTTGGGGGAGAGGGGAGGGACTGCAGGTTCCCCAGACCCAGTGGGCAGTTGACAAGGTTTGGCTGAAGCTCCTCCTCTGTGTGGGGTACGAGGGTGTGGAGGTGACCCACCTAAGCCGTGCCCTTGGGAGCTCCCAGCAGGGTCAGGGCCCAGGCTGATGCCAAAACCAGGTGACCCCATCTAAGCCAGAGGAGGGCTGGTGCAGTTAAGGGGGACTTCTGGGAAGAGGCAGGCATCGCACCAGCCCTAAAGCAACAGTGAGATGGAGGGAGAGGGCATGGGTTGGCTGGGAAGGTGGATGGCAGACCTCGCAGGGCTGAGTTTGAATTCTGGGTCCCTTGTGGCATAAGAAAGAAACCAGATCGGGAGGCAGGCAGACAGGGGCCAGGGGCAGCTGCTCAACCCGCTCCATCTCCAGGTTGGGGATGCCGGGCTGTACACTTGCCTGGCTGAAAGCCCTGCAGGTGCAGTCGAGAAGAGCTTCCGGGTCAGGGTTCAAGGTAGGTGGTGGGGGTGGGGTGGGGGCAGGGCCGGGAGGCAGGACGGGCTCGTGGCAGGGGTGAGTCCACCTCTCACGTCCTCTTGTGCCACCTGCTTCCCAGCCCCTCCAAACATTGTTGGGCCCCGAGGCCCCCGCTTTGTGGTTGGCCTGGCCCCGGGGCAGCTGGTCCTGGAGTGTTCAGTGGAGGCAGAGCCAGCGCCCGAGATCACATGGCACCGAGATGGCATCGTGCTGCAGGTGGGCGCCAGGTGGGGCCCCAGGGTGCTGTCTTCTGTCCCTCTCAGGCCCCAGACCTGACCTGGCTGGATCCAAGATCCAGAGCAGGTGCCAAGGGCCTGCTCTGAGCTGCACTTTGCACCCTGTAGCCCGGGTGTCATACCCCCCATTGTCATTGTCACTCCCATTTTATGGATGGGGACACTGAGGCAAGGTTCAGGTCACTCAGGGCTTCCAAGGCCCACCCAGTGTCCTCCCCCTGGTTCCTTGAAGCTATGCTTAGCGGCTGTGTGGCCTGGGCTGGTGACCAAGATTCTCTGTGCCCACCCCTCAAATGGGGTCAGTTTGCAGCTGTGGATTCAGGGTTGTGGGTGTTCTGACAGGAATTCCAGGGACAGGGGATGCATTTCCTCCCAGAGGAGTGCATTTCCTTAGAGGGTCCTCAGCGGGTCACAGTCAGGGCCTGCGGTCAGGCTGGAAGGACAGAGCCACTGTCCAGCTTCACCAGTTCCTCAGTCCTCCACGTCTGGTGCTGGGGGCTGGCCGGGAGCAGCTGGGCACTGATAAGGGTCTCTCCACCCTGGCGGGGATCTCCAGGAGGACGCCCACACACAGTTTCCAGAGCAGGGCAGGTTCCTCCAGCTGCAGGCCTTGAGCACGGCTGACAGCGGCGACTATAGCTGCACAGCCCGCAACGCTGCAGGCAGCACCAGCGTGGCCTTCCGCGTGGAGATCCACAGTGAGTAGGGCCCGCCCCACCCCACCCTGCCCACCCCACCCCACTCTGCCCACCCCCTTAGAGCCACAGCTCCCAGCACCACTCCTTCTGTGCCCCTTCCCAGCGGTGCCCACCATCCGGTCGGGACCACCTGCAGTGAACGTCTCAGTGAACCAGACAGCCCTGCTGCCCTGCCAGGCCGACGGTGTGCCCACACCCCTCGTGAGCTGGCGGAAGGACGGGGTACCCCTGGATCCCAGGAGCCCCAGGTGGGAGAGGGAAGGGGTGGGCCTTGGGGAGGCTCTCAGGTGCCACTTTGTGGGTTGCAAACCAAACCCACTTGGGCAATTGGAGCAGAAAAGTGACTTTATCATCAGGACGTGGGGCGTCTCAGAACACAAGGACAGGCCCACCACTCATGAAGGTCTCTTGCTTGTTTGACTTGATCAGAAGCCTTGATAGATGGGGCGGGGTAGAGTGGCGTGAGTGGGTCTCACGAGATCTGATGGTTTTAAAGCTTCTCTCAGCTTCTCTCTGTGTGGGCTTCATCTTTCTCTCTCTTGCCTTCTTCCTTGGTGAACGTGGGAGAAACACACGCCCTGACAACCCCATAGCCCCCAGCCTCACCCAGGTTTACAGCTCCTCAGCTCACGAGGAAGCTGTCTGTGAATCCCCACTCTAAATTCCCAGGGCACAGAATGCCATTGGCCCAGCCTGAGTGATATGTCCATCCCCCATCCAATCAACTGTGGCCAGGGGCGGGATTGCACGGTACAGACATGGCCCTTGGGAAGGGCACTTTTCAGATCTCAGGACTGCTCTCAAGAAGAGCAAGGTGCTGCTCCTTCTGCGTCTCAGGAGAGGCCAGGCCCAGGAGGGTGTCGGGGAGGCCCAAAGCAGCCCTTCTCTCCATCTTTCCAATGTTGGCTTGGGCTGTGGGGAGCTGCTCATGGCTCTGACCCCCTGACCTTGGCCTCATAGGTGCAAGACTCTGACCTCCAAAGTTAGCATCTGTATTAGTCCATTTTCACGTTGCTGATAAAGACATAACTGAAACTGCGCAATTTACAAAAGAAAGAGGTTTATCGGACTTACAGTTCCACACCGCTGGGGAGGCCTCACAATCATGGTGGAAGGAAAGGAGGCACGAGTCACATGTTACGTGGATGGCCGCAGACAAAGAGAGAGCTTGTGTAGAGAAATTTACGTTTTTAAAACCATCAGATCTCATGAGACTGATTTACTATCATGAGAACAGCATGGGAAAGACCTGCCTCTCTGATTCAGTCATCTCCCACCAGGTCCCTCCCACAACACGTGGCAATTATGGGAGCTACAAGATGAGATTTGGGTGGGGACACAGAGCCAAACCATATCAGCATCCTCTCACTGGGAAAGGGGGGGCGGAGGGAAGGGTCTTGCTAGGGACAGCTCTGCTCCAGGCCCACTGGCCTGCCCATCTCCACGGCAACCCCCTGTCCATTCCAGGTTCGAAGTTCTGCCTGAGGGTTCCCTGAGAATTCAGCCAGTCCTTGCCCAGGACGCCGGCCACTACCTCTGCCTGGTATCCAACTCTGCTGGATCCGATCGCCAAGGCCGCGACCTACGGGTCTTTGGTAGGTGGCCTGGGGAAGGCCTTCAGTGTCCAGTCCCTGTCGGGGTCCAGTCCTGCTTAGTTTCTGGGTCACCCCAGCTGTCAGGAGCCAACAGCCAATGGTCTGCAAATGTTTTTGACCATGAAGCCCATTAGTAAAAAGTTGTGATCATGCACACTCAAAGGACACAGATGTATTTTAGTGCATATATTACATAACAGAACAGTGATTTGATTAAGTAAGAAAGCATGCACAAAAGGTAAAACAAGTCTGGGAGACCGTGGCAGGAGGATCATTTGATCCCAGGAGTTTGAGACCAACCTGGGCAACATAGTAAGACCCCATCTCTACCAAAAAAAAAAAAAAAAAATCCTTAAATTAGCCAAGCCTGGTGGCACATGCCTGTAGTTCCACCTGCCTGGGAGGCTGAGGTGGGAGGATCACTCGAGCCCAGGAGTTTCAGGCTGTAGTGAGCCATGATCACACCACTGCACTCCAGCCTGGGCAATAGAGTGAGACTCTGTGTACAAAAAAAAAAGTAAAACATGTGAAAGGATAAAATTCAAAATCACTAGACTCAGATGCCCCAATCTCCTCCCCCTCAAATGGATCAGCTTGTGTGAGGCTGCTCTGGCGGGCCCTGGCCTCAGGTGGGAGGCTAAGGGAGTGGAGGCCTGGAGGCCTCAGTCAAGGAAAGGCAGCGAGGGGGTGCCGGGCTCAGGGATGTGGAAAGCCCAGAACACGCAGTTTTGGGAGCCTGTTGGAAGCGCTGTCTTGGGACTTTCTCCTGCCCTCTCCCTCTGTGCTGCCTCAGGGATGGGTGGAAGACAGTAGGCAGTGGCTTTGCCCCTGGGCACAGCCTCAGAGAGCCCCCAGTCCCTGTGCCAGCTGCACCTGTCTCCTGACCACTGCGCTCTCCCCAGAGCCTCCAGCCATCGCCCCCAGCCCCTCCAACCTGACCCTGACCGCCCACACCCCAGCCTCGCTGCCCTGCGAGGCCAGCGGCTCCCCTAAGCCCCTGGTGGTCTGGTGGAAGGATGGACAGAAGCTGGACTTCCGCCTGCAGCAGGGCGCCTACCGGTAACGAGCTGGACCTTGCGGTGACTTCCTGAGACGCACGGGGTGGGGAGGCACTCTCGTCTCATGGGGGCATGGGGCAGGGATGGGACAGGGTGTGCTCAGGTCTCACCGGAGTCAGGACCAGAACTTGTGTCTCAACTTTGGGGATCAGAAAGTCTTCACACTGAGATAGGGGTGAGGGCACTGGGGACATACAGCTAAGCAGAGACATGCTGGGCTTTATTTATATCCACCAGAGTCACTCGTTGTCTAAAAACAAAACATGAACTGGGCGTGGTAGCTCATACCTGTAATCCCAGCACTTTGGGAGGCTGAGGTGGGAGGATTACTTGAGGCCAAGAGTTCAAGACCAGACTGGGCAACATAGTGAGACCCCATCTCTACAAAAAAATTTAAAAATTAGCGGAGTATGGTGGTGGGTGTCTGAAGCTGAGATGGGAGGATCCCCTGAACCTGGGAGGTTGAGGCTGCAGTGAGCTGTGATTGTGTCAGTGCACTCCAGCCTGGGCAACAGAACCAGACTCTGTCTCAAAAAAAAAAAAAAAAAAAAAAGTCAATTTTTAAAAATTGGAAAACCAATGTAACAAACCTAGACTTAGTGAAAATGAAGTCAGTAACTACGACTCTGAGCCGCTTTAAAGTCGTGGTTCTTACAGAAGTTATCGTAGACGGTTATTGTAACAAATGGGCAGGGTTACAGAGAAACAGGGATGAAAATGAAAATCACTCACAAATCCGCCAGCTAGACCTTTGGGGTAGAAACTTCTAGAAGCCATTTCTAGAGTCAGGGCTGGAGGTCAGGTACAGGAAATGGGCATGAGACCCCCACAGCCAGAAAGCCACAGCTGGTCTGTCAGCCCAGCAGCCACTTGGCCGTCCATCTGTCCGCCCCAGGCTCCTGCCCTCCAACGCCCTGTTCCTTGCGGCCCCTGGCCCCCAGGACTCAGCCCAGTTTGAGTGCGTGGTGAGCAATGAGGTGGGCGAGGCCCGCAGGCTCTACCAGGTGACCGTCCATGGTGAGTCAGGGCAGAGGTGGAGGGGGACACCTGGGGTGGGGGCAGCGCCTTCCCGCCCTTGGGGGCTCTCCCTGCCTGCAGGGAATTGTGTGGCTTTTTCTTGCGCTGCACTGGACACCTCCTCCAGGAAGGCCTCTCAGATCCTCCTGGGTCACTGCTGACATAACCCCAGCTCCGGCACAGTTCCTGGCCCCTCCCAAATCCACAATGTTCTAAATTCACATCTGACCTTGTCATCACCCCCATTAAAAATCCCTCCCTCCACAGCTGCCTGCTGCCCTCAGGACAGAATGCAAGAATTCAGCCGGGCACACCAGGTCCTGTGTGGTCTGGCCCTGCCAAGCCCCCAGATTCAGTTCACGCCAGACCCGCCTCATTCCAGGGTCTAATCGAGCTGCTCAGCTTTTTGTTCCTTGCCTCAAGGACTTTGTACAGGAACACGCTTCCCCTTACTCAGCAAGCACCTGCTTTCCCTTCAGATCGCAGGTTAAATGCCATTCCCCCTGGAGGTCTCCTCTGGCCTCCTCTACTTCAACTGGGAAACCCACGAGTTACCCCCTGTGAAGTTACTAGGCCAGGGTCTCTAAGGAAAGCTGTATCCCACTGGCAGTGGCACGTGCCTATAGTCCCAGCTACTCAGGAGGCTGAGGCGGGAGGATCGCTTGAGCCCAGGGAGTCCTGGACTATAGTGCACTATGCTGATTGGGTGTTCGCACTAAGTTCAGCATCAATATGGTGACCTCCCGGGAGCGGGGGACCACCAAGTTGCCTAAGGAAGGGTGAACCTGCCCAGGTCAGAAACAGAGCAGGTCAAGACGGGTTGATCAGCAGTAGGATCACACTTGGGATTAGCCCCTGCATTCCAGCCTGGGCAACATATTGAGACTCCATCTCTGAAAAAAATACAGTTGTTGTTTTTTTTTTTTTTTTTTTTTTGAGACGGAGTCTGGCTCTGTAGCCCAGGCTAGAGTGCAGTGGCCGGATCTCAGCTCACTGCAAGCTCCGCCTCCCGGGTTCACGCCATTCTCCGGCCTCAGCCTCCCGAGTAGCTGGGGCTACAGGCGCCCGCCACCCCGCCCGGCTAGTTTTTTGTATTTCTTAGTAGAGACGGGGTTTCACCGTGTTAGCCAGGATGGTCTCGATCTCCTGACCTCGTGATCCACCCGTCTCGGCCTCCCAAAGTGCTGGGATTACAGGCTTGAGCCACCGCGCCCGGCCTGTTTTTTTTTTTTTAAGAAAAAAACTATAGCCCTGTGCCCAGAAGGATTTGCTGAGTGGACAAATGTGACTTCCACCTCTGTTGCCCCACCTCACTCCTTGGCCCTTTTTCACTAACGTCACCTTGTGTACTGGCTTTACCCCCGGCCCCATGCCATGAGTTCCCCATGCACGCCGGCAGGGCCTCAAGCCTTGTCTTGGGTTTCAGTGCCCCCCACCATTGCTGACGACCAGACAGACTTCACCGTGACCATGATGGCACCCGTGGTCCTCACATGTCACAGCACGGGCATACCAGCTCCGACCGTGTCCTGGAGAAAGGCAGGTGCCCAGCTAGGAGCTCGGGGAAGCGGCTATCGTGTCTCACCATCGGGTAAGTAAGGGTAATCCACAGAGAGAGGCAGCTGATGGGAGACTGGGAGAGCAGGCAGAGGGGGTGAAAGAAGGTCACGTGGTGGAACAGGATGGAACAATCTGGCCTGGCTCTGCCTCTCCTGGCTGTGTGACCTGGGAGGACCCTCTCGCCCTCTCTGAGCTCCATATTCTCCTCCATGCTCTGCAGTGTTGAGACCCATCAGTGGTTCCCCAAGACCCTCTGGCATACAAGTGCTATTTCATGGCGAAATAAGAAAAATAGGGCCGGGCACGGTGGCTCAAGCCTGTAATCCCAGCACTTTGGGAGGCCCAGACGGGCAGATCACGAGGTCAGGAGATCAAGACCATCCTGGCTAACACGGTGAAACCCCGTCTCTACTAAAAATATAAAAAAAATTAGCCGGGCGTGGTGGCGGGCACCTGTAGTCCCAGCTACACGGGAGGCTGAGGCAGGAGAATGGTGTGAACCCAGGAGGTGGAGCTTGCAGTGAGTGGAGATCGCACCACTGCACTCCAGCCTGGGCGACAGAGCAACACTCCGTCTCAAAAAAAAAAAAGAAAAAAGAAAAAGAAAAATAACAGCTCCCTGGGAGTTTTTGTAAACCTAGTTTAATCCCATCAGAAAGATCCTCCTTTATTCTGAAATTATCTTTTGGTGTTGAAACTTCCTTTTCTTGATGATATTAAGATAATAGTACATGGTGATTTTTTTTAAGATGGAGTCTCACTCTGTCTCCCGGTCTGGAGTGCAATGGCGCTATCTCCGCTCACTGCAGCCTCCACCTCCCAGGTTCAAGGGATTCTCCTGGCTCAGCTTCCCAGGTAGCTGAGATTACAGGAATCTGCCATCATGCCTGGCTGATTTTTGTATTTTTGTAGAGATGGGGTTTCACTATGTTGGCCAGGCTGGTCTTGAACTCCTGAGCTCAGGTGCTCTGCCCTTCTCAGCCTCCCAAAGTGCTGGAATTACAGGTGTGAGCCACCATGCCTGGCCTAACATGGTGATTTTTTTTTTTTTTTTTTTTTTTTTTGAGACAGAGTCTTGCTCTGTTGCCCAGGCTGGAGTACAGTGGCGTGATCTCGGCTCACTGCAAGCTCTGCCTCCCGGATTCACACCATTCTCCTGCCTCAGCCTCCCGAGTAGCTTGGACTACAGGCACCCGCCACCACGCCCGGCTAATTTTTTGTATTTTCAGTAGAGACGGGATTTCACCATGTTAGCCAGGGTGGTCTCGATCTCCTGACCTTGTGATCTGCGTGCCTCGGCCTCCCAAAGTGCTGGGATTACAGGCATGAGCCATTGCGCCCAGCCTAACTTGGTGATTTTTTAAATGTCTTTGCTTGTCAAAATAAAATGTTGGAAGCTTTATGGAGAGTCTCCAAATTTGTTTGTTAGTTGGTTAGCGAAATCCTAAAGTCTAGGAACCACTGGCCAGACCTGTGATTTTCAAACTCTTCTGAAGCAATAGAACTTCTTTCCAGGCCGGGCACAGGAACTCGTGCCTATAATTCCAGCACTTTGGGAGGCTGAGGCAGGAGGACTGTTTGTAGCCAGGAGTTTGAGACCAGCCTGGGCAACACAGCAAGACCCCATCTCTACAAACACATTTTAAAAAATTAGCCGGGTGTGGTGGTGCATGCCTGTGGTCCTAGCTGCTTGAGAGGCTGAGGTGGGAGGATTGCTTAAGCGTAGGAGTTCAAGGATGCAGTGAGCTATGATTGCACCAGTGTACTGCAGCCTGGGCAACAGAGTGAGACCCTGTCTCAAAACAAAATACAAAACAAAAACTTCTTTCCAATAAGTATAAGTGGTAACAACAAAGTTCAACAGGTAAAACAAAACACAGTTCTGGTTCCAGCTGGGGCTGGGGCAGGCTGCGGGTGGGCCAGAGTGCAGTGGGCCTTGCTCCCTTCCCCCACCCAGCAGGCCCCCAGGGTTCCACGGAGCACAATTTACAACCCTCGTCACTTGACTGCCCAGGTGCAGCCTGTGGTCTGGGAAGGTTAAAATGGTGTTCACTGAGTAACCAAGGCTAAGGTCGGGAGGATAAATGGAGGAGAGGAGGCAGTAATCCTGGGAGGCTTCCTAGAGGAGGTGAGTTTTTAGCAGAGCAAGGTGAGGATAGCAGGGTGTGGAACTGTGAGCGGGGGATTACAGGCAGGGGAGTGACAGATCCTGGAACTTTACAGCCAAAAGGGTCTAGAGACCATCTTGTCTGATTATTCATTGTACACACGGGGAAACTGAGGTCCAGAGAGTGGAAGGAACTCGCCCATGCCTCTGCTTTGAGCAGGGCACAGAGGCAAACCTAGACGCCAGTTTCCCGTGTAGTCACATCCCCCAGACTGTTTTTAAATGGGCAAAGGAGGCAGGTTGAGTGACCAGAGACAGAATGGGATTGTGTAGGAGCCCTGCCACCTCCATCCCTGGGGACCTCTGTCCTGACCCCCTCACCCTGATTCCGACCAACAGGCGCCCTGGAGATCGGGCAGGCCCTCCCCATCCATGCGGGCCGCTACACCTGCTCAGCCCGCAACTCTGCTGGCGTCGCCCACAAGCACGTCTTCCTCACTGTGCAAGGTAAGAGTCTATGGTCCAGACCCCAGAGTTCCTACGGCCAGGGGAGCAGGTGGAGAGCCGGAGGCAGGTGGGGCTCAGGATGGAGGTGAAGTCTCAGAGGCCCAGACGTGTCTCTCATGGGATTCTTTGGGAGGAAAAGAATCAGCCGTGGTGTCCTTGTTGCTGTGGCCGATGTTTCTAGAACCCCTGTCCTCCTTAGAGGCCTCTCTCTCTGATGCTCTGAGGCCCCCTGGTTGGAGGAGCTGTGTTATGGACATTCTCAGGGCCCTCTGCACCCCTGTCCTTCGTAGCCTCCCCGGTGGTGAAGCCGCTGCCCAGCGTGGTTCGGGCAGTGGCAGAGGAGGAGGTGCTGCTGCCCTGCGAGGCCTCAGGCATCCCCCGGCCGACCATCACCTGGCAGAAGGAAGGGCTCAACGTCCCTGCAGGTGAGGGCCCCTGGCAGCCAGCCTGGGAAGGGAAGAGAAGAGTGTGGGCCTCGGGGGTTCCTGTTTCCTGCCCTGGGAGACCCCGCAGACCTGCTGAGAGGTCCTGGAAAGCCCCTGGCCTGCCCAGACACGCCCCCACCCTTGCTCTGGCCTCCCCGTCCCCAGCCCTTCTCCTGTCACCACGGCCTGAGACGCCATCCAAGCACTCGGTGGCTGAGTTGGGAGGTCGGGAGCAGGCAACTGGGTTGGGCTCGGGGTCAGGCTTCTTGGCTCCTTCTGTCCCTTGGTCACTCTGTGACCCCAGCAAGTCATTTGCTGCCTGTGAGACAGAATAGCCCAATCTACCCACCTCGGGGGTCCCCCACTCCAGCTCCCTGGCCCCTGATTTTCTTCTTCCTCATTCAGGAGTGAGTACCCAGGTCCTACCGGGCGGACAGCTGCGGATTGCCCATGCCAGCCCGGAGGATGCTGGAAACTATCTCTGCATTGCCAAGAACAGTGCAGGCAGCGCCATGGGGAAGACACGGCTGGTGGTGCAAGGTGGGTGTGAGGATGGGGCCGAGGTGGGCCCTGGCAACTGAGGGGCTTTGAGGCTCCTGCAGGCTTCTCCCTTCCCTGCCTGGCAGGGCACACTGCTTATAGTTCTAGAAGGAATTAAGGGGAACCTCTCTCATTGTGCACCTGAGTTCTGGGTTCAGACATAAACTCCCATCCCCTGTGCCTTCTCTCTGGCCCTGTGGAACATGAGTCCAGCATCCCTTATTCATTCTGGTTTCCAGTAGCTGCAGCCTCTCTGGCCCTGCTCTGGCACACACACCATTGCATGTGCCCTTCCCTTAGTTTGATTAATCATTGGCTTCAAAGATAAGGTGGCATCATTGGCCAAAAATCTGCAAAGTGTGCTGGGAATATTCAGTATGGTCTGGTCGTGTCTTGGCCCCAGTGGCCTGCTTTGTGATATCTCAGTGGCTGTCCCCGCCCACAGCTGTGTAGGGCTAGAGTCGGACTCTGGCTGTGAACTCAGAGGGGCTCCAGGCTCCAGGCTTCCTCCACACCTCCTTGTCCAGTGTGCTCCTCTCCCCTCGGATCTGGAGCATCGCTGGTCACCAGACCAGCCGGACACCAAGCCAGTGACCCTCACTCTGCCCAGCATAGCTCCTCTGCAGGGATACTCTGTGATGGCTGCCCTGCTTTTGTCCGTGGAGGTGGCCTAGTACAAGGAGTTTGTGCCCAAGACCTCTGTCCTGTGGCTTTAGTCATCTGTGTGTGTGCACGTGTGTGTGTGTACATGTGTGCACAGGTGCAATGGAATCACCGTCACAGCTACACCAAACTCAGGCAGTCCCCAAATCATCCTGAGCACGGGCAATGGCCTATGACTAGGGAGTTGGAGGGGGCAGCTGATGACCAGGGAGGGCTGAAGGGCTGGGCCAAAGGCCAGGGGCCCTGGGATGGGGTCAGCCGCCTCCCCCAGCCTCAGTTCCGAGTGGGCCTCCCTCTGCCCACAGTCCCACCAGTGATCGAGAATGGCCTCCCAGACCTGTCTACCACCGAAGGCTCCCACGCATTCTTGCCTTGCAAGGCCAGGGGCAGTCCTGAGCCCAACATCACCTGGGACAAAGATGGCCAGCCTGTGTCAGGCGCCGAGGGGAAGTTCACCATCCAGCCTTCTGGGGAGTTGCTGGTGAAGAACTTGGAGGTGAGGCACGCCCCGAGGGGCACAGCAGGGAATAATGGCTGAGACCCCTGTTTGTCATGCTCTGCGCCGAGCACAGTGCAGCCTTTAACCCTGGGAGCCTGGGGAAATCAGTGTTACCATGCCGGGTACAGACGGCTAGAACTAAGGCTCAAAGTGTACCTAGTTGTCCACCATTGCCAAGAGGCAGAACCCAAATTTGAACCTGGACCTCAGCAGCCAGCTCCTGGGGAAGGAGGGAACTCGGACTGGGGCTCAGGGATATGGCGATGACTTTGTGTCCCAAAAGCCTACCCAGTTGTTCTCAACCATGCATTCGCATTAACTGTCCTCTGGGTTTTGGGGAGTGTTGAGCCGGGGGTATGGGTGGGACCCCCGACCCCGACCCCCTTTCCCTCAGAACTCATCAGATTCTGCAATTTTGTGATGCGACCCTCTCCGGATGGGTTCAGTGGACACACGTAAAAGGGTCAGGGGCATTGGACCGAGCTACCTGGGGAGCCTGGTGGAGCAGTGGCGAGCGCACCAGCCCTGCTTGAGTGTACCACAAAACTCCTCCCCCTGCTGGGCCCTCTATCAGGGCACCAAAAGCAAGGCCTGCAGTGCAGATCAAGTTCTGAGCACAGGGCAGCACACAGTAGGTGTTTGGTAAACAGTAGCTATTGCGATCATGCAGTCAGCCCTGGGGTTATGAAGCAGCAGAGCGTGTGAACGCTACAGGGCAGGGCAAGGGTGCGGTGGCGGTGGTGATGCTGACCTGTTTGCTAGCTGTGTGACCTTGGGCAAGTCACTTCCCCTCTCTGGGCTGGATGCTCCGTGAGAACCTTCAAGGGTTAGCGGCATCCTGACCTATGCTGAGGTCGGGGAAGTTCTCCGGCCAACCCCTTTCTTTGCTCACAGGGCCGGGACGCAGGCACCTATACCTGTACCGCTGAGAATGCCGTGGGCCGGGCCCGCCGCCGCATGCACCTCACCATCCTGGCGCTGCCTGTGTTCACCACCCTGCCTGGGGACCGCAGCCTGCGCCTTGGGGACAGGCTGTGGCTTCGCTGTGCAGCCCGGGGCAGCCCCACCCCTCGCATTGGCTGGACTGTCAACGACCGGCCAGTCACAGGTCTGGGTCTGCTGAGTGTGGTTGGGAAAGAGAGCCAGGACCCCAGGAGGTCAAGAAGGGAGGGCAGGTGGGGAGACCCAACCTAGTGGAAAGGAAGAGGTTGTCAGTCAGCCCTGTTGGTTCTGGGTCTTCCAATGTGGCCCTATGTAGGCGGACAGGGCAAACCCAGCTGTGGCCATATGTGACAAGCCATATATCAGAGCTGGCAAGAGACCGCCCAAGAAGAGTCAACCTAGAGACCTCAGGGCCAGGAGAGGGAGGCCTGTGTTCTAGCCCAGAGCTACTGCTCCCATTGTGGGACCCTCAGCAAACCCCTTTTGTGGGGGTTCTGTCCTCCTACCGGAAACCCAGGTGATGTCTAGGGAGACACAGGGCCTGTGGAGTACCTGCTGGGTACTCAATGTCTGCTGAGTTGATAAATTGCTAAGTCCCCTCCACTACAAAATGATACTTTCCTATAGTAGGATATGACATCACACATTCCTAACTCTGAGTCCCCAGGTGTGAAATACCCGTGCACACCTGTGGTGAAGGCTTTGCTGGGCCCCACCGCTTCTTGGGGAGGGACCTTGGGCAAGTATAATAGTTCGGCCTCTCTGAGCTCCGCTTTCCATCTGTCAAATGGATATAACAGTGGAGGGGCCATGCTCAGCACAGGCCTGGCCTGGAGGAGATGCCTAATTGATGGTGATGCTTGTCCATATTCCTCTCCTAGAGGCAATGGCCAACCCCAAAGGAAAAGTCCATTATTAGAATCCTTCTCTCGGCCGGGCGCGGTGGCTCACGCCTGTAATCCCAGCATTTTGGGGGGCCAAGGCGGGCGGATCACCTGAGGTCAGGAGTTCGAGACCAGCCTGGCCAACATGGTGAAACCCCGTCTCTATTAAAAATACAACATTAGCTGGGTGTGGTGGCACATGCCTGTAATCCCAGCTACTCAGGAGGCTGAGGCAGGAGAATTGGTTGAACCTGGGAGATGGAGGTTGCAGTGAGCCGAGATCGTGCCATTGCACTCCAGCCTGGGCAGCAAGAGCGAAACTGTCTAAAAAAAAAAAAAAAAAAAAAAGGGAATCCTTCTCTCTAGAAATCATGGCAGTGTTTCAGTAAGTGCCCTGTGCAAAGAGGTCCCCAAAGACCTGCCCTTGACCGTTTATCAAACACACAGTGTGCGCTGGAAAATGGTAGAAGGCGGATTCATTAACTGCAGCCTCCAGTGTGGCCTGTGCCTCCCAGGAACGGGTCTGGCTTGATTAGCCTTCACCCGGGACTCCCATCTGTTTCTGCGTTTTTATTAAGTTCCTGCAGGTACCCACGCACCAGGGAAGTGTTGAGGGCAGGAGTTCCCCGCACCCGACTCAGAGTCCCCCTCGGGCTTCTCTTTCTCCACCACAGAAGGGGTGTCTGAGCAGGATGGAGGCAGCACGCTGCAGCGGGCCTCTGTCTCCAGAGAAGACGGCGGGACCTATGTCTGCTGGGCGGAGAACAGAGTGGGCCGCACGCAGGCGGTCAGCTTCGTCCACGTGAAGGGTAAGGCGCATTTCCCAGGTGGCTTCTCTCTCAAGACCTCCAGTCTACTGGGACCCAATCTATTGGTGTCCTGGGAACCAGGCCTCCTGTCCTCTGAACTAGTGGCTCCCCACCCTGACTGCACGTTAGAATCCCCTGGGGGACTTGAAATTCCAAAGCCCAGCTTCTACCTCCAACTCTGTAAACCAGCCTTGCTGGGGTGAGGCCTAGGCATCAGTATTTTTGACACTCCCAAGACGACCCTGGCTGCAAGTAGAATTGGAATCTGACCAATTGCCCTACAGCACTACCTGCAGCTGGATGGTGCCAGGGTAGAAGGAGAGCATGGGGGCCAGGGCATCCTGGCAGACAAATGCCAGAAGCTTGCCAGCCAGCCGGTTGTCTCCTATGACCTACTCATCTACCAAGAGTAGCACAGGAGCCCTCGGTGACGCCATGACTTAGTTTGCACAACTTCGGGATCAGTGGGGCTGGATGGAGGGAATCAGCAGCCCCAGGCACCAAAAGAGAACTGCAGCTTTTGGTAGATCCAACCTCAGGAAACCAGGAAGGATATAAGCCAGTCCAGAGCCTCCAAGAGTGTTTTGAGATTAGCATGAATCTCATAGTGTTGCTTTGTACAACAGAGGTGTCTAGGGTTCTTGTTTTTTTATAGTTATTGATTTCCAAAGTACCTAGCAGGTACTCCGCTGCTAGTGTCATCCATCTGTGAGAGAGTGTATGACACGCGTAGCACTGCATCCCTGCCTGTGCCCGTCTCAGGCATCACTAATCAATCACAGCACTGTTCTCATTCAGCTTCAAATGCTTCTCAGCACAGTTCCTGGAAACCACTGCCAGTCTTTGTGACTTGACCCATGACATGGACACTGTTTGCTGTCCCTGATGCACTGACTACACACAACCATGCTGGGCTAGCAGGAGCCTCTGGAAGCCCCTGGAGGCAGGAGTTGGGCAGACCTTTGGGGTTTATGGGAGGTTGAGCCTGTAGGGAGCTTCTTTTCTGACAGCTTGCTCCATGTCACCCCATGCAGAGGCTCCTGTCCTACAAGGGAAGGCTTTCTCCTACCTGGTGGAACCTGTAGGAGGCAGCATTCAGCTAGACTGTGTGGCGCGTGGAGACCCAGTGCCAGCCATCCGCTGGATCAAAGATGGCCTTCCACTGCGGGGCAGCCGCCTCCGGCACCAGCTGCGGAATGGCTCGCTGACCATCCGCAGGACTGAGGCAAGGCGGGGCCTGGCACCTTGGGTGGGGCCACCAAGGACAACTCTATGCTTTTTCTGATTGCTCAAGAGGGTTCTTCATGTTGCCCCCCCTGCTTCTGCAGTCTACAAAGCACCTCCCTGCCCATTCCCCAGACATCCTCCCACTACCACCAATATTGACCTCCGGCCACTGGGCTTTTCTGTTCCTCGGTCATCCACCCATTCCATGGAGCAAATTCGTTCTACCTCATAGGATTGTAATTAGAAATCAGTGAGATGTCTCATACGCATTATTTAAGAGTGATCTGTGGGTAATGCTCCCAAAATGTTGTTATTAACAACCTCAGGGGCAGGGTAGGCAGGTAATCGTGCTCCCTATTTGCAGACGAAGACACTGAAGTTCAGAGAGGCCCACAGCCAATAAGTACAGGAGGCAGGGCCCCCACCCCCAGGTTTCCTGCCTCAGGCTCCGTGCTGTTTCCAAAGCCTTGGGCCCTCGGGCAGCCCCCTTAACTTCCATTTTGTGCCTCAAGTTCTGGTGATTGTGCAGAAATCCCCAAGTCAGTCCTGACTCAAGTTCATCTTAGGGGCCTTGATCTTACCCATTTGGGAGCCTTTCTCTGGGTAGTAATAATAATGGGACTAGTAATAAGAGTAGCAGTAAGAGCAGTGGTAATAGTGACTCCTGTTGCCCAAGTACTAACTGTGGGCCAGGCACGGGGCCTCGCACTTAGCAAGCATTGTTCCATTTAATGCTTATAAGATCCTAGCAGTTATCATTCCCATTTTACAGAAGGGGAAACTGAGGCTCCAGAAGCATGAAAATGTCCTAGTAATGGGTTCAGGGCAGTAAGCAGCGGGGTTGGGATTCAGTCCCACGTTGGTCTGACCTCCAAACCTACACTCTTAACTTTGTGCCATGCAGTCCCCCCGAGTCCTTTGGGTGTGGCCCACTAGATACCATCTTCTGGGAGTGGATGGTGGCCTCAGACTGCCCCAGCCCCATCTCATGGTGGTGCTGCCACTCAGAAGTGATGTGAGCCAGCGTGCCACCTGAGTTCCATCACATATCCGTGGGCCACCTGTTAGGGCAACACTGCAAACCGTCTCCCTTCTGGAAGACTCACTTTGCACACTGGCACAATAAATACCCCGAGAGGTCCTGCCATCCTGTTTGTACAACAGAGGTGTCTAATGTTCTTGTTTTCCTATAGTTATTGATTTCCAAAGTACCATAACATGTCATCTAACTCACTGTCTCCCAAACTTACTTCACCATGGAACCCTTTTTTCCAAAGAGTCTCAAATAATGTGCCATGGGACAGTAAGATGTCAACGTACACAGTTTGGAAGAGGTGGATCTACACCATGCTTTCCCAGCAAGTTGTTCCACCTAAGGCAACAGGGACCTTAGTCACAGCCCCCCATTTTCGGGTGTGAAAAGGGGCTGGATTCTCTTTGCATGTCTGCTGACAAGTGGTCACAGAGGCCCTTCCAATGCTCCGTGGGGGATCAGGTGTCCCTGGCTGCTTCACAGCCTAAGCCCCTTGCTGGCTGGCTGGCCTCAGTCCCCTACCCAACTGTCTGAGCTGCTCGTCTTCTTCTCTGAGCACCGTGCCCCCTCTTCTGTGCCCACTTGCAGAGGGACGATGCGGGACAGTACCAGTGCCTGGCAGAGAACGAGATGGGCATGGCGAAGAAAGTGGTGATCCTTGTCCTGCAGAGTGAGTCTCGGCCTCAGCAGAGTGGGGACGTGGGAAGTGTGCTTGGGGACAGCGGTGGTGTGAGTCGCCTAGAGGGCAGACAGGCAGGGCCGAGACTTGGAATTCTTTCATTAATGCTTATTTGGAACACACAGTGAATCCTGTCAAATGTTTCCCAAATGTGGGGTGAGTGAGACTCAGGACTGAGCTCAAGAAAACCTGGCAATGTGGGCCCAGGGGGAGCTGGGCATTTAAAACTCAGACCAGCCGTCGAGATCACCGCAACAGCTCTCACAGGTGCCAAGCAGCTCGTAGTTTACCAGGCGCTGTTTGAGCCTCAGGATAACACTGTGAAGTTGTCTCAATAGGGATTCCGTAGAAAATGTTTTATTGAAGATGAATACCTGTGGAGAAGAGCGAGGATCCGAAGTGCGGAGCTCAGTGAGTTTTTACAATGCGAACCCACCCAGTTAACCAGCAGCCAGGTCAAAGAAACAGGACAGCGCCGGCTGCCATCCTCCAGCATGCCCACCTCTGTTCACTGCCCCCTGCCCAATAATTATTGTTCTGGATTCTGCCTCTTTAAGAAAAAAAAAAAAAGAAAGAAAGAAACGTTATTGAGTTATAATTTGCATACCATAAAATTCACCCATTCATTCAATGCAATATTATTTAACCTTAAAAAGGAAGGAAATTCTAGGGCTGGGCTCCATGACTCACATCTGTAATCCCAGCACTTTGGGAGGCCGAGGCAGGTGGATCACCTGGAGTCTGGAATTCGAGAACAGCCTTTCCAACATAGTGAAACTCTGTCTCTACTAAAAATACAAAAATTAGCTGGGCGTGGTGGCGCGCCTGTAATCCCAGTTGTTCAGGAAGCTGAGGCAGGAGAATCACTTGAACCCAGGAGGCAGAGGTTACAGTTAGCCAAGATCGTTCCACCATACTCCAGCCTGGGTGACAGGCAATACTCAGTCTCAAAAAAAAAAAAAAAAAAGAACAAAAGGAATGAAATTCTGACACAGGCTACAACATAGATGAACCTTGAGGTCGTTATGCGAAGTGGAAAAAGCCAGTCACAAAAAAAGAAACACTATATGATTCTGTTTATATGAGGGGCCTAGAGTGGTCAAAAGCATAGAGACCCAAAGTAGTATGGAGCTTGCCAGGGGCTGCGGTGGGGGGAGAAGGGAGAGTTAGTGTTTATGAGTCCGGAGTTTCAGTTTAGCCAGAGGAAAAAGTTCTGGAAATTGTACAACAATGTCAAATACTCAACACTACTGAACTGTACCTTACAAGTGGTTCAATGATAAATTTTATGTAATGTATTTTTTACCACAGTTATTGTTACTAATATTTTTTGAGACAGGGTCTGGCTCTGTTGCTCAGGCTGGAGTGCAATGGCACCATCTCTGCTCACTGCAACCTCTGCCTCCCAGGTTCAAGCAATTCTGTCTCAGCCTCCTGAGTATCTGGGATTATAGATGCCCACCGCCACGCCTGGCTAATTTTTGTGTTTTTAGTAGAAACGGGGTTTCACCATGTTGGCCAGGCTGGTCTTGAACTTCTGACCTCAGGTGATCCACCTGCCTTGGCCTCCGAACGTGCTGGGATTACAGGAGTGAGCCACTGCACCCAGCACTTGTGCGCATTCTTAAATGGAGTTGTTTATCTTACTAGTGATTTTCTATAGTTCTTTACATACCATGGATATAGCCCTTTATCAGATACATGATTTGCAAATATTTCTCCCAGTCTGTGGCTTGTCTTTGCATTTTCTTAATGGTGACTTGAAGAGCAAAAGTGTTAAAATTTGGTGAAGTGCAAATTCATCCATTTCGTATTTTTTGAATCATGTATTTGGTGTTATACCTTTTAAAAATCTTTGCCTAACCTAAGGTCATCTTTTTCTTTTCTTTTCCTTTCCTTTCCTTTCCCATCTTTTTCCTTTCCTATCCTTTCCTTTCCTTCCTTTCTTTTCTCTCTTTCTCTTTCTTTCTTTCTTTCTTTCTTTCTTTCTTTCTTTCTTTCTTTCTCTTTCTTTCTCTCTTTCTCTTTCTTTCCTTCCTTCCTTCCTCCCTCCTTCCCTCCCTCCCTCCTTTCTTTCTTTCCTTCTTTCTTTCCTTCCTTCCTTCCTTCCTTTCTTTTTCTTTCTTTCTTTCTTGTCTTTTTCTTTTCTTTTTTTTCTTTTTAATGTTTTTGAGACAGAGTTTCACTCTGGTACCAAGGCTGGAGTGCAGTGGCAAGATCTCAGCTCACTGCACCCCAAAGTTTCAGCATTCCTTGTGCCTCAACCTCCCAAGTAGCTGGGATTACAGGCCTGCACCACCACACCTGGCTAATTTTTGTAATTTTAGTAGAGACGAGGTTTCATCGTGTTGCCCAGGCTGGTATCAAACTCCTGGCCTCAAGCAATCCACCTGCCTCGGCCTCCTAAAGTGCGGATTACAGGCGTGAGCCACTGGGCCCTACATTTTCTTATATAATTTTTGTAGTTTTAGTTCTCACATTTAGGTCTGTGATCCATTTTGAGTTAATTTTTGTGTGGAGTAAGGGTCTAACTTCCTTTTTTGCATATGGAGAGCCAATTGTTCTAGTACCATTTATGTTGATCTTTAGTTTCTTTCAGTGATGTTTTGTGGTTTTCAGTGTACTGGTGTTATATTTTTGTTAAATTGATTTTAATTGTTGATGCTATTTTTGGTGGAATTGTTTTCTTTGATTTTTGGATTTGTAATTGATAATATGTAGAGATACAGTTGAATCTGATATCATATCATGTATGAATAGGGACAGTTTGACTTCTTTCTTTCAAATCTGTGTACCTTGAAGTTTTTTGCTTTGCCTTATTGCCTTGATTGAACCCCCTGGTACACAGTTGAAGCGGCGAGAGCAGCCATCCTTGCCGGGTTCCCTGGTTCCCTGGTTTAGGCGGAAAGCAGTCGGTCTTTCACCATGGGGTGTGATGTAAGCCGTGAGATTTTGTGGACGTCCTTTCTCAGGCTGAGGAAGTTCCCCTTTTGTACCTAGTGTGTTGAGAGTTTGGGTCATGCGTGGAATAGGTTTGTGGTTCCAGACAAGATGGTATAGATGGCACTTCTCCCTATTTCTCTTGCTAAGGACAGCTGAACACCTTGGACTTTATCTAGAAGCAAACAGAAAGAGCCTCTGAAAAGCAGAGAAAAGGAGGAGGATAGACTACCGATATTGGGACCTGAGGAGCAATATGGTGTTGAATGCCCGGGTGTTTCTTTTTGTCCCTTATATCCTGGAACCACCAGTGGGCTCAGACATACAGACACACACACACACACACACACACACGCGGGCATGTGTGCACCTCAACAAGAGCCTGTCCTCACTTGCAAGGAACTAGGATAAGGACAGCATAGTAAGAAAGAAAACTTGTAAATAACAACCCCCAACTGGGTGTGGTGGCTCATGTCTGTAATCCCAGCACTTTGGGAGGCTGAGGTAGCCAGATCGCTTGAGCTCAGGAATTTGAGATCAGCCTGGGGAATACGGTGAAACCCCATCTCTACCAAAAATACAAAAAAAAAAAAAAAAAAAAATAGATGAGCATGGTGGTAGCCAGATCGCTTGAGCTCAGGAATTTGAGATCAGCCTGCGGAATACGGTGAAACCCCATCTCTACCAAAAATACAAAAAAAAAAAAAAAATAGATGGGCATGGTGGTGCACGCCTGTAGTCCCAACTACTTGGGAGGCAAACACCATGAAAAACACCCCAGCCCCATCATCAAACTAACTGGGAGCCCGCATTTCCACCCTCACCCCCTGTACTGAGGCACTGCTCTCCCCACACTGGAGCGGGATGCTGTCAGGTGACACCTCATGAAGAGGCGGAGTTGTCACCACTGTCATCTGAGTGGGAAGCTCCTCCCCTATCAGGCCAGGTATGCAGCCAGGGTGGTGCCACCAGAGGCCCAGAGTGGGCATGCCTCCACCCATGCCCAGCAGTAATGAGGCACCCCTCCCTGTTCCGGGATGTCCATGGAGGCCTCGTTGGGAACCTGGGCTTCCGCTCTGACCTGGCAGAAGTGAGTGGCAACGCTTTCTCTTGGCAGTGTTCCAGATCTGCCGAAAGTGGAAGATTTAAATAAAAATCTGAGTCATACAATACTGAAACTCACTTACATGCCAGGAGCAAGGAAAATCTCAATTTACATACCAGGAACAAGGAAAATCTCAATGAAAGCAGACAACAGACGTCAACTGAGATAGTAGACATATTAGGTAATCTGATAAGGACCTTTTTTTTTTTTAGACAAGGTCTGACTCTGTTGCCCAGGCTGGAGTGCAGCGACATGATCATGGCTCACCTCAGCCTTGGCTCAGGTGGTCATCCCACCTCAGCCTTCCAAGTACGTGGGATTGCAGGCACGTGCCACCACACCCGGCTAATTTTTATTTTTATGTATTTTTTTGTAGAGATGGAGTCTCCTTATGTTGCCTAAGCCAGTCTCAAACTCCTGGGCTTAAATGATCCACCTGCCTCAGCCTCCCAAAGTGGTGGTATTACAGGCATGAACCACTGTGCCTGACCAAGACTGAACTGTCACCACTGCCACCCACTGAGTGGGAAGCCCCTCGCCTACACAGGCTGAGTGGGGAGCAATAAGCAGTACCCCTCTCCCTCCCAATCAGGGTGGTGCCAGCAGAGCGCCACCTTGAAGCGCCAGCTCCCACCAATACCCAGCAATAATGAGGCACCCTCCCCGTTCCCGGGTGTCCATGGAGGCCACGTAGGGAACCCGGACTTCCACTCTCCTCTGGCAGAAGTGAGTGGCACCTCCTTTCCCTGGCAGCGTTCCAGGTCTGCTAAGATGGAAGATTTAAATAAGAACCCAAATCTTATCATACTGAAACTCACTTATCATACCGAGAACAAGGAAAAATCTCAACTCGAATGAGAACCGACACGCAACAGACACCAACTGAGATAGCACAGATGTTTGAGTCATCTGATAAGGATTTCTTTCTAATTTTTTGACGGGATCTTGCTCTGTCACCCAGACTGGAGTGCAGTGGCACAATCACAGCTCACTGCAGCCTTGACCTCCCGGGCTCAAGCAATCCTCCCACTTCTCAGCCTCCCAAGTAGCTGGGACTGCAGGTGCACACCACCATGCCTGGCTACTTTGTTTATTTTTTTGTAGAGATGAGGTCTTGCTATGTTGCCCAGGCTAGCTGACAGGGATGCTTCTATGAGCAGTTGTCAACATGCTTGAAACAAGTGAAAAAAAAATAATAATAATAACAAAATCTCAGTAAAACATGGCTGTAGAGTAATTTGAAGTTCAGGCAGTTTTCAAGTCGGCCTCGGTTTGACTGTCCTTTGTACCCCTCAGGTCTCCCCTGCACAGGTGCATATTTCCCACGTTGGCCAGGGATTGTGGGGAGCCGATCCAGCCTGTCCGTGGCTCCTTCATTTCCAGGTTCTCCCCGTTAAGTTGCTGGCTGGGCCCCTGCTCTTCTCAGCCAGGGCCCTGCCACAGGCCAGCGCAGCAGCCGTTTCTCTTTTGGTTCCTACCAGTTTTGCCCCTTTTCCTGATGATATTTCTCAGGGCACGCTTTCATCTTCTACTGCACATCAAGACAGCCCTCAGGGGTGGCAAAAGCTGCTGGGTTTTGTTTTGTTTTGTTTTGTTTTTGAGACGGAGTCTCGCTCTGTTGCCCAGGCTAGAGTGCAGTGGCACGATCTTAGCTCGCTGCAAGCTCCGCCTCCCGGGTTCACGCCATTCTCCTGCCTCAGCCTCCGGAGTAGCTGGGACTACAGGCGCCCGCCACCACACCCAGCTAATTTTTGTATTTTTAAGAGAGATGGGGTTTCACCGTGGTCTCGATCTCCTGACCTCGTGATCCGCCCACCTTGGCCTCCCAAAGTGCTGGGATTACAGGCGTGAGCCACCATGCCCGGCCCCAAAGCTGCTGTTTTTGACAGTCATCCCTAATAAAATCACTGTGATGGTCACAGTGGGATAAGGATGGGCATAGCCCTAGGCAGGAGACCAAAGGTTTCACTGTTCTTATCCAAAGTTCTAGAGGCTTTTTTTTTTTTTTTGAGACAGAGTCTCACTCTGTCACCCAGGCTGGAGTGCAGTGGCACGATCTCAGCTTACTGCAACCTCCACCTCCCAGGTTCAAGAGATTCTCCTGCCTCAGCCTCCCAAATAGCTGAGATTACAGGCGCCCACCACCTCGTCACAGCTAATTTTTGTAATATTAGTTGAGATAGAGTTTCACCATGTTGGCCCCACTGGTCTCGAACTCCTGACCATAGGCCATCTGCCCACCTCAGCCTCCCAAAGTGCTGGAATTACAGGCGTGACCCACTGTGCCCAGCCTTAGAGGCTTTTTATGGATAAATGCTTCTCAAGACCTGGCACGACGGCTCACAGCTGTAATCCCAGCACTTTGGGAGGCCAAGGTGGGAGGATCACTTGAGTTCAGGAATTTGAGACCAGCCTGGGCAACACAGTGAAATCCCATCTCTACAAAAAATAAATAAATTAGCCAGGTGTAGTGGCACGCACCTGTAGTCCTAGCTACTCAGGAGGCTAAGGCAGGAGGATGGCTTGAGCCGGGAGGTCAAGGCTGCAGTGAGCTAAGATTGCATTCCAGCCTGGGCGGCAGAGCGAGAGTCCGTCTCAAAAAAAAAAAAAAAATGTAAATGCTTCTCAATTTGTTGTGTGTCTGGTTGATTTTGGGAGCCCTGAAACTGCTACTTTGGGCAAGTGTATTCAGTTTTATGCTTGTTTATGGGGGCAGTTAGCTGACCTCTTCCCTGAGCCACAGCTGATGACTGACTCTTGCTTGTTTTGACATTTATTTATTTATTTATTTATTTATTTATTTATTTATTTATTGAGATGGAGTCTCACTCTGTCACCCAGGCTGGAGTGCAGTGGTGCGATCTTAGCTCACTGCACCCTCCGCCTCCTGAATTCAAGCAATTCTCCTGCCTCAGCCTCTTGAGTAGCTAGGATTACAGGGACCTGTCACCACACCCAGCTAATGTTTGTATTTTTAGTAGAGACGGGGTTTCACCATGTTGAACCTAGGAATTTGAGAAGAGTCTGGCAAACATGGTGAAACCCTATTTCTACTAAAAAAAAATACAAAAATTAGCCAGGTGTGGTGGTCTGTGCCTGTAATCCTAGCTACTTGAGAGGCTGATGCAGGAGAATTGCTTGAACCTGGGAGGTTGGTCTCGAACTCCTGACTTAAGGTGATCCACTCACCTTGGCCTCCCAAAGTGTTGGGCTTACAGGTATGAGTCGCCATGCCTGGCCTTGACCTTCATTTAAATGGAATCACCCCACACGCGCTTTTGCATAGACTCTTCTTTTGCACATCATTATTTGTGGCATTCGTCTGTACTGTTCACATGGAATTCGTTTATTGGTTCTCATTGCTGTATGTTTTTCTGCTACATGGATGTACCACAGTTTATTCGTGTATTCCACTGTAGGTTAGTTTCCAGTGATGGGCAGTTTAGAACAGAGCTGCTGTGACCTTCTTACGCACGCCCTCCGGTGAACGCGCACACACACTTGTGTTGGGGTATTTGTCCAGCAGCAGAAGCGCTAGGTCTCGTAGTACACGTGTTCTGCTTTAGGACACATGGGCTGTGTCGTATCTGACGAATGGCTCTCAAAGATAGGTCCAGGTCCTAGTCCCCAGGGCCTGCGAATGTTTCCTTACTTGGAAAAGGAATCTTTGCAAATGTAATTACGTTAAGGATCTTAAAGTAGGCAGATTATCTCGGTGGCCCCTAAATGCTATCACAAGTGTTTTATTTTGGGGTGTGTTTTTTTGGGGGGTTTTTTTTGAGATGGAATCTCGCGCTGTTGCCCAGACTGGAGTGCAGTGGCGCAATCTCGGCTACTGTAACCTCTGCCTCCCAGGTTCAAGCAATTCTCCTGCATCAGCCTCTCAAGTAGCTAGGATTACCAGCACAGACCACCACACCTGGCTAATTTTTGTATTTTTTTTTTTTTAAAGTAGAAATAGGGTTTCACCATATTTGCCAGACTCTTCTCAAATTCCTAGGTTCAAGCAGTCCACCCACCTCAGCCTTCCAAAGTGCTGGGGTTACAGGCATGAGCCACCATACCCGGCTACAAGTATTCTTATAAAAGAGAGCCCGGGCCGGACGTGGTGCCTCACGACTATAATCCTAACACTTTGGGAGGCCGAGGAGGGTGGATCACCTGAGGCTGGGAGTTTGAGACCAGTGTGATCAGTATAGCAAAAGCCCGTCTCTACCAAAAGTACAAAAATTAGCCGGGCGTGGTGGCGCACGCCTGTAATCCCAGCTACTCGGGAGGCGGAGGCAGGAGAATTGCTTGAAGCCAGAAGGGAGAGGTTGCAATGAGCTGAGATCGTACCACTGCACTCCAGCCTAGGTGACAGAGTGAGACTCTGTCTCAAAAAAAAAAAAAAAAGAGAGAGAGAGAGAGCTGGGGAAGTGTGGCAGGGGAGAGAGAGGAGAAGGTAAAGTGGAGATGGAGGCAGAGGATGGATTGTTGCAGCCTCAGGCTAAGGAAGGCTGGTGGGTGGAAGCTGGAAGAGGTGAGGAATGGGCTGTCCCCCAGAACCTCTGGAGGAAGCAGGGCATCTGAACTTTGGCCCAGTGAGGCTGATGTGGGCCTCCTGGCCTCCACGGTTTCTCCCGTGTTTCTGCAACTTGCTGCAGCGTCCGCAGGAAGTGAACACGCAGGCACACAGCAGCCCACTTTGGCTGAACCACGTTGCATTTCCACCGCAGTGTGTGCGAGTTCTGCTTGTTCTGCAGCCTCACCAGCACTGGGCCTTTCCCATCCTTTCCATGTTAGCCTTCCAGGAGGGTCTGTGATAGTAAGTGGACAGGAAGCATCATCCCCATATTTCAGATGGGAACACTGAGGGTCAGGGAGTGACTGGGTGAGAGTCACCCACAGTAGGTGACAGAGCCCTAGAGGCAGTTCTGACAGATGGCCCCGACTTCATTGGAAGCAGCCTAACTGTCCTGTAGGAGAGGCTTGGTTTAGCCATTCCCAATAGAGCCAGGCAATAGAAGACTACCTAGCCACTAACAACAGATATGCAACTGCGTGGAAAGGTAGTTACGATCTATTGGGGAGGAAAAATAAAAGCAGATGGCCGGGCATGGTGGCTCATGCCTGTAACCCCAGCACTTTGGGAGACTGAGGCGGGTGGATCACCTGAGGTCAGGAGTTCAAGACCAACCTGGCCAACATGACGAAACTATGTCTCTACTAAAAATACAAAAGTCAGTGAGGTGTGGTGGCAGGCGCCTGTAATCCCAGCTACTCAGGAGGCTGAGATGGGAGGATCACTTGAACCCGGGAGGCGGAGGTTGCAGTGAGCCAAGATCGCGCCACTGCACTCCAGCCTGGGGGACAGAGCAAGATTCCGTCTCAAAAAATAAAATAAAATAGTAAAGTAAAATAAAATAAAAGCAGTTATGGCCATATGATCATATTTTCATAAAGCAACAGTGTCTAGAGGGAAATATTCAGGAAGGATGACTGGGTGGAAGGATCCTATGCAGTTCTTATTTTCTTCTTTCTGCCTCTCTGGATTTCTCAGTATGTCTAAATGAACATATTCCACTTGAATATGCAAAAATAATTAAATGTTCCTAAAAGCCACCTGGGCCTCCCACAGGTGCTCCGGTGTTCCAGGTGGAGCCCCAGGACATGACAGTGAGATCCGGGGATGACGTGGCTCTGCGATGCCAGGCCACTGGAGAGCCCATACCCACCATTGAATGGTTGAAGGCGGGTCAACCCTTGCGGGCCAGCCGGCGACTCCGGACCCTGCCTGATGGGAGCCTGTGGCTGGAGAATGTGGAGACTGGGGATGCAGGCACCTACGACTGCGTCGCTCACAATCTCCTGGGCTCTGCCACAGCCCGGGCGTTCCTGGTTGTGAGAGGTACGGAGCAGCCCTGTCTGGACCTCTGTGGACAGAGGCAGGATCTCTTGCCAGTGGGGATTGTGTAGTGCTTATGGGGGACCTGTCCCCTGCCTTGCCAGCTCCCCACCTCTCCCCTTTGCTTTGTCACAAGCCCAGAATGAACCCCTACCCTGCCCATTTACAGTTGTGGAAACTGAGTCTTGGAGATGCTAAGTGTTTGCCACTCATCTTGGACAGGGAACACTGGCCTGGCTGTTCTCTCTTAACTGGCACAAATGCATGTCCTCTGTCTGGACGCTGCACAGCCCCTGGAAGCAGGCAGAGGAAGTCAAGGGCATCCCTGGTGCCCTCAGGGGCTGCTGCAAAAAGTCTGTGGGTCAGTGCGTGTGCCAGGTGTCACACATTGCCTGGCCATGGCAGGTGGTTGGAAAAGTGATGGCTTCCTGGTGGGATGGACCCCTGCCATCTCAGATTCCTCAGTCAGCTCCCTTCTCCCTTGGGTCAGACCAACTTTAAAATTAAGAAAAGATCTATCCTGAGAAACCACAGTAAATGGATTCAGCCCTGCATAAAGGCAAGTCATAAGATATTATTTCTGTGGCCTGTGCCTCCGGAGGGAACACTCCATATGTGTGGCGATGCGTCCCCCTCCCTGTACCTGGCAGACATCACTAATCTATCACCACAAGGGAACACTCCCTATGTGTGGCAATGCATCTCCCTCCCTGTCCCTGGCAGACATCACTAATCTATCACCACATGCTCTGGCAGAATTTTTCTCCAATGAGCCCTCCCAGGCAGTGCCTCTCAGATAATTGGAATTGGGACTTGACACTTGACCCCCTGGAAATCCATGTGAAACCCACTGCCAATGAAATGTGGGACCCTTTCTGGCCCCTGCTGTCATTATCTCCCATAGGCCGGGACAGGGTACCAACCTATACAGCTCTGAAAGTTCAGCAGTTCTCTGACCCCCCCAGCCGCAGATGCGGTCTCGGAGTTAGCCTTGGGTCTAAGCAGACCCCCCTCTATTTCAGGACTTTGTCTCACTTCTTACCCTCTCCTGTTGGCAGGCCCCAGTCCAAACCACGGAGCTATGTACGTGGCCTTTGTATTTGTTCTCTAGGGCTACAGTAAAAAAAAAAAAAACACCACAAGCTGGTGGCTTAAGGCACACTGATTGTCTCACAGTTCTGGAGGCTGGAAATCCAGGATCACACTGTCAGCAGCCCTGGTTCCTGCTGAGCACTTTGGGGAGGATATGGTCCGACCCTCTCTCCCAGGGTCTTGCTGGTGGTCCTCGGCATTCTGTGGCTTGTCAAAACATCACCCCCACCTCTGCCTTCATCTTCCCTGTGTGTGTCTACGCTTCCCTATTTATAAGGACACAGTCATGTTGGATTAGGCCTGCCTTAATGACCTCATTCTAACTTGGCTTACTCTATAAAGACCCTGTCTTCAAATAGGGTCACATTCTGAGGTCCTGGGGGTTAGGACTTCAACGTATGAATTTTGGGTGGGGTGGTACCATTCGACCCATAACCCAGCCTCCTTATTTTTGTAATAGAAACAAGTATTCTTCTTTTATATATGTTACTTGTAGAAAGGCCGGATACTGTAGAAATCTATGAAGAAGAAGGTCATTCTCTCCCATAATTCAATGACCCAAAGTAGCGTAAGCAATTATTCGGGGAGATACATTCTTCCACACTGTTTTCTCTGGATATAAGAGATACACTTCTCTTTTTACAAATGTCAAATTTACAACCTCTATAACCTGCCATTTTTACTTCCTCTATCTTGGAAGACATCCCATTATGATACACATCGGTCCACAGCTTTTTTATTGGCTTCATATCATTCCATGGGAACGTTTTTTATCTTCATTCCTGTCGGCTTTGTCAAATGAGCAACGTAGTTTATTTTTCTACTTTCCATTCCCCAAAACCACACCGTGCTGTGCATCTTTGTGTGTGGCCCTGAATATTTCTATGGGACGATTTCCTTAAGGGGCATTGGTGGGTGAAGGGAGTTCAGGGTTTGGGAGCCTCTAACTGTAAACATGTTTTCCCTCCTGACTACTTTTTCTCCTTCCCCCTCAGCCTGGCAGGTCCCAATCCTGGCCTTGTAGGGAGACAAGAGGCTGCTATGTCACTCCATGTCTGAAAGAGCTGGCGGTGGCTTGCTGTGCCTGGGTTCCATTTCCTGTCCCCTTCCAAAGCTGCCCGGGTCACGCTCCAGACTTCTTGTCTGCAGCTCCCGATTCCTTCCTCACCCCCCTATTAAAAGGCCAGGGATAGGTTCACGGCCCTTCTCCTGTCCCTCCCATAGGCCCCAGAGCATCAGATACTGATGAGAAACATCCCATATGGGCTTCAAATCTCATCAAACCCCCGCTATGGGCTGCAGGAAATGGCCCTGCTTCCTAGAACCCCAAATTAACCAGCCCCTTGATTCATCCACTTAGGATCCTAGCACTTGAGTGTTTTATGTTATTTTTTGACAGATCATGGGCAATTTGTTGTTAATTTCCCCTGAGAGCTGGTGAGTGGAGAGGCAGGCTAACTTCTGTCTCTCGCCCCCTGGAATGCCATCTGCCTAAACAAGACAGCTGGCCCATTAGTCAGAGGAAGCACCCCCCAGTGCCTGCACCATCCATTTGATTAGCACTAAGGAGCATCTGCTCACAGGCGGCCTGGCGGACGGCCGCTAGGAAGCCAGCCCACCCAGCCAGGCCAGCTGCAGGGCAGCCGGAGCCAGCAGCACTGATGGAATGGGGCTGTTCAGGTGACAGCACCCGGCTCTGGCTCCGTGCCCTGGCTCCTTCAGTGTGCCAGCCGCACCATCGTGGGCTCCTGGCATTCCACACACCCACAGGTCTTCTGTGAGTTTGTGGCCCCACCTCCTCATTTTACAGGTGAACCAACTCAGGTGTGGCTTGAGGGGCCTGACGCGGCCAGGTTTCAAGGAATGGTAGAGCCAGAATTAGAAGCCAGCTCCATGCGCCTCCCCCCACACCCCAGCCCAGAGTTCCTCCTAACAGCCTCCCTTCCCTTTTAGAACCAAGATCCCCTGGCCGTTGAGTCCATGACCCCCTAGCTGTGTGTCCTTGGACAAGTGGAGGTGAACTCTCCAAGCCTCCATTAACTCCTTCATGAAACGGGAATGACAGCCTGCTTGTGCTGTGGGCCTCGGGGGTGGATAGTCAGTGGCACTGTCGTTCTTTCCACTTACAGGGGTTTCACTTACAGGGGAACCCCAGGGGAGCTGGGGCAGCATGATTGGGGTGATCAATGGCCGGAAATTTGGTGTGGCCAGACTCAACACCAGCGTGATGCAGGAGGTGCGCTCCGGGGTCAGCAGCATCCGCAGCAGCATCCACCATGTCCCAGCAAACGTGGGTGAGTGGGAGGCAGAGCATCGCCTGCCTCTGGGCCATTGTCTCAGCCCAGCAAGGATCCTCCAGAACATGCTGGACCTAGGAGGGGGCAGAGCCTGTACCCTGAGACTTGCTCAGGGCCTGATGACCAGAGCATGTCTGACCACCTCTCAAAGCTGGGTGCAAGCCAAAGTGGACTCAGGTGCAGGCAACTTCCTGTCCCCCCTCACAGCCCCCCCAAAACAAAGTAACTGCATTTACAGTTAGACCCAGAGTGTGTGAAAAGGTCAGTGTTCTGTGGGTGTGGGCGCTCAGACTGTGGTTTCCCAAGCCACCGATGGCTGCCTGAGGCTTTTCCCCATTTAAGTTAAGGCCCGGGTTGATGGAAGTGGAGGGATCTCCAGTCATGGAGGTGACGGGAAGCGGGAAACAGGGAGAACTGAATTGCCCAGAAAACCTAGAGGACTAAGAAGAGTCACCTGCACACAGAGCTCTCATGTACGATGTCTGAGCGATGAATGCTCTGAGAGACTTGCAGAGCTTGTGACAGCGGACGTCACTGTCTCTCCCTTCCCAAGGAATCCCTGGTCCCTTGTGGGGGTCTAGGAGGGGCAGTGCTCATGGGGTCTTCACTAGAAGCAGCTCTTCTGAAGCTGCCCTTGGCCATGGTCCTGCAGTGTGGGGTCAGGGGATTTTGCTGGGGAAGTCACTCTGAGCTGGCTGTCAACAGACAGCAGGTGAAGTGAGACACTGCCCAGACATGGCGGCTTATTCCAGCTGCAGGAGTGCGAGGCCTGGAGAAGCATCTGGCCCCAAGCCCGCCGGCCAGGCTCTGTTGCATGAAACAGGCGCACAGAGAGGCTGAGAAGGTGGTGCCCATGCACAGGGGCCTGGCCGGCTCATGCGAACCTTGCAAAGCTGGCACCGTCCCTGACCCCAAGCAAGTGGGGAGTGGATGTGTTCCCCTTGCCCAGTCCATGGCCCCGCCTGGCTCTATGTGGAGGGCAGGGCATCACATGAAGAAGATCTGAGAATCCACGTCCAGGGCCATTTTTTGGTTCTTTTTTCAAATGGTTTGGAACAAACCTGGGCTTGTCCAGAAGGGATCTGCAAGTTAGAATAGTTGGTTGACTTCAACTCAGCAAATATGTCATGACAGTCCGTGGAGTCCCTGGCCCCGTGGTGACCCAGGGGCCCTCAATCGGTATTTGTTGAACTGAGTTAAATATCAGCAAGGTACATGCATTTATTTCTTCTTTTTTTTCTTTTTGAGACTGCTTCTCGCTATGTTGCCTAGGCTGGAGTGCAGTGGTACAGTCACAGCTCACTGCAGCCTCAACCTCCCAGGCTCAAGCGATCCTCCTACCTCAGCCTCCCCAGCAGCTGGGACTATAGGCGTATGCCACCACACCTGGCTAATGTTCTTAATATTTTTATTTTTTGTAGAGACAGAGTCTCGCTATGTTGCTAAGCATTTCCTTGTATACATTTATTAATTTCACACTTACTCCAGGAAGTAGATTATTGGCCTCCACCAGTCCCGGATTCTGGTTAAATAATTGGCATGGCAGTCACAAGGCAGCAAAGGAAGGGGCTAAGCTCTCCTGGGGGCAGTGGGGAGCCATGATGGGACCTTGAGCGGGAGAGTGGCTGCCCTGAGGATCAGCTCTAACCTGGCCTCCATGCCCTGCCCCACCCAGGACCTCTGATGCGGGTACTCCTGGTCACCATCGCCCCCATCTACTGGGCCCTGGCCAGAGAGAGTGGGGAAGCCCTGAATGGCCACTCCCTGACCGGGGGCAGGTTCCGGCAGGAGTCACACGTGGAGTTTGCTACAGGTAAGCAGGGCTTCCCCTAGGTGGGCCAGGTAGGACTGAAGCCTGCGCCCAGGACCTCCTGTAGTGACTCTGGGCTGGGTGGGGATGGATTGCAGGGGAGCTGCTCACGATGACCCAGGTGGCCCGGGGCCTGGATCCCGATGGCCTCCTGCTCCTCGACGTGGTAGTCAATGGCGTTGTCCCCGAGAGCCTGGCTGACGCAGATCTTCAAGTGCAGGTCAGGGGTCAGGCCCTGGGGTGTGCAGACAGGGTGGGTGAGAGAGACAGAGGCGCCCTGCTGTCAACCACCCCTGAGCAGCCAGGCCTACTCTCCCTCCTGACACTGCTGCAGGGCTGGGTCACAGTCTGGCCTTGGACTTAGGGTAGGATGAGCAGTTGTTATAGGCTCAAGTTTGAGCCCTTGAGGGGATGCTCTGAGCCCTGCGACTCCAAATCAGACTATTCTTGTTCAAAAGCAAGAGTCCTGAAGACAGGTGAGCTGCCCAGAGCAGCCCAGCTGGTTAGAAGAGGCTCTGGGAGGCTCACCCTGTCTCCTCCCAAGGCTCACCCCATCTCCTCCCATGGCTCACCCCATCTCCTCCCATGGCTCACCCCATGTCCTCCCAAGGCTCACCCCGTCTCCTTCCATGGCTCACCCCGTCTCCTCCCAAGGCTCACCCTGTCTCCTCCCAAGGCTCACCCCGTCTCCTCCCATGGCTCACCCCATGTCCTCCCAAGGCTCACCCCGTCTGTTCCCAAGGCTCACCCCGTCTCCTTCCATGGCTCACCCCGTCTCCTCCAAAGGCTCACCCCGTCTCCTCCCAAGGCTCACCCCGTCTCCTCCCAAGCCTCCCCAAGCCCCTGAGTTGAGGTGAAGGTCTCAGGCTGCTTGGGAGTTGAAATCTCAGCATTTTCCTCCTCCCCTTCCAACCTTGACCCCTTTCTCCCTCTCCCCCACCCCTCCTCCTCCTCCCCTCCTCTTCATCTTGCAGGACTTTGAGGAGCGCTATGTGCAAACAGGGCCTGGCCAGCTGTTTGTGGACTCCACACAGCACTTCTTCCAGGGCAGCCTCCCCTCGTTCCTGCGCTGCAACCACAGCATCCAGTACAACGCAGCCCGGGGCCCCCAGCCCCAGCTGGTGCAGCACCTGCGGGCCTCAGCTATCAGCTCGGCCTTTGACCCACAGGCCGAGGCTCTGCGCTTCCAGCTCACTACAGCCCTGCAGGCGGGTGAGGCCCCCCTGCTTTGTCTCACCCCCACTGCCCCCGCTAAAACCTGCCAGGGGCCCAAATGCACATGGCTGGAGTCCACCCCTGCCACCCCTGCACCATGGGCCAGAGACTTCAGACTGAGACGGCCTGCTCACCTGGCCTGCTCACCTGGCCTGTCCCCACTCCCATCCATCCACCCACCCTCCTCACAGGGACACAGTTCTCTAAGCCACCGCTGCTTCAACCTCTGGATCCTTTCCCCAGGCCCCAAGGTGAAGGTCCAACCACCCCAGGCTGATGTTCAGGAATTGAGTCACCCCGCCCTCTTCTCCCATGGGCACCTGCACCGAGGCCCCACCCAGGGAGGCAGGAGCCACTGTTGGAACCCTGGAGACCCACAGAAACATGCTTTCTATTCTTACCCAGTGAATGCTAAAGATACACACGTTCACATCACTTGAGGTTCCAAAGTGTTTTGAACATTGAATGAGAGACAGTGATAAGAGCACTGCTTTGAGGTCAGGCAGACCCCAGTTCAAATCCCAAGTGCACCACTTTCTGGCTGTGGGACCTTAGAGGCAATGTCCTGGTCCCCTCTGACCTTCAGTGTTCCCATCTGCACAGCAGGCATGACATCACCTGCCTTGCAGGGTGTCACTGTACAGATGTTGTCTCTCAAATCCTAGCCTGGCACCGCCTCATCAAGGGTGGCTGTCCCTACAATTATTTGGACCAAGCTTGTCCAACCTGTGGCCCACAGGCCGCATGACACCCGGAACAGGTTTGAATGTGCCCCAACACAAATTCGTAAACTTTCTTAAAACATTATGAGATTTTTTGCAATTTTTTTTAGCTCATCAGCTATCCTTAGTGCTGGTATATTTTATGTACGGCCCAAGACAATCCTTCTTCCAGCATGGCCCACAGAAGCCGAAAGATAGGACACCGCTGATTTAGACTGTCTTGTGTCCTTCCCGCCTCCAGAACCCAGCTCACCCCTCCCCTGCCTTTGGTTTTGCTGCCCGTGCGACGCTGTCCTCTGCCCCTCCGCATGCTCTCTGTGCATTGCTGCTGTGGTCTCAGGAGAGCCGTTCTGCACGTGTTGACCTCCTGTGTTTTATTTTAATGGTTTTCCTGGGGCTGCCTGACTCACTGCCCAGCCCCACTGGGAGCCCCTCAGGACACATTTCCTTGACTGGGTGTGCCCTGCAGTCATCACCTCCAACAGGCCTGGGCAGGAAATGGGCTCACTGACTCTCTGGCACTGTCTTGGCTTTGCCTGGCTAAGCTGGCGGGTGGGGAGCTGCGAGCCTGGGTTACAGCCAGGGCAGCCCTGGGAGAGGACACCCTCATGTCCTTAGAGTCTATCCTCTTTGTCTTGCAGAGGAGAATGAGGTTGGCTGCCCCGAGGGCTTTGAGCTGGACTCCCAAGGAGCATTTTGTGTGGGTGAGAGCCCCCCACCCTGGCATGGACGTGGGAGGCCTCTCAGCCTGGGATGGATGGCCTCTCCTAGCCAGCTGGCAGGAGGCTGGGAGCAGAGACCACCAGATCCTTTCCTGCCCCAGACAGGGACGAGTGCTCAGGAGGCCCCAGCCCCTGCTCCCACACCTGCCTTAACGCACCCGGCCGCTTCTCCTGTGCCTGCCCGGCTGGCTTCGCCCTGGCCTGGGATGACAGGAACTGCAGAGGTGAGGGAGCCCCTGGGAGGAGAGGTCCTCCTCAGACATGACCCAGGTGTGTGGAAGGGTCCCCAGAGCCAGGATTCTGGCTGGGGACACAGACCTGCAGGGATGGCCTATTCTTGAGGGCATTTGATGTCAGCCTGGAGGTCCCAATGCCATGTCCCCACCAGGCTCCTTCCTGCTATAGGAGCTGCAGACGAGTGAGGCCCAGGTTTCAGGGGGTGATGGGCAGCCCAAGAGACATAGGGGCGGTTATCACATGCTCACGGCCTTCTGAACCTGAACAGGCCTCGGAAGCTTTCCCAACACTCAGCATCATTTCCAATTGACTGAGACTGGCAAGTGAGTCGTACTCCTCAGCAATGTTGCTGGATGACAAATCTGACCTTGGGTGGCGGTGCTGATGCTGACCCCCAATCTGTATCTCTGCACTCCCACCAGGAGGGTCTGGTGCCGGCAAGTCTCCACTGGGCTCCAAGCCAGGTGCCCAAGGGGACGTTGTCTGCAGCCTTTCATTAGAAGCTGCAGGCCCAAGCACTCGGGTCCCTTGGAGTGGGCCCTGTGTTTTGGGGTAGGGAGCAGGACAATGGAAAGAGCTAGCAGAAGGGGTGGGGCCCTTCCTGCCAGTGGCTCCTGGGCCTGCAGACGAAGCCTCTGTGGATAGGCTGGGCCAGGGTCAGGTGGCGAGGCAGGCCTGGGGATCGTGTTCACACAGCCGTCTGCCCTGATCTGCCCCCAGATGTGGATGAGTGTGCGGGGGATGCTCGCCTCTGCCGAGAGGGACAGCGCTGTGTGAACCTGCTCGGGTCCTACCACTGCCTCCCCGACTGTGGGCCTGGCTTCCGGGTGGCTGCTGACGGAGCCAGCTGTGAAGGTGATGGGGACACAGTGTGCGGCCTGTCCATACTCCTGGAAACCCAGAGGTTGCCAGGGATCAGCTGATAGGGGACTGTGTGTCACTGGGCTCTGGGCTTCCAGGAAGACCGGGACTCTTGACAGAAGGAGCACAGCAAGGCTGGGGATGAAGCCTGAGCCGGGCGCTGGAGGTCTGAGCCCTCCCCTGGCTCCTGGCAGCTGGCACCTTCTTTGACAGGGGTGTTTTCTTTCTGGACCTCAGTGTCTTGTCTGCTTGATAAAGAGGCAGCCGGGTCAGGGATGGCAAACACGCCCTCCCTCTGCTGCCGTCCGTTCTGTTCCCCGCATGAATCCAGGGCCAGCTAGAGACCACCTCTGAATCCTTCTTGAGCCAGCAGCCCCTGCAGCCACCATGGAGAAGGTGCAGTCAGCCTTCGAGACAAAACCTAGGTGCCACCCCTGGACAGGTGACCTCAATGGTCCTTCCTGTTCTAACTCTATGGCTGCAGGACCGTGGGTCCACCCGGCTCCTCTGAGAGACTGTCTGGTGAGGAGGGAAGCACGGTGGAGCCTGACTCAAGAGAAGCAGCTGTCACACCTCTGTGGTCTCCAGGGCCCCTAGACTGCCCGACAACTCACTGGGCTCTCCTGCCTGCTGCCTTTCCTGCCGCCTTTCCTCCTTTCTCACCACTTTCTTAGCTCTTCCCACATACCAGGCTCCCCTCCTCACCATGACCCCATGAAGAGGTCACATCTCTACCCGCTTTATGGATGAGGAAACTGAGGCTCAGAGAGAGAGAGAGTTCCTTACCCAAGGGCTAGAGTATGGCAGAGCTCAGCGGAACCCAGGACTCTGCCCGCAAAGCCCACCCTTTCAGCCCCTTCCTTTCTTTGGGACCTGGAACCCTGTTGACCTCCAACCTGGTATAACTGGGGGAGGTGCTGCAAGGGCTGCCATGCAACCTGGTGGCACTGAAACTGGAGAAGGGGACAGGGAGGAGGCCCAGATATAGAGGGGTATGGTCTGTCCCTTGGGGGAGGGGCTCTGGGCTAGACCTCGCCCCCTGACCATGCCCCTGCCTCCCAGATGTGGACGAATGCCTGGAGGGGTTGGACGACTGTCACTACAACCAGCTCTGCGAGAACACCCCAGGCGGTCACCGCTGCAGCTGCCCCAGGGGCTACCGGATGCAGGGCCCCAGCCTGCCCTGCCTAGGTACGGGGAGAGACCCACCCTCTGGCCGGCACCCCCAGCTCAGGGACTGAGGGTGCCTAAGGCACCAGTGCTGGTGAGTCCTGAGAATAACCAAACAGCACCGACACATCGCCTCACTGTGTGCCTGCCTGTGCACCAAAACCTCAGCCTGATTCTATGGGGTCATCTTCCGGGGAATTTCAGGAGGGGGAGGACTGTGGAAGCAAGTGGGTGTATCTCAGAGAGGCTTAGGAGAGGGAATGGATCTAACTGGGGCGCCGAAGGGCTGAGGGGGAGCTGGAGCCTGGGATGATGCTGAGAGCTGGGGAGGCTGGGCCTCTGGGAGCTGTAGGTGGAATCAGATTGGAGGCTGGGGCTGGTCCCGGAGAGGGGGATGCAGTGTGGCCCGCACGCAGCGTGGGAGTGGTGGGATTCTAGGGAGTGCCAGCAAGAGAAGGCAGGGCCAGGCAATGGCTGCAGGCTGCAGGGGACCCTGGGCCACCTGTGCACACGCCTGACCCCGCCCCTCTACAGATGTCAATGAGTGCCTGCAGCTACCCAAGGCCTGCGCCTACCAGTGCCACAACCTCCAGGGCAGCTACCGCTGCCTGTGCCCCCCGGGCCAGACCCTCCTTCGCGACGGCAAGGCCTGCACCTCACTGGAGCGGAATGGACAAAATGTGACCGCTGTCAGCCACCGAGGCCCTCTAGTGCCCTGGCTGCGGCCCCGGGCCTCGATCCCTGGTGGCTCCTACCACGCCTGGGTCTCTCTCCGGCCGGGTCCCGTGGCCCTGAGCAGTGTGGGCCGGGCCTGGTGCCCTCCTGGTTTCATCAGGCAGAACGGAGTCTGCACAGGTAAGGCCAGGCCCTGACCATCCACGGGACACTGCCATTATGGGCTCTTGGGCCCCTGGGGTGGGTGTGCAGGTGCCACCCATGGAGTCCAGAAACCCAGACCTTCCAGGCAAGTGGGGTGGGTGGTGTGGGATGGTGGCTTCTCTGATGCAGGGTGTCTCAGAGCCTTGGCTGTGCTACTGGGCAGGGGGCTTCCAAGATGGGAGTGGACTATTTTTGACTTCAGGACACTTTGCCCAGAAGAAGGGCATCCTAGGCAAGTGGTCCTGGGAACCCTCTTTGAGAAACACTCCTGTTAGCACTCAGAGGGAAAGCCGTCAGACAGGGGGTTTTTCAGGGGTGAAGGAGAATGTTCCAGGTAGACATGAGAATGTGACAAGGGACTGCTGAGTAGAGGGGACGAGGTGGGGGATGGCCCCTGGACCCTGCAGAGAGGGACAAAGAGGAGGTGGCCTGCCCCTGGGCTGACGCCTTGGCATTCCTGCCTGGATGGAGGGGTCTGTGGGGCGGCGCTGCCTGCTCCCTCTATGCCTTGGAGAGCATGGGGTAGGTAAGGTGGGGATCCTCCCTCTCACCAAGCCCAGGGACTCCCCCAGCCCCTGAACCCGGGCTGGGAGGGGCAGGACAGGGAGAAGGAGCAGGGCACCTCCAGAGCCCAGTGGGCAGGTGTGTGGCCATGTCAGCGTCTGTGGTTCAGTGCGTCTCTCTGCCCCTGTCCCCCACCTGCCCCACCCCCATGCCTGGGTCAGACCTCGACGAGTGCCGGGTGAGGAACCTGTGTCAGCACGCCTGCCGCAACAACTTGGGCAGCTACCAGTGCCTGTGCCCCGCCGGCTACCGCCTGCTCCCCAGTGGGAAGAACTGCCAGGGTGAGCCGGGCTCAGGCTGCCACCCAGACACCCATGGGGCTAGGGCAGGCAGCGTGGGATGGGATATGTGGCATCTCACCCACTCCTTTCACTCCAGCCCCTTCACAACTATCCTGTGAGGGTGGGGCGGGGAGGCAGGCTCAGAGGGTTCCATGAACACCCCAGGCTCTCACAGCCATGCCAGGGCCCATGCTCCGGACAGAAGCTCTGAGATTACTCGGGCAGGCTCTGAAAGCAAACCAATCCCAACTCTGCTGTGTGTCCCTAGGAAACTCACTTCACCTCTCTGAGCCTCCTGGTTAAATGGGGCTAACACAGTCCCCCTCAAATAGCTGGGATGAGAGCTGTGGAGGCTGAGCACAGAGCCGCACAGCTGCTGCTACTGGTAGAGTCAGGGCCTCTAACCCCTAAACCGGGCACAGTTTCCCTGGTGTGCACAATTTCCCTGGTGTGCACAAACGGGGCTGGGGCCAGTCATGCTGCTTCCTCCAAGAGAACAGGAACCATGCCTGCCCTGCCTGTCTCCGTCCCTCACGCTGTCATGGAGGTCACCGAACATCCTCTGAGAAGGGTGGGGGTTCCACTGAGGCAGACAGGATCAGGGGCTCTGCCCGTGGGCAGTGGGCACTCAAGGTCTTCGGGCAAAGCAGCCACCCAGGGAAAGCCCTATCTCTCCCAGGCCCTCCCACCCAGCACTTGCTCAGGAGGCCCCCATGGTGCCCACCTACACACCCTGGAAAGCCCCAGCCCCCGGGGAGATGAGAAGGTGCTGGGGGCCTCCAGGTTGGGTGGTCACGGGTCAGACTGATTGGGGACAAAGGGAGAAGGGCTGCTCACCTCACTGGTCCCCCAAAGGTACTTCTCCCCACACACTCCCCCCTCTCCTTTGCTCCATCTTTTCATCTCCCTCCCCCACTTCACCAACCTCCCCCATCCAGATATCAACGAGTGCGAAGAGGAGGACATCGAGTGTGGACCCGGCCAGATGTGCTTCAACACCCGCGGCAGCTACCAGTGTGTGGACACACCCTGTCCTGCCACCTACCGGCAGGGCCCCAGCCCTGGGTAAGGGCTGAGTTGGCAGGGCCTTGTGCCCTCAGGAAAAGCACATTTTTCAGTCACTCCAGGTTCAGGCTGGCCCTGTCACTGTCACTCCCCACACAAGTGATACAGGCAGGAGCGCAGGGAGCCCTGGGGACAGGGAGAGGCCAGAGTGGGAGAGAACGGGGACACAGGAGCACACACACCAAACCCCAGACACAGGAACACCATGCAGACTCACAACCCCAGGACAAAACTCAGACACGCGAGCACCAAACCCATCTCCTCCACGCCACTCACAGCGGCCATGGACACTTATCACGACGCATGGAGACATGGGGACCTTAGGGGTGACAGCACTGCCCTGGAAAGGTTTCTCGCGGTGGGTGACCTGCCCCGGGCCTTACAACTAGAAACCTAGGCTGGGGTTGGAAGCGGATGCCCCGGGCAAGGCTAAACTCAGTCTCCACCTCTAATCCCACCCTGGCAGGGCAAATCCAGACTGGGTGACTCGGCCCAGGAACACATCAGTTCCCCTGTGTCTGCTGGGCTTCCCTGGGGCATGGACCTGGAAAGTTCGCTGGAGAGACCCTGAAAGGGCGCGCCTCTGGCTTCTCTGGGCCTCAGTTTGTTGATCTCTAAAACGGGCTAGCGGGGATGCCCGCAGAGAAGGCGTGTGGGGCTCTGCCGGAGAAGGATGGGCAGCGCGTGGGCGGAACTGCAGGGGCTGGCAGGGAGGTCTGATGACGCAGCCGGGCCACGCTCGGACCCACCCCCGAGTCCGCCTGTCCGTGTGTCTGTCTGTGCCGCCCGCAGGACGTGCTTCCGGCGCTGCTCGCAGGACTGCGGCACCGGCGGCCCCTCCACGCTGCAGTACCGGCTGCTGCCGCTGCCCCTGGGCGTTCGCGCCCACCACGTCGTGGCCCGCCTCGCCGCCTTCTCCGAGGCCGGTGTCCCAGCCAACCGCACCGAACTCAGCGTGCTGGAGCCAGACCCGCGCAGCCCCTTCGCGCTGCGCCCGCTGCGCGCGGGCCTCGGCGCGGTCTACACCCGTCGCGCGCTCACCCGCTCTGGCCTCTACCGGCTCACGGTGCGCGCTGCGGCGCCACGCCACCAAAGCGTCTTCGTCCTGCTCATCGCCGTGTCCCCCTACCCCTACTAAACGGGAGAGGGCATTGGCGGCTGCCCCGGTGTGACCCCCGAGGAAGGGGGCGAGGAGGAGCTTGGTCCACGCCACCTGCTGTGGCAAGCGGAGCGTCATCGTCTCTCGCCCCGTGCGTCAGCGAGACCTTGGGTCAACACGACCCTGCGCGCAGCCTTGACCCCCGACAGCGAGGACCTGAGCTCACAGAGGGAGGCGTCCGGGGCGGTCCTTGGGTGGTCAGGCCCGCAGGCAGGGCCCGGGGAAGCCTCCAGGTCTGATCCGCCCCTCAGTGGGAGCGGGACAGGGACACAGGGCACCTGGACGCCCGGGGGAGGAGGCAGACTCCGCGTTGGGGGTGGCAGCAGCTATCTGGCGGTGTCATTCTGAACCCTGTTGCAATATAAAAAGATTGCTTTTTTAACTGACTTGGTTTCTTTGTCTAATTATTTTGCTTTGTAGGGAAGGGTTTTGACTGGGAAGGAGACCACGCCTTCTGTTCTGATCCAGGAGCACTGAAGTTTGAGTTCACCAGCCTCCTCTCCTTAGGAGTAGGGTTGCCTCAGGCACCTCCTGGCCTCAGTTTCCTAATCCATAAAATATTGCAATAGGGCCCTCCCTTCCCCCACAGGGCTGTGGGGGCAATTAAATGAGGAGTAAATGTGTTGCATAGACCGCAATAGCCGGTGGCAAAAAAAATCTTACTTTTTAGAGGCAGGGTCTTGTCCCATCGCCCAAGCTGGAGTTGCAAATGACATGATCGTGGCTCACTGCAGCCTCGACCTCCTGGCCTTGCCATCCTCCTGCCTCAGCCTCCAGAGCAGCTGAAACTACAGGCACATGATACCATGCCTAGCCTTTATATTAATTCTTCATGTTTTGTATATGGGTAAGGCATACAACATGACGCTTTGATATGCATAATGAAATGGTTACTATAGTCAAACCAATTAACATAGCCATTAGGGATTTTGGGTGGGCTTGAAAAAAATAAAATTAAAACATACCCGTCATCTCGTATATACTTATTTTTGTGGCAAGAACACCTAAAATCTACTCCCTTAGGAAAATCCCAATGTGATATGATCATTATTTTGAGATAGGATCTCGCTCTGTCACCCAGGCTGGAGTGCAGTGGTGTAATCTCTGCTCACCTCAATCTCTGCCTCCTGGGCTCAAGCAATCCTCCCACCTTAACCTCCTGAGTAGCTGGGGCCACAGGCATGCACCACCACACCTGACTAATTTTTTTTTTTTTTTTTTTTTTTGAGATGGGGTTTCGCTTTTGTTGCCCAGGCTGGAGTGCAATGGTGAGATCTCGGCGCACCACAACCTCCGCCTCCTGGGTTCAAGTGATTCTTCTGCCTCGGCCTCCTGAGTAGCTGGGATTACAGGCACCTGCCACCATGCTCAGCTAATTTTGTATTTTCAGTAGAGACAAGGTTTCTCCATGTTGGTGAGGCTGGTCTCAAACTCCTGACCTCAGGTGATTTGCCCGCCTTGACCTCCCAAAGTGCTGGGATTACAGGCATGAGCCACCATGCCCTGCCTTATTTTTTTAAATGTTTTGTAGAGATGAGGTTTCATTATGTTGTTCAGTCTGGTCTGGAACTCCTGGGCTCAAAGGATCATCGCACCTCAGCCTCCCAAAGTGCTGGGATTACAGGCGTGTACCACTGCACCCGGCTTACTCTAGCCTATTTTTATCAGCTAACTCTTGTTGCTTTCCAGTCATAGACTCCTACAGCGGGCTTTATGGCTTAGCTATTATCTTGTATCCTTCGCAGCTCGCCCCTGGGTTTCACTTGAGTCCTGTTCCAAGCTATCTTTTTCCTGATAGCATCTCCCCCTCTGGAGGACAGATTATTGAAGGCAAGGGCTGTTTCTAGGTCCTGGGCTTAATAATTCATGTAATTCATCCACAGGAAGGGCCTTTGTTAGATGAATGGATGGGCGGAAGTTTAGTGCAACAATCCCTAAGTAGTCTTTTTTTAGTTTTGAGATGGAGTTTTGCTCTTGTTGCCTAGGCTGGAGTGCAATGGCATGGTCTCAGCTCACCGCAACCTCTGCCTCCCGGGTTCAAGTGATTCTCCTGCCTCAGCCTCCCGAGTAGCTGGTATTACAGGCATGCGCCACCACACCCGGCTAATTTTGTATTTTTAGTAGAAACAGGATTTCTCGGGCTGGGCGTGGTGGCTTATACCTGTAATCCCAGCACTTTGGGAGGCCGAGGCGGGCAGATCATGAGGTCAGGATATGGAGACCATCCTGGCTAACACGGTGAAACCCCGTCTCTACTAAAAAAATATTTAAAAAATTAGCTGGTCATGGTGGCGGGCACCTGTAGTCCCAGCTACTCGGGAGGCTGAGGCAGGAGAATGGCGTGAACCTGGGAGGTGCAGTTTGCAGTGAGCCGAGATTGTACCACTGCACTCCAGCCTAGGTGACAGAGCGAGACTCCGTCTCAAAAAAAAAAAAAAAAGAGAGAAACGGGGTTTCTCCATGTTGGTCTCAGACTCCCGACCCCCGACCTCAGGTGATTTGCCTGCCTCGGCCTCCCAAAGTGCTGGGATTACATGCATGAGCCACCGTGCCTGGCCTAATTTTTGTATTTTCAGTAGAGACGGGGTTTCACCATGTTGGCCAGGCTGATCTCAAACTCCTGACCTCAAGAGACTCCCTCGCCTTGGCCTCCCAAAGTGCTGGAATTACAGATGTGAGCCACTGTGCCCAGACCCTGGGGTAGTTTTTAAAAGGAGGTCAGGGCAGGCCTCACTGAGCAGGTGGCACCTGAGAAGAGACCTGAAGAAGGTGAAGGAGAAGGTTACATGGCCATCGCAATATAGGGGAGGGGTGTTCCGGAAGAGGGGACAGCAGGTGTCAGGGCCCTCAGTCAGGAGGGTCCAGCCAGGAGGTTGGAGAGGCTGGAGATGAATGAGGTGGGAGAAAGGGAAGAGAGAAAGGTCGAGGGGGTGGGGTGGATCCTGTGGGGTCTTTGGGCCACCATAGAGACTTTGGCTTTGATGAGTGAGCTAGGGAGAGACAAGAGTAAATGTATAGCTAGGTGTGGTCGTGCACGCCTGTAGTCCCAGCTACCTGGGAAGCTGAGGAGGGAAGATCCTTGAGCCCAGGAGTTTGGGGCTACAGTGAGCTGTGATTTGGCCACTGCGCTCCAGCCTAGGTGAGAGAGCAAGACCCCATCTCTTAACGAAAATGGTTTTTTCAAAAGTCAATGCATATCTGCGTGTTGGCCTGTGTCCAGTGTGCTGCGTCTTGGGAGGGGTGCAGGTGAAACGGGGTTTGGCAGAAGCCCACGGTGCTGCTCCTCCTTCTCCTCCTGTTCCTGCCTTCTCCCTGGGCTGGTTGCAGCCCCCCGCCTGGGTGGCCTCTTTGTTGCCAGCTGCCCCGACACAGCCTCTGGGACAGAGGTTGTCTTTTGCATATGGTTCTGCAGAAAAGAGTTCCTCTCTCCCTATTCCTCCTACTCAGTGTGACATGGTCAGCTCCCCCTAAGTGTCCCCTCCCTCTCATCCAGGCAATGAGGAAAGTCGTCTGAGTTATTTCCTTCTAGAGATGAATGACAATCAGGCTGTCTAAACCGAGCTGTTCTGGGTACGCAGAGAAGAAATCGCTGTGTCCATTTTACAGATGGAGAAAGGGGGGTACAGGGAGGGAACATGATCCAGTCAGTTGCCTGAGGTGTAACTGGTTAATAGCCAAACTGGGACTCTTGATTCCCAACTAACAGCCCCAACAGAACCTTCTCCAGGGCGCTTCTTCCTGCGGGTTTCCTTTAAACCAGTCTGCAAAGTTTTTCTGTTAGGACCAGAGAGTAGTTACTCTCTGCTTTGCGGGACATTCAAGTTCTGTCAAAATGACTTACCTTTACCATTGCAGCGCAAAAGCAGCCTGGAGAACCCATGAACAGATGGGCACGGCTGTGTTCCAATAAAACTTTATTTGTGGACACTTACATTTCAAATTTATTATCATTTTCATGTGCCATGAAATATTCTTCTTCTTTTGATGTTTCTCAACCATTTACAAATGTAAAAGCCATGCTTAGTTTGCACGCAGGCTTTACAAAATCAAGTTCAGACCAGAGTTTGCTGATCTCTGGTTTAAACCACAGAAATCACTGATGGTGGAAGTCCAGGCTGGTTGGAAAGATTAGAGGAGGCAGGAAGAAGTGGGGGAGAGGCTTCCTAGGCCCTCCTGTACCCTATTCGCCCAAGGTCCACCTGCGAGGGCCTTCCTTGGGCCGAATGCCTCTCTTTGTGCAACTCCAGGGGTCAATGGGTCAGAATTGGAGCGCTGCTCTTCGCTAGGCTGTTAATTTTTTATGGAGCTGGGGACTTTGTGGAGGCAATGCAGAGGTGGAGACCCACAGAGGGGAGGTGCCACTCCTCTCTCACCCCTGCTGTCTCCTGCAGGCCGCTCCCAGTCTAACCCAGGCTTTCCATGTTTGTAAAACTACTACTTGTTAAGTCTCTGTCCAGTGTCTTATAGACTCGAGGGGTGTGTGTGTGTGTGTGTGTTTGAGACAGAGTCTCACTCTGTCGCCCAGACTGGAGTGCAGTTGCACTTCTTCCCCGCCCCCCGAAAGGATGGTTCCCGAGCAGAGGAGGCCCCTCCCAAGCAAGCTGCAGCCAAAGCCAGAGAGTATTTTCCATCCAAGAAGGGTGTTTGCCACTTCTCTTTTTCTAGCTGCCAGCTGTCATTGGCCAAGGTTCTGTCCAAGCCGCCCAGCCCCCTGGCGCCACCTGACCTCCGCAAGTCTGTTTGCACCATCGGGGGTGAAAAACAGGCCTGCAGGTTGCTCATTGACCTCCCTGATGTGGATTTTCCACGAACCCAACAACTGGACTCTGCGTTCCTGTGGGCGGGGACTGGCAACCTAGGGTCTGGCCTGGAGGACACTCTCTTTTTCCAGGGCCAATGCCCAGGCTTGGGCAGTGGCAAGGTGGCTTGTGGTGCCAACCATGAGGAGGTTGCAGGGTAAGATCCTTTGAAGTCTCTACACATCCAGGCCCCTTCATGCCCAGCAGGTACAGAGCCCTTGGGTGGCCGAGGTGAGAGAGGGAGACAGGAGGAAGCCCACTCCAGGGCTCTGTGCCCAGGCTAGATCTATGCCTTTAGGTGGCTGGGGGCATTTGACGAGAACATGTCCACTAAGCTTGCTCTGTAGACATTCAGACAAGTGGCCACAAAAGTTAGAGCCGAGGCCAGGCGCGGTGACTCACGCCTGTAATCTCAGCACTTTGGGAGGCCGAGGTGGGCGGATCAACCGAGGTTAGGAGTTCGAGACCCACCTGGCCAACATGGTAAAATCCCATCTCTACTAAAAATACAAAAATTAGCCAGGTGCGGTGGTGGGCGCTTGTAATCCCAGCTATTCTGGAGGCTGAGGTAGAAGAATTGCTTGAACCCGGGAGGCCGAGATTGCAGTGAGCCGAGATTGTGCAACTGCACTCCAGCCTGGGGGATAGAGCGAGACTTATCTCAAAAAAAAAAAAAAAAAAAAAAGGTCAGCGCTGACTCTTAGAAAAGCCCTCTGGCTGCAATGTGGAGCATGCAGCAGAGGGGATGGTGAGCACAGGCAGGAGGATAGGTGAGGTGTCTCCTGCAGAGGTGCATGTGAGAAGTCCCAGTCATCCAGGCTAAGATAACAGCAGTGAGGAGTGAAAGCAGGAACCAGAGCGCTCACATTCTTCCATTTTCTTGCTGGAGCCCTCAGCCCTCTGCTCTGTACCAGTATCAGAGCTTACGACAAGCAACTGATCTGGTTGGGGAGGAAAAGGATAAGAGAGGCATCACTAAGGAGCAGTGTGTGGAAAGACCACATGGCAAAAAGGGCTTGACACGTTGAAACAACCACAGCCAGGCCGGTAGCAGCAGTATAGTGGGTAAGGGCAGAGGAGGAAGTACAGGCATTGAGATTTGATCCTAAGAGTCATGGGGACCATCAAAACCTTGTTTCAGAAACCATTTTATTCATTAATGTTGCAGTATATAGCTCCAAAACTTTACAAATGTTTCAATAAAAATATAACTACAAGCTGGGTGCAGTGGATCATGCCTGTAATCCCAGCAATTTGGGAGGTCAAGGTAGGCAGATTGCTTGAGGCCAGGAGTTCAAGACCAGCCTGGGCAACATGATGAAACCCATCTCCACTAAAAATACAAAAATTAGCCAGGTGTGGTGGCACATGCCTGTAGTCCCAGATACTAAGGGGGCTGAGGTGGAGGATCACTTGAGCCCAGGAGGTGGAGGCTGCAGTGAGCCAAGATCGTGCCACTGCATTCTAGCCTGGGAGACAAAGGAGACCTTGTCTCAAAAAAGAAAAGTAACTACAATATCATTATTATTACACCTAAAAAATCAATAGTAATTCTGTCTTGCTGTTATTGAATATCCGTGTTCAAACTTCCAATTGCTTATAAAAATATTTATTTTGCACTTCAAAGAAATCAGGATCTAAATGAGATCTAAACATTGTGATTTATTTTATTTTATTTTTGAGACAGAACACATTTTGTGCCCAGGTTGGAGTGTGCAGTGGTGCAATCTTGGTTCACTGCAATCTCTGTCTTGGTTCATTGCAACCTCTGCTCCCCAGGTTCAAGCAATTCTTGTGCCTCAGCCACCTGAGTAGGTGGGATTACAGGTATATGCCATGACACCTCGTTAATTTTTTGTATTTTGAGTAGAGACAGGGTTTCATTATGTTGCTCAGGCTGGTCTCAAAGTCCTGGCCTCAGCGATCTGACCATCTAACCTCCCAAAGTGGTGGGATTACAGCCATAAGCCACCACACCCAGCCTTGATTTTATCTTTTATAACTCTTTTAACCCAAAGATTCCCCTTCTGTTTCTTTTTTTTTCTTAAAAATCAATTTAATTGAGGTATAATTTTTTCCAGGAATGCAAGGTTGGTTCAACACCTGACAGCCAATCACTGTAATTCACCACATTTATAAAATAAAGGAGAAAATCATATGATCATTTCAATAGGTGTGGAAATAGCATTTGACAAAATTTAGTACCTATTTTTCTAAAAATATTTCAATAAATTAGGAAGAAAAGTGAACTTCTTCTGACCAAAAAAAAAAAAAAATCTATGAAAAACCTACAGCTAACATTGTACTTAATGGTGAAAGACTGAATGAATGCCTGGGCCTTCTGCAGCTCCCAGAGCTGCATGTACTCCCAAAATATGTATAACTAAGATATATCAGTGAAAAATAAAAAAAATAAAAAAATAAAAAAAGAAATTGAGGACTTTTATACCACCTATCAAAGATGTCTCAACCTACCAGGTCTTCCTCTCCACTGAATGGAAGACTTAGGCCTTTGCCCGGGCACAGGCCTCCACCTGGCCAGTCATCCAAAGTATCCAATAAAATATTCATCTCAGAGCTGGGCCCTGGAGTACCCGTAGCTGTGACCCCAAGAACTCTATCTCTTAAAACAGACAAACAAACAAACAAACAAACAAACAAAAACCTTTCCAGCTGTTGGGGAGGAAATGTAGGAGGGGCAACTAGGGGAAGCGGGGGAACCAGCAAAGAGACTTAAGAAAGAAATTATGGCCAGGCGCGGTGGCTCAAGCCTGTAATCCCAGCACTTTGGGAGGCCGAGACGGGCGGATCATGAGGTCAGGAGATCGAGACCATCCTGGTTAACACGGTGAAACCCCGTCTCTACTAAAAAATACAAAAAAAACCTAGCCAGGCGAGGTGGCAGGCGCCTGTAGTCCCAGCTGCTCGGGAGGCTGAGGCAGGAGAATGGCGTAAACCCGGCAGGCGGAGCTTGCAGTGAGCTGAGATCCGGCCATTGCACTCCAGCCTGGGTGACAGAGCGAGACTCCGCCTCAAAAAAAAAAAGAAAAACAACAGAAAAAAAAAAAAAAAGAAAGAAATTATAAGGGTCTGAGTAAGAGAAGATGGTGGTCCTGTGTGGAGGAAGTGGAGGTGGAGAGAAAGGGGCAGACTTGATATATTTAGAAGATATGAATGTTGTTGGGCACGGTGGCTCACATCTGTAATCCTAGCACTTTGCGGGGCTGTGGTGGGTGGATCACCTGAGGTCAGGAGTTCAAGACCAGCCTGGCTAACATGGTGAAACCCATCTCTACTTAAAATACAAAAATTAGCCTGGTGTGGTGGCTGGCCTGTAGTCCCAGCTATTCAGGAGGCTGAGGCAGGAGAATTGCTTGAACCTGGGAGGCAGAGGCTGCAGTGATGGTGCCACTGTACTCCAGCCTGGGTGACAGAGCAAGACTCCAAATTAAAAAAATTTAAAAAAAGAAGAAAGTCTGAGTGCCTCAGATCCCAGTGCCTTTGTTTCTCCACCTGCTCAGGCCTAGGTGCTGCTTTGTTTTTAGGAATGCCACCAAGATCGCTTACCTAGAAGGTGCAAAGACTCCTGGAGAACCCCTGACCTGGGTGTGGGCAGGGGGTAGGATGAAAGACAAAGGCCATGATGCCCCAGCCTCAGGTGGGGGAATCCCTTTGGGCCACGCCCCACCTTGGCCCCCAGCACTGCTCTACAGGGTGAGGGCCAGGGCAGGATTGAAGGTCCACCTGGCCGATGGAGGGGTCCAGGCAGAATACAGCTCATTCAGAAGCTGGCCAGTCCTCCCTCACCTTGGTCTCTGCCTCTGGGCAACCACTCACCCTGCTGTTGGTGGTAGGAGGGTGGTGGCGGGGGAGGGTTGCTGCTGGCAGTTTGGGCCCCTGTTTTCTTCTCAGGAGAGCTGTGACCTCACTGCCCCACACGTCACTGGTGCCTGTGCGTTAGGAAGGGTCTGTCCCCTAGGCTGGAACAATTTCTGAGGCAGGGAGTAAAGGTCCCAGCAGCCTGTGACCCTGGGACTGTGACTTCAGTTCAGCTCAGACCGGAGCTAGAGCAGAGGGTTTGGGCCAGAGCTTCAGACACTGGATTGTGGCTCCACTCTGCCACTCACATGCTGTGTGGACTTGTGAAAGATACATCATCTCTCTGTGCGTCAGGTTTCTGCCCATACCATGGGAATAACAATCACAGGTACTTCATACAGGGTAATCGTGAAGATGAAAACAGAATGCTTGCTCTCTCCAGGGAGCCCTCCCAATGAGAAAACAGGCACAGTGGGGAGTGACCACCCCAAGGCCACACAGCTGCTGCAAGGATGTCATTTTGTGGGCATTCCTCACTTGCCTCCTGCTAGTGTGGAAGGCCCAGAGACTCCACGAGGCCCCCAGCTGGTCCTGTGAGAGGGCCAAGGGGGGCCAGCTGTGATACCGGCTCCTAGCTGGAAGGGGCCTCAAGCCATCTATGTACACCCAGCCCCACGTGGCTCACCGGGGGCCCCTTTGCCATCAAGGGTCACATCCCAGGTTTAGGTGCCAGAGAACTAAGGGGCTTAAGAGAGAATAGAGCTATGGCTTTGTTTGTGAATTGGTTTGATCCTTTTCTCCTTCTCGAAGGACTCGCAGCTATTGTTGCTGGCCACGGGCTTGAGGCAGTGGTGGGGGCTGGCTGGCAGAGGGGCTAAGAGTGGATGGTGGTTAAAAGGAGTGCTGACTCCAGGGTAGCAGCTGGGCAAGGCTTGGGGCTCCCACCTCCCCCAGGTTCAGAGCCGGCTGAGGACCAGGAGTCCTCCCCTCTGGGGTCAGGGCTCACTATGGAACAACTGCCTTGGATGGGGTCCCAGGACCTGCTGTTTTACTGGGGCTGTGGTTGCGGTGATCAGGGCTTTGGAGCCGCGAGACCAAGCTGGGAAACTCCTGATGTAGAGAAATTTTTGAAGTCGGGCCTGGGGTCACAACTCCCAGCTGCTTTTTACAAGCAAGAGACTTCACCTCTCTGAACCTCAACCTTCCCTCCTGTCCAGTGGGTTCGCAGCCAGACAGTCTTTTATTCACTGCTTACTGGGTGCCCTCTGGAGTCTGGGCAGGTGCCAGACTCTGAGAAGACAGCCAGCAACCAGCCCTGGCCTGAGGGATGAAAGCCGGGCCTTCCCGCACTGGCTCACCTTAGGGTTTCCCATCCTTACTCGGCTCCCGGGGGCTACGGTGGGGAAGGAGGGGCTCTGGGAGCTGCAGAAGGCCCGGGCTGCCGGCACCGGATAGAAGTGAGCACCAAGCTCCCTGCGCCAGTGGAACTTTTATCCCCGCTTCCACCTCGAAGGGTTTGAACGCTTCCCCAGGCCCAAGAAGCAAGTCTCTCGAAGGACGGCTGCGGCCACCTCCCGCCCCTGAGTTACATGGGTCGCAGCCACTGCCGCCCTCCTTGGCGCCGCCAGCCCGCGGGCCAGGGCCAGGAGCCGTGAACCGCCTGCACCCCGCCGGCACGCCCCTGGGAGAGTGAGCCGGCGCCCGGCCCAGGCGGGGACCTGGTGGGAGGCGGGTGGAGGTGGGGACGAGGCCGGGGGAGGCGGGCCCCGCCCATCTGCAGGTGGCTGTAAACCCTGAGCGGCTCCAGGCGGGGGCCGGGCCCGGGGGCGGGGTCTGTGGCGCGCGTTCCCCCCACGTGTCCCCGGTCGTCGGCCCTGCCCCCCGGGCCCTGTGCTTATAACCTGGTATGCGCACCCCTGCCAGCCCTGCTCTGCCGCCTACCACCGCTGCCCGAGCCCGGTAAGGAGCCCTCGGCCCCTCTCGCTGCCCACTTCCTAGCCTAGGGCACCCCCTTCCCGGGCCCAGCCGAGGAGGCGGAGGAGACGCGCGTTCCGGGGCCCGCGGAGGCAGAGGGCGGACCCCCGATCGCCACTCGCCCGGGAGTGGGACCCAGGCAGGAGGGAAGAGGCTCGCGATGCTCAGACGCCTGGCGTCGGATCCCAGGTTCCTGGAGCCTGGGTGACGCGGCGGGGGCGCGAGTCCCCGGGCCCGAGGAGCGGGTCTGGTTATTTGTTCCCTGCGCAGCCGGGTCCCTTCGGGACTCATTCGCGGATCCGGCTTCCTCTGTGTCGTGAAGCCCCCACATGGAGAACTGGGGAGTCCGGAGCGTGTAGGGGGCTCCCGATTCTCTCTCCCTCTCTCCGACTCGCCGTCTGTCTCCACCTCTATTTCTCGGCGTAAAACCAGGATTCCAGCCCCTCTCGGGCTTGGACGTATCGCTTTCCCCGCAGCCTCAGTTTACCCTGGACAGATGGGCGTGGTGGCCCTGGCTCCCTTCCCTGCAGGGGGCGGCAGCCACCCGGCTCTCCCCGGTGGGGCTGGCAGTCTCGCGGCGTCGCGGCGGGTTTCCTGCTGGCCGGGGCTGGGCTCTGAGGAAGGGGCGGTGCCAGGAATATCCTCCATCCGGGCTGCTGTTGCCTTTGGCCCCTCGGCGACTGCCCCCTCCAGGGAGACAGGGTCATTGTGAAAGAGAGGAAACTCCTCTCCCAGTCCGCGGGGGCTGTTCCTGAGGAGGGCTGGCCTGGCCTCAGTAGTCTCTGAGAAATGGAGAGTCCGCTTTCGAGCAGCCGGGTCAGGCTGCAGGTCTCAGGGCAGGAACAGACCTGTTCTCTCCCCAGGGGTAGATCAAGACCTAGGGGACCTGGGCTTTGATCCTCGGCTCCCAGCAAGCACACACCCGGTGATGGGGAGACCTGGTGAGGCCTTGGCTCAGCCTCCAGATTCCCAAGCTTCCCTTTCATTTTCTTTTCTTTCTAAAAATTTATCAGAGATGTGGACTCCTCATGTCGCCCAGGCTGGCCTCGAGCTCCTGGGCTCAAGCGATCCTCCTCCCTCTGGCCTCCTAAAGAGCTGGGATTACAGGCTCGAGCTACCCGAAGCGCCTGGCCCCCAAACTTCAGTCTGTTAGAGCTGGCTGGGGCTGAGGGCTCAGGAAACATGCAGATAGTGTGAGGCTGCTAAGGGCTCTGTATAGACTGTTGGGCGCTGGGCTTGGGTCCAATTACACAATAACTGTGCCTGGGGTTAGGTTCTGATGAGAAGGAGGGAGAAGCAGCCACACAGACTGGGAAGCTTGGCTAGGAGCAGGTACTGGAGGAGTCTCCATTCCAAACTCCCTCTCCCTCCCAGACCCCTTTGGCCCAGGGCCTGGGGCGGGGAGCTTGGGGGTGGGGGCGGGGCCCTGTCCTGGAGGGGCCATCTGTGCACCCTGCTGAGAAGTAATTCTGGTTCTGCTCTGTGTGGGTGGATCAAGTGAATGAATAGTGACTCCTGCCTGCTGAGCGCCTGGGCAGGGCCAGGCACGTGGTAAGAGGGAAGGGGAGGCCCCACTCTCAGCACAGTCTCCTTGCTTGGGAAGCAGGCCCAGGGCCCCAGGAGCTTTGGAGTGGAGCCAGGTCCAGAACTGCCTGCTGCACACACGCTTCCCCCTGCCAACCCCGGCCCATCTCATCTTTGGCCCGTGGGTGCTGGAAGGCCAGCCAGGTCAACCAGATGCCTCATTTGAGCACTGACTACACAGCCCCCGAAGTCAGTGGTTTGCCTGTGGGCACTGGGCACCCATGTGGAAAGAGGTAACTTCTCTGGAATTCAGAGTCTAAGGCTCTGTTTTCTGATGTAGCTTTGGGCAAAGTTGATCTTCCAGAGCGTGGCCCCCTCCCCAGAACTGGGGGAGACCAGGCACCCACAGGCACTCTGATATGAGTTGAGTGAATGAAGAATGTGCCCTTCCTCCATCACCAAAGACAAACCGAGCTCAGCCGAGTTAGAATGTCAGAGAGGGGTTGCAGGGGAACCTTCCACGGGGCAGTAGGCCTGAGCTGTAGCGCACAGGCTCTCCGGAGGAATAGTGGGCAGGTTGACCATGACCCACTGGGGGACTGGTTTTCTGGAAGGTGTGTAGAGCAAAGGGGAGAAAATGTGAGGTCTCCTAGGAGCCAGGGAGAGAAGGGCCGAGTGCAGGGAAGAGCAAGTGGCCTGCAGTCAGGCTGGGTTTGAAGCCACTAGCCTGTGACCTCGGCGAGCCGCTTAGCCTCTGCCTCTGTAAATAGGTGGCAATGGTAGTCTCCACCTTAAGATGATGCACCTGTGACTCTGAACATAGTAGCTGCTCTTGTTGTCATTCCAGCTCTGACGTTTTCAAGTAGCACGAGTTTTCCTTAGTGTCAAGCAGGCGCCCAGGCTGGCCTGTTTGCTGGAAGCTGAACAGATGGCTGTGGCTGGCGCCACAGAGAACGCCATCCCAGTGAAAGCCAGGTGGCTCTGGTACCTTGATGCAAGGCCACCTTCCCTTTTGGTCTCTTCTGGTGAAGGAGGGCTGGAGGGCAGTGGGCATTTGCCAAGGAGCTGGAAAAACCTGCTGTGGCCGTTTCTGGGGGATGTGGTGGGGGTGGAGCTGGGACTAGGGGAGGCTGAACTCAGCCAGGATCTGCCTGCCAGCGCAGCTCCCAGGAAGAAAGTTCAATGTCCGGGAGGGTCAGAACCCAGAGGGCTGTTAGGTTGTACAGATGGGGAAATTGAGGCTTAGCGAGCCAGGAACTTGGCTGAGGTCAGCCATGGCAGCGGTGCACAGAGCTTAGTGGACACATGCTTTGGTGCCCAGCTCTAGGCTCCTTCCCCCAGCATCTCACCAAATCCTTACAGTCGCCCTGTGGGGAGCAGGCTGTTCCAACCCCTATTTTGCAGCTGAGCAGTTATGCTAGAGAGCTGGAGCCACTCAAACCCATGTCTGGTGGACTTGACCTGTGTGCTGTGCCTGCCGTGAGCACTCACTGGATTGCAGCTGCCATTCCTTCTCTCCCTGTCACTTCCTCCCTGACAGCAAGCCCTCAGTTTTTGCCTCGGGCTGCAAATGCAGCTTAGGGACCTGCTGAGGCTGAGGGAGGAGGGTGCCCCACCCGCTGCTGGGAGGGCAGGAGCAATGTTGCTGTCTGATTACATCATTTTCCCAAGCCCATCTGCCCAGCTCATTTCTCTGCATGCATACACAGGCCCCAACACCCACACACATGTGCATGCACACAGGCACACATGTGCAAGCCCAAACACATTACAAACACGCATGCAAGCACACACATTGTGTACTCTCAGGTACACACCCCTGGGTGAGTACACACACACACACACACACGCGCGCACTGTCTCAGGTACACACGCCAAGTCCATGCATTGCTTCACCATGCCCAGCCCCAGAGGCTGAGGGCCTCAGAGCCCACACCCGCCCAGATATAGCCTGGCAGGCAGGAGGGGCTCACTGGTTCCGTTTTGTTTATTTAAGACAGAGTTTCACTCTGTCACCCAGGCTGGAGTGTGGTGGCACGATCTTGGCTCACTGCAACCTTGACCTCCCGGGTTCAAGTGATTCTTATACCTCAGCCTCCCGAGTAGCTGGGACTACGGGTGCATGCCACCACACTCAGCTAATTTTTGTATTTTTAGTAGAAATGGGGTTTTGCCATGTTGGCCAGGCTGGTCTGGAACTCCTGATCTCAAGTGATGCACCCACCTCGGCCGTCCAAAGTGCTGCGATTACAGGCGTGAGCCACCGTGCTCGGCCATGAGAGCATGTGTAGGACTCCACAGCTTCGGGGCACCCCAGCCCTCTCTTTGCAGTGAGGAGCTGACCTCCAGAGAGTGGAACTAGCAGCATTGTTCTAAGTGCCTGCCACAGGCATCTGGGAGATGGTCCCTGTTTCCATGGAGCTCATAGTGGGGGAGAGGGCAGTTAGAATACAGCATGATGGCCGGATGTGGTGGCCCATGCCTGGAATCCCAGCACTTTGAGAGGCTAAGGCAGGCAGATCGCTTGAGTCCAGGAGTTCAAGACTAGCCTGGGCAATGTGGTGAAACCTGATCTCTACAAAAAATACAAAAATGAGGCAGGTGTGGTGGCATGTGCCTGTAGTCCCAGCTACTTGGGGCTAGTGGCACTGAGCTGGGGTGGAAGGATCCCTTGAGCCCAGGAGGTCGAGGCTGTGGTGAGCTGAGATTGCATCACTGCACTCCAGCCTAGGTGACAGAATGAGACCCTGTCTGGAAAAAAAAAAGGATAGAGCTCTGATAGGCAGGAGGCATGGCGGGTCACTGAGGCAATGCAGGTGTTTCTGCAGAGCTGCTCCTCCCTGTGCCTACCCTCTTGGCTCCAGGTGCCTCTGGGAGGGGGCAGGAGCAGGGGTGACTCTCAGAACTGGGTGCATCTTGGGCCAGCATCATCAGATCACACTTGCCCAGGACTTCCCTTCCTTGAGTCTCCCCGAGAGGGATGGTGGTCTTGTACCTGTGAGCAGTGGGTTAAGGAGCTGAGCCGATGTGAGTTTGAGTCCTGGCTCAAACAAGATGCAGGGCAAAGTTTCTTAGCCCAAGCCTCAGTTTTCCTGCCTCTAAAATGAAGAGAATCCCAAATGGAAAGGGTCAGCCTAAGACGGACATGTCCATTCCCTTGATTGTGGAGTTGGTGTCACAGGCGCATCCGCAGGCCGAAACTTGCTAAATTGGACACCAAAAACTATGCGATTAGTTTTGTAGCTCATGAGTGTGCTGATTGGCTATTCTCGTGTGTTTGCGAGGTACCACCCTCAAACTTTGTTATGATGTTGGCTCATTACCCATCTGATATTAAAAAAATGCAATTTATGATCTGTCAAGTAGACCTCAATAGAGCTGTTTTACAACATACAACAGAATTTTTCCCAACCCAACCACCCCACCCACGCCATCACACACAAACAGGGATAGGCTTCTACGCATTTCCTGAATGCCTTCTGGGGCAGGGGCAGGGGGCAGGACAGGTGGCTCTGGGGCTCCTGGGCTTCCCCCGCTCAGTGAGGCTGTTCACAGGAGATAAGGTTTAAGGCCTCTGGGATGCCCGGGCTGCCTGCAGGCAGCTGAGTAGCTTTGCTTTTGCAGAGTGGTTCACTGCACCGTGAAGACAGATTCCAGACGCCAGGAACTCACGCCTCCAATCCCAGGTACTGCCCACCTTAAGTCCTCCCTGCCTCCCTTCCTCCCTCCTTCCCTCCATCCTGCATGGCCAATTGCCTGGCTGCAGTTGCCATGGATACCACCTGCTGGCTCCAGGGTCAGGGCCTGCTGAGTCACCAGCAACTCGGGGGCAGGGGCTTGAATGCCCAGTAGGGACGTTGTGGGCACCGACCAGAACCACCTCCTCTTCCCCAGCTGCGTGGCCCCTAAGGTGTTTCCCCTTCTAAGTCCAAAGGGCAGCACAGGCCTGTGAGCCCCGGCTGACTGGCGGGTGGGACCGTGCAACATGACAGGACTGAATACTCATGTGACGGGGCTCCAAAGTCCACCTGGCTACACGGCCGCGCTCTGCGGCACAGGCCGGGAGGCCTGGGAGAGCCACTTCCTCTCCCCGAGCTTCCAGGCACACGGACAGTGCTCAGGATAGCGATGCCTGCATCACTGCAATGGTGATGGCCGGGTGACCCTTCGGGGCTCCGCTTCCCCAATAGTGTCTAATAAAGACCCTGGGTGACTCTGACCTTGTGACGTTGGTCGGACTCAGGTGGAAATATTCCCAGGCAGAGCAAACATGCCCTGTCCATTCAGGAAATGTGGGATGCTGGGGCCAGGTGTCCACAGAGGCTGGAACCCGGAGGCCTGGGCCCACATCTGCCCCTGCTGCTTGTTGATCGGATGACCTAGGGCACGTGACCTCGTCTCTCCAACCCTGGTTTCCTGTTCAGCAAATTGGACGCAGTAAGGGCACCCAAGCCCAGGGCCACAGGAGGCATGTGGGGCAGGCAGAGTGAGCCCAAGGGCAGCCCAGGATTCAGGGAGAGCCCTCGGGGAAGAAGCATGGCTGTAAAGACCAGGAGACAGGAGGCTGTGGTGCCTTCAGGACGCTTCATTGTGGCGGAGGGTGGGGCAGGATGGGAGACCGCAGGCGCTTCCCGGCTGCAGAGGGCCTGGCTGCAGAGGGCCTGCTCGCCCATCTGTCCCTCTCCCGGGAAGGGCCGCTGGTTGCAGAGGTTTTAGGCCTCTGCTTATCTATCGCCTTCCCTCCCTGGGCCTCAGTTTCTCTACCTGCACACTGGGGGAGTTGCTCTCTGAGTCCCTCCAAACTGGGCATTGGCAGAGTTGAATTCAGAGGTGTTCACATTTGGAGAGACACCATGTCTAAAATTCCAACCAGCGAAGGTTCCATGGGGTTCCAGGTAGGAGAGGGACTGGGGCTGGGCACCTGCCCCACAGCATCCTGCTCCACCTGCAGGTGGGTGTCGGCACTGCACACTGGGGAAGCACGGATTCGTGTGCGCTGTGTGACCCTGAGCCTGCCACTGACCTCTCTGAGCCCTGCTGTCTGCCTCCCCAGTAGGGATGACGACTCCTACTTCATGGGGTTGTACTGGGGGTTCAGGGGCACAGGGAGACCCAGCTGAGGCTCCCAGGGCCCTGCCAGTGCTTGGCAAGGAGCAGTTCTGATGGGGGATGTGTCAGCTGCCAGAGGCTCAGAGCCAAGGCCCCTCCCACATCTCCTGCCTGAGTGCCTTCTTCATATCCTGGCCTTGGGCCAAACTGCTCAGCCTCAGCCGCCTTACCTCCCTGCTGGGGGATCAGGTCCAAGAGATGCCTCTCCCTGGCCAGCCTAGGACGGCAGTCAGCATTCCCAGGCCCCAGCGTGGTCCGTGGGGGTGTGTGCAGACTGTGCGAGGTCAGGGTCCCCGGGGGTGGCAGGCGCTGAAGGTGAACATCCTGTTCCCGACCTCCAGTGGCAGCTTGCCCGGGAGACAAGGCTCAGGGCCAAGGCTGAGGCGGGGCCATCTGCAGGGGCTGGCGGGGGGCACTGGCTGTCTCAGGGTCACTCAGGTTCTTCCTCGACTCCCGCCAGACACCATGTCCAGCAAAGGCTCCGTGGTTCTGGCCTACAGTGGCGGCCTGGACACCTCGTGCATCCTCGTGTGGCTGAAGGAACAAGGCTACGACGTCATTGCCTATCTGGTGAGGGGGCGACCTGGGTGTCTGTCTTCCTGCATGTCCCGCAGCTTGTCCTGTCCGCCCCCTGCCAGCCTCTGTCCGGGTTGTCAGCCTGTCTGCTCACCGTCACTCAATCAAGCCTGGCCTCTTCTCTCTAAGCCAGTCTTGAACTGGAACTAGGAAAATAGCTTCTCGTTGTACTGCCTCACTTTCTCTATATGCAAATTGGCCATCCTTGAGATGCCTTCCAGAGCCAGGTGATGGGGGCGCGGGGAGGGCACAGCAGTGACCTTGGCAGTGCTGCTGGTCCGCCTGCTTGCAGAGAGACAGTGGGCTGTCGGTACTGCACACTGGGGAAGCACGGATTCGTGTGCGCTGTGTGACCCTGAGCCTGCCACTGACCTCTCTGAGCCCTGCTGTCTGCCTCCCCAGTAGGGATGACGACTCCTACTTCATGCTGCCAGCCCTGGGAAGGCACACAGTCTTCCCATCTCCAGAGTACGCTATCAACCTGCAATAATTCCGCAAAGATTGTGGAAACCCGAGCTGGAAGGACGCTGGGGGTCACCTGGTTCTGGGATGGGAAATAGGTCACGGGTAATGGGTTATGCGTGATGCCACTTCCCCATCCAGGGCCCATAGGAGTCATCCCTTGCAAACCAGCTCCTCTCTGACTGAACCTGACCACAGCTCTGAGTCCTCTGTGTGGCTGTGCTAGTCAGGACTGTTGGGTGTAAATTTTAGAAACTCAACTCAAACCAACTTATGTGAAAAGGAAAGGGAAAAGACAATTCTTGGCTCACATAACTGAGAAGTCCAGGGATAGGATGGCTTCAGGTAGGGCTGGATCCAGGTGCTTCTAAGATCTGTCCCCAACTCTACTTGGCTTCATTCTTGGCCTCTCCACAGGGCAGGCAAGGCTCATGGTCACCCTCATAGCCCACCTTTCCCAAAAAGGAGGGCTTACCACCAGTAGGGCCCATGGGAACCCACCGTGCATTAGTCACTATGACTGCATCATGGGGTGAGAGACTTGGGCCATGAGCCTGCTCCTACAGTGGGCAGGATGTGTTCCTCTCCATCCCTGTGGAATGGGGTCCACCCAGGAAAGAAGGTTCTGTTTCCAGAGGAAGTGAGGCTGGGTCTCTGGACAGACAAAACTTAGCTCTTGCCAAAAGTGATTTGTTTGCTGGCATATCGGCGTGTCTCACCACACTCAATGCCCTTGTCATTCAGGTTGGGGAAAGTGAGCAGGGGAAGAAATACTTTGCTCACAGTCACCTGGTGGGTGAGAGCACAGCTTTGAGGGGCCGCAAAGAGCCCAGGTGTATCCATCTCACTGTAGGCAGCACAGCGGGGCAATGCGAGCAGGAGCTGGTCGTATAGAGCCCTGGGCTACCACCTGGGCGATTTAAAAGCTGAATGTGATTCAGAGAAGCACCTGCAGCTGGGCTTTGGCAACATTCCAGTGTCTGGTGAGCAGAATAAAGGGCGCGAGGGCTGAGGCCAGGATCTGGGCAGCAGGCCAGAGTCCAGGCAGGAGGAAGCATGGCAGTGTCTAGACAGGGGCCGTCGGACCCCGAGGTCAGGGCACCGGCCGCAGGGACAGAGCTGGAAGTTCCTGAGCACGGGCTTCTCTGCCTCCCGCCTCTTCAGCTGCCTTAGGATGGCCCAGTCTTTGACTGGGGAGGAAAGCTGGAGGCTAGGAAGGCCCTGACAAGCTAATCTTTGCACTGGCCGAGAAAGAGTTTTCTGGAAAACACAGATGAGTTTCAGGAGAACCCTAGACTTTTCCAGCAACGACTGCAGCCTGTGTGGCCAGAGCCAGGCTCAGCCAGTGCTCCAACCCACGGAAGCCACCGGCCAGCGCCACGTTGCAATCCAGCTCCCTGTCTCACCTCCTGGAAGAATCTCACCTCTCCAAGCCTTGGACTTTGTGCTTTTTCCTTCTTACTGTGACTTGGCCATGGAATGGAAGCTGTCTCTGTAGCACAGGGGATGGGGGGCTGCTGTATGTGGACGGTGCGAACCCAGGGCTCCCCGCAGGGGCTGACAGGGCCTCTCTGCTTCTGCTCCCCAGGCCAACATTGGCCAGAAGGAAGACTTCGAGGAAGCCAGGAAGAAGGCACTGAAGCTTGGGGCCAAAAAGGTACCAGGCGGGAGGCAGGGGTTTGGGCTGGGAGTGGGGTGGTGATGTGGAGGGGCAGTGGTGGATGCTCCTGCCCCAGGGATCCCATCCCTTCCAATGTGTCTTCTTGCTTCTAAGAGTATGAGATCTGCTCTCAGGTGTGTGAATACTCTTGTTTTTCTGCCTCCCCCAGGCCCCCTTCCACCCACTCACCTTCCCATGCAGGTGGAGTGTCTCTTCCCCACCCACCTACCTTCTCTTCTCTTTTATCTCTCTGTCCATCTATGCACCCACTCACCCTCTTTTATCTCTGTTTATCCACTCATCCACATATCCATCCATCATTCATCCCTCCATTAGCTATCCATCCATCATCCATCCATCCATCATCCATCTACCCATTCATCATCCATTCATTCATCCATTATTCATCATACATTGTTCATCCATCCATTACCCATCCATCCATCCACCCAGCCATCCATTCACCCATCAACCATCCATCCATCCATCCATCATCCATCCACCTATCCATCCATCACCTATCCACCCATCCACCCATCCATCATCCATCCATCCATTCATCCATCATCCACCCATCTATCCATCCATTCATCCATCATCCATCCACCCATCCATCCATCACCCATCCACCCATCCATCCATTCATCATCCATAATTCATCCATCCATTACCCATCCACCCATCATCCATCATCTATTCATCATACATCCATCCATTCACCCATCATCCATCCATCCATCTATCCATCCATCTCCATCCATTCATCCATCATCCATCCATCCATCCATTCACACCTCATCCATCCATCCATTCATCCATCCATCCATCATCCATCTATCCATCCATCATCCATCCATTCATCCATCATCCATCCGTCCATCCACCCATCATCCACCCATCCACCATCCATCATCCATCTATCCATCCATCATCCATCCATTCTTCCATCATCCATCCATCCATCCATCCATTCACCCATCATCCATTCATCCATCATCCATCTATCCATCCATCATCCATTTATTCATCCATCATCCATCCATCATCCATCCATCCACCATTCATCATCCTTCCATACATCATCTATTCATTCATCCATCATCTACCCATGCATCCATCCATCATCTGTCCATCTATCCATCCATCCAGCCATCCATCCATCATCTATCCATCCATCCATCCCACTATCCATTCATCCATCCATCCACATATCCATCTGTCATTAATCCCTCCATTGTCTATCCATCTATTCATCTAGACAGCCAGCGATTTACCTATCCATCCCCCATCCGTCTATCCCTCCATCCTTCATCCATCCACCATTTATCCATCCATCCATTCATCCATCCATCCATCTGTCATCCATCATCCATCCATCTGTCCATCATCCCCCTACTTGTCCTTCCCTCTTTTATCTCTCTGTCTACCCATTTTTCCATTCATTCAACAGAATCAGAAAACTCATTGAGTCTGGTGCATTGATTGTGAATCTAGGCATGTGGCAGGCAGACCCCTGTCCCATACGGGACATATATGGTGAACAGGATCATCAGGACCCCTGCTCACATGTGCTCACTCCCCATGGAGAAGCCCTTGCCACTTGTGCCCCTTCATTTGGGGGAGTGAGCAGGGGACATAACAGGGATGATGTGCAAGGCCACCAGCCCACCTGCCGGGTCAGAACTGATCCCTTCTGTGGGGTGCTTCTGCAAGGTTGCTAGGGTAATTAGCATGTTAAAATGGATATGTTAAAATTAGCATGTTAAAATGAGGGAGTGGATGCCCCAGTCCCAAGTCACCTACTGGCCACAGGCCTGGAACTAGAATGTCCCTCCTTGGTTCTGTGTCTCCCAAGTGCTGGAGAGGAGAGGGGTTGTCCGAGCAGTAGCCCAGGACGGGGTGAAAGAGCTCTGAGTGTTGAAGATTCGAGTGCACTTTCAGCAGCGCGGAAACAGGGCTTTGTGCACGGCTTCGGCTTTTGTCCTTTACTCTGAATGAGCAGTTCTCAAACCTTTGGGTCTTGGGAACCCTCTACACTCTAATTTATGTAGAGTTTTTCCATATTTATTTTCTTGCCTATAACATTAGGATGGGCCAGGAGCAGTGGCTCATGCCTGTAATCCCAGCATTTTGGGAGGCCGAGGCAGGTGGATCACCTGAGGTCAGGAGTTCAAGACCAGCCTAGCCAACATGGTGAAACCCCATCTCTACTAAAAATACAAAAGTTAGCTGGGCGTGATGGCGGGTGCCTGTAATCCCAGCTACTCAGGAGGCTGAGGCAGGAGAATCACTTGAACCCAGGAGGTAGAGGTTGCAGTGAGCCGAGATTATGCCACTGCACTCCAGCCTGGGCAACAACAGCGAAACTCCGTCTTTAAAAAAAAAAACCAACCAACCAAACAAACAAACAAAACACACTTATCCTAATGTTTTTCATATATCTTTAGTCCCAATTGCTTTCTTTTCTTTGCCTTTTATTTCATTTTTTAAAAGGATTTTTTCAAAATAATTATAGACACAGGAAGTCGCAAAAGCAGTACTAAGAATTTCTCGACTCTTAAAAATTATTGAAGGGCTTGGCTGGATGCAGTGGCTCACGCTTGTAATCCTAGCACTTTGGGAGGCTGAAGTGGGCAGATCTCTTGAGGTCAGGAGTTCGAGATCGGCCTGGCCAACCAGCCTGGTTTCTTTAGTAGTGAAACCCCACATGCCTGTAGTCCCAGCCACTCGGGAGGCTGAGGCAGGAGGAACCTGGAAGGCAGAGGTTGCAGTGAGCCAAGATTGCACCTCTACACTCCAGTCTGGATGACAGAGTGAGAGTCCGTTTCAAAAAAAAAAAAAAACAATTATTGAAGGCCTTAGAGAGATTTTGTGGATAATACCTGTTGATATTTATCATATTAGAAATAAAAGCTGAGGCCGGGCACGGTGGCTCAAGCCTGTAATCCCAGCACTTTGGGAGGCCAAGATGGGCAGATCATGAGGTCCGAGATCGAGACCATCTTGGCTAACACGGTGAAACCCCGTCTCTACTAAACACATAAAAAAAAATTAGCCGGACGTGGTGGCAGGCGCCTGTAGTCCCAGCTACTCGGGAGGCTGAGGCAGGAGAATGGCGTAAACCCGGGAGGCGGAGCTTGCAGTGAGCTGAGATCCGGCCACTGCACTCCAGCCTGGGCGACAGAGCAAGACTCCATCTCAAAAAAAAAAAAAAAAAAAGAAATAAAAGCTGAAATGTTTTAAATAAACGGTACATGTTAACATAAGTAACATTATACTTATGAAAAATATTTTCTCAAACAAAAAATTTTAGTAAGAATCTTATTGGCTTCCATTTTTGCGAATCTCTTTAATGTCTGGCTTAACAGAAAACAGATGGACTCCTGTAATTGTTTTCTGCATTAACCTGTTTTTTGTTGGCTTGTTTGTTTTTCTCTTTTAGCCTCCCCGGGCTTCCTTGCTATGTGATGCCTTGTTTTATTGAAGTCTATGAAGAAAACTGGGCAACATAGTGAGACCCCATCTCCACAAAAAATAAAAAACTTAGCCGGGCATGGTAGCACATGCTTGTAGTCCCAGGCTGAGGTGGGAGGATTGCTTGAACCCAGGAGGCTGAGGCTGCAGTGAGCTAGGATCACATCACTGCACTCCAGTCTGGGTGACAGAGAAAGACCCTGTCTCCAAAAAAAAAAAAAAAAAAAATTTAACTCAGCGTCTCCCTGAAAAGTCACTGGGAATGCCTGGGGGTCTACATTTCAAGAACCATTCCTCTAGATGGAGGTTTCTCAGTCGTGGCACTGTTTCCATGTGGCTGGCCGTCCTGTGCATGGGAGGATTTTAGCAGCATCCCTAGGCTTTACCCACTAGCTGCCAGAATTACCCTCACCCCCGACCTGGCAGTTGTGGCAACCAAAAATATATCCAGATATTTCCAGATGCTTCCCCTACTCCCACCTCCCACAGGGACAAAACTGTCTCTGGTTGGGAACTACTGCTGTGAGATCTTAGGTGACAACTAAGTCTCATCTTGGGGCGGATTTAGAAGCCACATCCAGTTTCACAGAATAGTGCATCAGGATTGATGAGCAGGCCGGCCGCAGTGGCTCATGCCTGTAATCCCAGCACTTTGGGAGGCTGAGGTGGGTGGACCACCTGAGGTCAGGGGTTCGAGAGCAACCTGGCCAACATGGTGAAACCCCATCTCTACCAAAAATGCAAAAATTAGCAGGGCATAGTGGCGCGTGCCTATAATCCCAGCTACTCAGGAGGCTGAGGCAGGGGAGTCGCTTGAACCCGGGAGACAGAGGTTGCAGTGAGCCGAGACTGAGCCACTGCACACTCCAACCTGGGCAACAGAGTGAGACTTCGACTCAAAAAAAAAAAAAAACAAAAAAAAAAAAACAAGCTATTGATTAGCAATGTCTGCCATGAGTGCAGGAGGGAGAGTAACAGTGCAGTGTGCTGGGGTTGATGAATGATGTCTACTGCAGATGCAGAAGGAGAAGTACCGGGCACAGCCTGGGTGGCCCCTTGTAGTTCTCAGCTAGCTGAGGCCCCTGGGGCTCTGGATGCCAGCTGGCCCCTGTCCTTGCCGACTTCTTCCTTCCGGGCTTCTCTTCCCGTAGGTGTTCATTGAGGATGTCAGCAGGGAGTTTGTGGAGGAGTTCATCTGGCCGGCCATCCAGTCCAGCGCACTGTATGAGGACCGCTACCTCCTGGGCACCTCTCTCGCCAGGCCTTGCATCGCCCGCAAACAAGTGGAAATCGCCCAGCGGGAGGGGGCCAAGTATGTGTCCCATGGCGCCACAGGAAAGGTGAGGCACCTGGGAAGGGCCGGGCAGAGGGAGATGCGGAGGGGTGTGGGAAGGAGATGAGCACCTCTGGAGCAGTTTCCTGGTGTGCCTCAGGGGCAGACTTGGTGCAAGGCGGCTGCACAGCTTTGTTTAAACCCCAGTGAGATGGATAACAGCTCGCCCCTGCGATCCGTGCACTGCGGTACCTGAACGCCCATTCTGAGTCCTCACCTCCACCATTGCTGTGGGAGCAATGTCACCTCACTTGGCAGACTTGCTGCTGAGGCCTGGGGACATTGTCCAAGGTTGCACTGACCAAGGTCACTGCGTGAGTCCCCCAGAGGACACACAGGAAAGTGTTGAAAACCCCGAGTTGGCAGAGTGGAGTTCAAAGGCGAGCTCTGCTGCCGGCTCACCGTGTGTCCTCAGCCAGGGCCCTTCGCCACTTCCTGAACCTCAGTTTCTTCATTTGCAAGATGGGGGTCACGCCCTGTCTTAGTTTCTCAGGGCTGGGGTAACAAAATGTCTCAAATTGGTGGCTTAGAGCACAGAACTGTTCTGCCTCAGGGTTCTGGAGCCCTGAGGTCCATAGTGAGGGCGTGGGCAGGGCCACGCAGCCTCTGAGGGCGCCAGGAAGCCTCTGGCTCAGGCCTCTCTCCAGCTTCCGGTGGCCTCTGGTGTCCCTTAGCGTGTGGCTGTGTCACTCCCGTCCTCCGTCTTCCCAAGCTGTCTTCTTCCTGTCTTCGCATTGTCTTCCCTCTGCTTGTCTGTTTACCTTCCCCTTGCTACAGGAACCCCAGTCTTGGATTTCCTGCCTTGGATGAGGCCCTGCAATGACCTCATCTTAACTTGGTTACTTCTTTTTTTCTCTTTCTTTTTTTTTTTTTTTTTTTTTTTTGAGACAGAGTCTTACTCTGTTGCCCAGGCTAGAGTGCAGTGGCTCGATCTCAGCTCACTGTAACCTCTGCCTCCCAGACTGAAGCAATTCCCCCGCCTCAGCCTCCTGAGTAGCTGGGATTACAGGCATGTACCCCCCCACACCCGGCTAATATTTGTATTTTTAGTAGAGACAGGGTTTCCCCATGTTGGGCAGGCTGGTCTTGAACTCCTGACCTCAAATGATCCACCAGCCTTGGGATTACAGGCGTGAGCCACCATGCCCAGCCTTAACTTGGTTATTTCTGTCAAGACCAAACGAGGCCACCTTCGGAGGGACTGGGGTTAGGACTTGAACCCATCATTTTGTGGAAACACACATCAACCCGTCCCACACCCCTTCCCTCCGGGCTGTGTGTCCCAGTGCAGACTGCAGGGCCCCCGTGGGGTGCGAGACAGGAAGCCCCCTGCCTGCTGCCCTTCAGAAGGCGATCCTCGAGAAACCAGATTCCTGACAATGTTGGCAACTGTCGGCCAATGATTTTATAAAGACTCAAGTCATGAGCTCTTACAGTCAGTGGACGGCATGCCAAGAGCCTGGTACAGGAATTGACTGCTTACCAACCCCACAGTCAGAAGGCTCAGAAACTCCCCAGTGACGGGGAGCTCACCCTGACCCGGGCTGGTCAGGGTGCTGATGGTGGGAACAGATCCTGGCTCACTGTGGTGCAGGGACACACACACACAGCTAAGATGATGATGGAGGAGACACGGTTGATTTGAGGGTGGCCTTGGAGACAGCCACCCACCAGGATGGCACCTGTCATGTCTTTGAAAGTCCAAGTGTTCATTTCTTCACTGGAGCACTAGTTCAGCAAGCTTGCACTGGGTGTCTGCTGGGATTGGGCGCTTGCTGGCGCTGACACACCGCTGAACTTCTTGGGCTCACTGCCTACCCTCAGAGAGCCCATTTCCTGGCAAAAGAAGAGAAAATGGATGTGTGATGAGGAATGGGGGCGGGGCCGGAGGTCTGTGCCAGGGAGCTGCAGGGGCAGCAGACAGGGGCTAAGGATGAGTCTAGAGGAGTGAATAATGGTATGGAAGAGTGTGAGAGGTAGAGGGAACAGCCTGTGCAAAGGCTTAGAGCCAAGAGGCCCTGAAGGACAGTCTGTCTGGGGCTGTGGAGCAGGAGCTGTTGCCGTTGGGGAGGCAATAGGGCCAGGACTGGGCCGAGGCCATGCCGGGAGGTTTGGCTTCATCCTGAGGGCAACTGATGAGGGGGCAGAAGGAGGTCTCCGGAGGCGGAAGGAGGTCTCCGGTTGGATGGAGGTGGCCAGTGATTCCCCCAGCAAGATGTTGGGGAAGAGACAGGGAAGAGCTTCTCACACAGACTGCGGCCTTGGTTTTTACTGTCACTCCAGCTGTGGGTGATGGGATGGTAGGAAACCAGGCAAGGAGGGTTGGGCGGGCCTGGGCTGTTGGGCAGGGACGTGTGTGTGCTGCCATCCATGCAAAGCTGGTGCCAGAGAAAGAATGCATAGGAGGGAGAACCCGGAGGATCAGGACTGGGCGACAGAGCGAGACTCTGTCTCAAAAAAAAAAAAAAAAAAAGCTCCCGACCCGTCTGCCTTAATGGAATGAGCTGGATCGTGAGCTCCCCGTCCCAGGAGGCATACAAGCCGAGGGCAGGGGATCAGAATTCTAGGAGGGGTCCTGCCCTCAGGTCTTTCCAACGGTACCATTAAGGTTCAGTAGGGCGGCATTCAGGGCTTGTGGAGTGCATGGGTGGGTGGGTGAGTGTGGGTGGGTCGGCTCTGGCTCGGGTAGCTCCCAAGTCCACGTGGAGACCCCGACGCCAGACCAGCCCACATTTAGCCTGGAACAGCCTCCCGCAGCCGTGTGCGCCCCTCCTCCATATGGCCACCAGAGGGCGCCAGAGGCTTGGGTTTGAGGCCTTGGGAGCCAACCAAGGCGGGAGGAGGTGGCGGCGCCGCCGGGGTCCTGTTTCCCACCCTGGTCCTGCAGGGCGTGGTTCTGAGAAGAACGCCCCCCGAAGTAGTGCTGTGGCCACTCGGTACTTGGGGGCGTCCCTCCATTCACACTCAGAGGACCCAAGAGGGATGGACTCCAGAGATGCCCGCAGCAGGTGCTACCTGGCACAGCCACCTCTTTCCTGGGGTTGACAGGCAAGGCCTACTCCTGTGCCTCAGTGTCCCTTTATGACAGTACCCAGGAAACCCCCAACAGCCTCTGGAGACAATTTCCGAGAACTTGGGGTGTGAGTGGGGAACCAGGAAGGCGGGGAGTGGGGGGGATCCAAGGCCTTGGAGATGCTGGTCCAGCCTTCAGGCATTTACCCCCTGAGTATCTACCCAGCACCACCATCCCGTGAGTATCCACCCAGCACCGCCCCGGGCGCCATCACAGGGCGTACCATCATGGGACGGGCCAGGTGGAGGCCCTCGGGTCTTTGGGCTCAGGGAAGGTGACAGCAAAATGTCAGGGGGAGCACGCATTGGCCTGGGATGTGAGGGGAAAGGGCATCCTGTTTGCAGGAACTGCCAGAGCCCAGCCCTGGAGGCAGAGGCGGAGGCAGCCTCCCCCGCAGCACCCCGTCCAGACGGCACCTGGTACAGAAATTGAACCCCACTCTCCCCTCCCATGCCCTGCTGCCAGCCCCACCCCTGCCCACCCGGAGAGCTGCACCGAAGCTGGGGTGGCCCTTGCAGGGCACCTCTCTCCCCCTGGTTTTGGAAGAGGGGCCTGGAAATATGATTCTGAGACTCTGACTGGAGAGCAAGAGTTTTGTAAATGGCACCATCTGTGTGGCTGGCCCAGGGCAGATGGGAGACCCCAGGCCCCCCCGTCCCAGTGGGCCTGTGTTTACACACATGTTTACACACGTGTGCACTAATATCAGCATGCGGACACTTGTGTGTGAGACCCTACATCCCCCTTCTCCTGGGAAAGCTGCCGGGAGCTGCCCTGGTGCTGGGGTCTTGGGGTTCAGAAGGGGAAGGACTGGACTGGCCTCCTTGGCTCTTGCCTGAGACGAGGGCAGAGTTTGAACCAAGGAAGCGTCTGGCCTCTTCGAGAATCTCTGGCTCCTGAACAGATGGGTGTCCCCATGGCAGCATCTGGATGGGCAGACAGCAGCTCGGCTGTGCCTGGCTGGTGAGGCACAAGCCGGCTTTGTGTTGGGGAAACATGAAGCCGTGAGGGGGAAATAGCTGGGCCATGCAACACGGGACCGTGCCTTACCATCTCAAACGAGGCTGTCTTTTAGTTGCTCCAGGAATGGGGCCAGCCGGGGGTCCGCAGGCAAATGTGGCCACCCCCACCTCAGTGTCCCCATCCGTAAGATGGGACTAACAGAACCTGCCTCCTGGGGCTGCTCGAAGGATTCAGTGAGTTAATTACGCATGGAGCTCAGCCCCGCTGCCTGAGTGTGAACTATTAGGATGAGCGTGTTTGCTGTGTGGCCCTGGACAAGTGGCTACACCTCTCTGAGCTTCACTTTCCTCATTCGTGAAACAGGGCTAAAAATCCCCCTGGCCCTGGGCCTCTCTGAGTGACAGCACACAGTGGGTGCTCACTAAAGGGCCCGCTTGGAGGGTGAGTGAGGCCAGCCCGAGGCCTGTGCCGCGCGCACAGCTCCCAGCTCTGCAGAGGCTGAACCCTGGATTCTGTGCCACCTGACGAGAGTCTGGAAAATAGCATGTAATTCCCACCGCTGCCTGGCTGCGCCCATGCAGTTTTCACAGTAGGCGAAAGGTCCCTCTGTCATTTCCACAGCGCTTAAGTCTTCCTCCGGGCCGCCGAGCCCATGGGGAAGCAGGAGACGTGGGCAGCCATTTTCTCTCTGGGGATAGAGCTGGGCTGGCGGCTGCCTGCGCTGACCCCGGCCGCCGCCGCCGCCTCCTCCTCCTCCTCCTCCTCCTCCTCCTCCTCGGCATCAGTGTGGACGACAGTCCCAGCTGTGTCGGGAGTAGCGTTCACAGCTCAGTGGGGGTGTTGGGGTGTCTCCATTTGCCCACAGAAGATGCAGGCGAGGCAACCTGCCTGAGGGGGTGGCCATGGCCTGGGGGTCCTGACCTTGGGTCCCGGGCCTACCTTGGCTGTGTGTCCTTGAACTGGTTCCTTTCCCTTTCTGGGCCTCAGTTTCCCTCTCTGTGCAGAGAAGAGCTGTGGAGCAAAAGGCCTTCAGTGGTCACCTCGTTCCACCTCCTCCCTGAAACCAGCCATTGAAGAGATGGGGAAACTCAGGCTCAGAGAGGTGACAGGGTTCCCAAATGTATGGGTATGGGGGAGTCCGAGCATCCTGATGCCCCAGCCCTGAAGTGAGCTTGATTTGGGCAAAGTCAGCAACATGGGAGCCTTGAGGAAGAGACTATAGTGTGAGCTCTGGGGCTTCGGGAACAGGGCCTGGCTCCCCAGGTCTTGACAGTGGCTGGGCCTCCAGCCCCAAGGGGTCAGACGTGCCCTGCAGCTACCCACGTGACATGTGTGCCCTCTCCTGTACTCTGCCATGTCCCCAGATGTGCACATCTCCCTCCTGCCACGTGCCCACACATACGTGACCTACGCTGCATGACTCCACATGTGTACATGCTCTGCCCAGCTCTGTCTCTGCCATGGACTGTCCTTGTCCTCACTTCCTCCCCCAGACCCCAGAACCCCCATCCTGTGGTTCCTGACAGCCCTCTGTTCTGCATTGCAGGGGAATGATCAGGTCCGGTTTGAGCTCACCTGCTACTCGCTGGCCCCCCAGATAAAGGTAGGATGTGGCTCCTCCCCTGAGCGGGAGCACTGGCAGCTGCAGCCCCTGGTGGGGAGGAGGGCGCAGGGTTCTGGGAGATTGCACAGGACAGGCACAGGATCTTCTCCGTGGCAGGGGTGCCCATCAGGTGGACAGCCTGCTGGGGAGGCTCCCTTCGCTGGGGCCAGCTCCAGGGGACACACTTTCTCCCCCCTGCCATTCATTCTTCCCGGAGGTGCTATCCAGGTGCTGGGGCATGGGATAGAGAGTCCCTGCCACTCTTCAGCCATGTCCCTGGCATTCCCCAGGTGCGGGCAGATGGCTCTGGCACCCCAGGTGTGGGCAGGGATGGCTCTGGCACCCCAGGTGCGGGCAGGGATGGCTCTGGCATCCCCAGGTGCGGGCAGGGATGGCTCTGAGATGTGGTTGCTGGTGTCTGGGATGCTCAGAGTCCTCCGAGCCCCAGTCAGAGCCCCCAGCTATGCCTGGCTCCTCCCCAGGCCGCCTGCACCTGGTCCCCAGCATCTCTGAGCCTTTCCTAGGGTGGGAATCACCAGGATCTCAGGGCGTCAACCACCCTGGCCTGTGGCATGTCACCCAGGCAGGAGGGCACCTGTGGGTATTGCCCAGCCTGCTACTAGCACCCCCACCCCTCCAGCTTGCCCTTGGACCTGGCCTGTGTCTGCGCATGAATGAATGGACACGTTCATTCCTTCACTCAGCTCCAGGAGTGCCATGTGCAGGGCCCGGGGCAGGGCTGAGCAGTGAGATTTGGATGCATACTGCCACTGCAAGCTGCCCAATTTTTCTAGTAGCCATATATATATAAATATATGAGAGGGAGAGAGATTTTTTTTTTCTGGAGACTCACTCTGTCACCCAGGCTGGAGGGCAGCAGCGCAATCTCACTGCAACCTCTGCCTCCCAGGTTCAAGCGATTCTCCCTGACTCAGCTCCTGAGTAGCTGGGACTATAGGCACGCGACACCACACCTGGGGTTTCTCTATGTTGGCCAGGCTGGTCTCGAACTCCTGACCTCGTGATCCGCCCGCCTTGGCCTCCCAGAGTGCTGGGATTACAGGCGTGAGCCACTGTGCCCAGCTCTAGTAGCCATATTAAAAAATAGAAAAACAAAACAAGGAACATGATTTTAATAACATGTTTTACCAAAACCCATATATCCAAAATGTTATCATTCCTCATGTCATCAATGGAAAAAAAATTTATTAATGAGATGTTTACCGTCTGGTTTTTTTCGTGTTGAGTCTTCAAGACCCAGAATGTGCTGCATGCGGGCGTATCTCGCTAGCTGGCCGGATTTCAGGTGTTCTGAATGGCCACCCGTGGATTGTGGCCACCTGTGAACAGCACAGGCCGAGAATGAGCTCTTTTGAGACCACTTTGGGCTAAAGCTCTGGACGAGTTGCCCCTCCTAAGCCCCCAAGGGGCTCACAGGAGTTTCCATTTTGTTCTTTCTAAGAGGAATCTCTTTCTCGTGCCTTTAACCAGCTGGTAGCTGCCTGGGCTGCGTGGCCTGGAGGTGAGCCGTAACGAGCTCTAATGATCTGTTTTGACCCCAGACACCAGGCAGCTGAGTGGCCGGGACAGGAGCTGCTTGTTGACTTGCTGCCGGCGAGGCCGCAGGACGGGGCCCTCCCTCGGTTCCCACAGCAGCTTGGGGGGCCAGGGTGTCCAGTTTCGAGGTCTTTGTCTGCAGAGGCCAAGCTCAGGCACTGAGATGGGATTGGGGCAGGGGCCAAGCTGCTCCAGGAGCTGGGAATAGGGCTGTAGTCTTCCCACGGCTGCTCGGAGGGGCTGAGGCAGTGGCGGGCCCCTTCCATCGCCCTGTATCACCATCAGCTCCACGGCCCAGCAAGCGAATGGTGTCTTTACCAGCACACACAGACGCCTCCGAGTCCTGCTCAGAGGCAGGGCCCTGGGAAGCTCCAGGGCTGAGTGCGGGGCTCTTTTTACCAGCTCAGGCCGAGGGGCTCAGGTGGAACGAGTTGGTCCCTCAGCCAGGCTGAGTCTTCCCCCACTTCTTTCCCTTCCACACCCAGAGAAGTGGGCGGGGGGCAGCCTATGCCTCTCCAGGCCCCCGACCGCACGTGGGGCCAGGCCAGCGGCGGTAGCTCTGTGGACTCTCCCTGGGTCATGGCAGTGGCCCTGTGGCTGAAGGGCGCTGGCAAGGACCATGAACCCCGTCTAGTTCAAACTCTCAGGTCTCGGTTGGAGAGACTGAGCCCCCAGGGAACAGGGACCCCCTTCTCCCGCCAACATACCGCCATTCTGCCACAGAGTGCAGGCTCCGTCCAGCCGGCCCCGGTGCAGGAGTCTGTGTCCTTCCCCTCCTTCATGGCGCTCCCTGCTCACCCTCCACAACGGTATCCTCTCTGGGGACGTGCCAGAGACCCCCATGGGCCCCTCCCAGGAGAGGTCAGCTCTGCAGTCTACGGGCCAGAGGAATCCCACAGCTCGGCCCTCCCGGCTCTGACCCATTGTCCTATGTCCAGGTCATTGCTCCCTGGAGGATGCCCGAATTCTACAACCGGTTCAAGGGCCGCAGTGACCTGATGGAATACGCAAAGGTATGGCTGAGTCTCCCCACCACCCTCAACCTTTCCCTACAACCCCCTCCCCGGGCACGTCCCTGCTGGGGGCTGTCTGAGCCAGTGTGGCCTAGGCCGGGACTGACCCCATGTGACGGGGGACTGAACTTCCACCCCGGCTGCCTACACACGTGGCCTCTGTCCCTGGGGCCGACCCCGCAGAGGTGTGGTCATCTGCCAGGCCCGTTGCCGGGGCGGAGCCTCTCTGAGGCCATTTCCCAGTCCCCCGAGTCAGAGGACACAGGGCTCACTCTCCTGCTCCCCGGGAGGCGGAGACCAGAGCTCTGCTTGCCACCTCCGCAGTGTGTCCCCCTTGGTGTGTGTCTCTTGGGGGGACGGCTGGGGGATGTGATCGGGAGCTGTTCTCCCAGTTCCCTGGATACTAATTGCCCCTAGCTCTTTCCCAGGAACAGGTAGGCGCTCCAAGGGACAGTCACAGACAAAGCCTTTTACGGCACCAGCCCTTTTTGAAGTACAAGTTGCAATAAAACATATTAGAAGTTTTGCATCAAGAACCTTAGCCGCTCCCCAGGGCACCTTTCTTTTTAGCGACTCGATGGCAGCCCTTGACAAACAGCCTCAATCAATCAGGCCGGGGAAAAGCAACTCAGTGCACACACCAGAAAATTGCTCAGGTTTTTAAATAGCAGTCGCCAAGGCTGGCTGTGAGCTCTCGCTGCAGCCAAGGTGCTGCGTGGTAGGGGATGCGGCAGGGACGCAGCCCTGCCCCCGCCGCCAGCATCCCATTAAGACCTGGAGTGCTGGGAGGGAAGACCTTCTCCACCATCTGTTGTTTTATTATTAAGAGGGGAGTTTACAAGAGCAAAGCCCATATGTTGCCAAACAAATTGTCAAATAGCAGACCTATTAAGGGAGCTGGGTTGGCGAGGTTTCTCCCGCTTGTCTCCTTGATGATACAGAATATGAAGCATGTTTCATTTTTAAGAATAATGAATTGGAGCCCCCACCCAGCTCTACCCTCATGCCTGGAGTCCTGGACAGACAGGGGCAGGGCTGACCCCTACGTTGCCCTTTCTTTCTGTTAAGTCCCCAGACAAAAGCGGCTTCTGATTTTTCTAGCATAGGTGAGTCTCGGGAGCACTGCTGTCCTTCCTTCTCAGGTTTTGGGGAGAAGGTGCTGAGCTCAGCTTCCATCCCAGATAACCTTTTGAGCAGGAAAAGTTTGCCAGGGAAAGATGAGCATGGGCCCCTCGGCCACCTACCCTCCTCCTAGAGACGGGTTTCATCAGAAATGACTGTGGGGAATCTGAGCACATTGTAGAAGGAGGCAGAGGCAGCGTTTCTGCACCCAGGAAATGTCAGAATGACTGAGCAGCGATGAGGCCTCCTCCAAAATTCCGAGCCAGGCAGGATCTGAGCTGGATGACACAAAAATCAATGGGGCTGTGAAAATCTCCACTTTCAAGACCCTTCGGTAGCCAAGGCCAAAATGTGCCAGAGGACTCATAGAAAACATACATTTGCTTCACTGGCTATCCTCTCCCCACCCATCGTCCAACGGAAAAGCACTCAGAACCACCCTATCCTTGTCATTGTCACCATAATTTTTAAAAAAAAAATTTTAGAGACACTGTCTCACTCTGTCACCCAGGTTGGAGCGCAGTGGCACAATCCTAGCTCACTGCAGCCTCAACCTTCTGGGCTCATCTGACCCTCCGACCTCAGCCTCCTGAGTAGCTGGAACTACAAACGTGCACTAGTACATCTGGTTCATTTTTGTTTTTTTTTATTTTTATTTAATAATTATTTATTACAGACAGGGTCTCACCATGTTGCCCAGGCTGGTCTTGAACTCCTGGACTCAAGTAATCCACCCTCCTTGGCCTCCCAAACTATTGGGATTGCAGGTGTGAGCCACCGCACCCAGCTTTGGCTAATTTGTACAATTTTTCTGTAGAGACAGGGTCTTGCTATGCTGCCCAGCCTGGCTATAATTATTATTCTTTTTAAAGCCAGACCACAAGGTGGGAGCTAGAAACAGGATGGTCTCACGTTGTCTACATGTTGGAGATGGTTTTGTTTTCTCTCCTCAATTACAATGAGAGTATGAGGGGGGCACCTCGGGACAGAGAGAGGCTGGAAAACACAAATCTCTTTGGTCCTTGGAGGGTCGATGTCACTGGCGCCTGTTCCTTTCGTCCCCGCCCTTTCGCCTCTCCTTGCACCTGGAGGGAGGTCCGCTGAGAAGGGAGGCGAGGGTGTTTCCACGCCACCCCCCAAAAACGGGCTCCATGGAGCCTGGCCGGCTGCTTTTCTTAGCACCCAGCAGCTGAGCTGAGTGAGGAGCGAGGACGGAGCCCAGCAAGCCACCAGGACATCTCCGCTGGTGAGTCCAGCCTTGCCTTGCACTAGGTCCGGGTGCCCGTGCCTGGCCAAGGGCACAGGGCGAGTGTGCGGGCTGAAGAGTCCTCAAATTCTAGAGTCGATCGTGGGCTGTGTTTTGTTTTGTTAAATTTCAGTTTTCATGTGTAATAGGGTAACTATTGAGGAGATGACCTACACAAGCTAAGGCTCTTAGGGGCCCTCAGTGATTTTTTTCTTTTTCTTCTTTTTTTTTTTTTTTCTGTTTTGAAATAGAGTCTCACTCTGTCGCCCAAGCTGGAGTGCACTGGCACTATCTCAGCTCACTGCAACCTCCGCCTCCCGAGTTCAAGTGATTCTCCTGCCTCAGTCTCCAAAGTAGCGGGGACTACAGGCGCCTGCCACCATGCCAGGCTAATTTTTGTATCTTTAGTAGAGATAGGGTTTCACCATATTGGCCAGGCTGGTCTTGAACTCCTGACCTCAAGTGAGCCACCGCACCTGGCCTTGTAGGCTGTTTTAAAGTGAGTCTCCTGGCTTTCTAGAAAACCCCAAACCCAGAGCATTTAGCCTCATTTTAAGTTAAGGTGGTGATGGGGAAACAGCCGCTCCTTGGAGGAGGCCTTTAGAATCTCACTGTCTTGGGAATGAGCCTGAGTGGGGTGGACCCCATCAGGAGAGAGATGGGGGGTGACCCGGTGGGGGCTGCCTATGGTTCCCACAGGGACCCAGTGGGGCTGAGGGACTGAAGGGGGTCAGAGGCAGAGCATCCAGTCTCGCTGGCTCCGAGGGGCTGGGTGGAGCTCCTTCACTGCCCCCTGTGCCCAGTAAGCCGTGGGGACCAGCAGAGCAGTGCCAGGTGTCCGAGTGCAGGAGGATTCCCAGTTGGGCATCATCAAGGGACCAAGAGCAGTGCAGGTCACCAGGGCAACCAGCCTCATCTTCCTCCTCCTCTTAAGGCAGAGTCAGGTGGGCCTTCCATGCATGACCTGCAGCCCTCCTAGCCTAGGCATCCTGGGCGGAGGTGGGTGTCCTCCTGTAACAACAGACTAGGCCATTTAGGAAGCAAAACAGAGCCAGAGCCAAGTCCCATGGAGCCGGGATCTGCTGGGTGTTTCCCTTCTAGGGTCTGCAGAGTGATGTGTGCGGCTGTTGTGCCAGGCCCAAGGAGAGGTGCCCCCCATGAGCTAAAAGCTCTCCCTGCATCCCACCTGTCCTTGGGTCCACAGGAAGCACCGCATGGGATCTGGTGCCAGGTGCCGTGGTCCACAGTGTGAGTGGGTTCACGCAAGCCCAGCTCATAGAGTGATAGCGGGGCTGGTTGGCTGGTGCTGGGAGACCTGGGCATGGCACCTGCGCGCTTGCTCAGTGCTTCAGGTGTCCTTGAAGTGTAGACTTCAGGTCTTCTGAAAGGAACCTCCAAGGTCAGCATCGCAGACGCACGGTCCTGCAGTTTCTCTGGGGCATGTCCAGCAATAGGGTCCCCCCAGGGAGGTGGCCGTGACCAACACTAGGAGGTAGCTGGGGTCTTGTCTGAATGGGGGCCAGAGTTTGGGGCTCTCTGAAAAAGCAGGGACCCTGGGACAGACCTCACGCCTCCTTCCAGCCGCCTTACCTCCGCCTGTGCTGTCTCTTTCCTGCAGCAACACGGGATTCCCATCCCGGTCACCCCCAAGAGCCCATGGAGTATGGACGAGAACCTCATGCACATCAGGTAAATGCCCGCCCTCCACCCATCCTTGGTCCTCCTGGGCTCATTCCAAAGGATGGCCATGTGCTGCCCCAGGACGTGCTGGTGACCCCTACACCAGTGGTCCCTGCCCTCGGGGAGCTGAGAGGCTTCAGGCAGGACAGAGATCAAAGCGCCCAGCTCATGCACTGCCCTCATTGCAGTTCTGCTGAGTGTTGTCAAGGAGATAGATCATGGGCACGCAGCCTCATCAGGAGTATCAAGGAGGGCTTCTTAGAGGAGGTGGCATTGAAGGTTAAAACCTCAAGGATGGAGAACAGGCCCAGATGGGGCACTGGGGAAGTGTTTAAGGCGGAGGCCCCCTCACCCATGTGCAGAGCCCCAGGGCAGTCCCTAGAAGACTCAGGGAAAGGCCCCAGCTCTTTCTTACAACCTGCAGCTCCACGGGTGACTGTGGTGGGCCCAGAATGTTTCAGACAGGTTGGCAGCAGATGCTCTGGCAGAGAGTAAAAGGCAGACCAGGCTCATGGGCACAACGGGGGGTGTGTGTTGGGGGATGGGGGCATGCCATGTCCCTGCCCAGCTGACCCTGTCTTTCCTCTCCCCTCTGCAGCTACGAGGCTGGAATCCTGGAGAACCCCAAGGTAATCCCCCCAACCCCGTCTCCTCCCAGCCGGCCACCTTTGGTGGTAGCTGCTCCATGCCGATGCTGTCTGATGTATTTGTAGCCTAATTTGAAATTTCACGGGGGCCAGCCATGGGGCTGGGGCCAAGCCCTGCCTGTGTTCCCCGACCCCCCGACCGGCCCCCCTCTGCCCGCCCTCTCCTCGCTGCATTTGAAGACCTCCCCCCGCCCTTCCTCTTCTAATTGCCGCTGGGATGAACAGGGGAAGGAAATATCTCAGGGCAGCATAGAGAGAGTGTGTGATTGTGAGACAATAAAGAAGTAATTAGGCAGATGAGACACTTGGGGGAGGGCCCAGCCTGTGCCCACCAGCTCCCAGGCTGTGCTGCTGGAGTTTTGGTTGTGGGGGGCGGGGGGAGGCATGGCTGAGAGCCCCAGGCCCCATTTGTCTGGATCCGTGTTGCACACCCGCCACCACCGGCCACCCTGATCCCGTCCCAAGCCTCCCGGGCGGGCCAGGCTGGGCCCTCAGCTCTGTTTGAAGTTTCGGGTTTCTCTCCCCGGGGTAGGGGGCTTCTTTGTGTCCACCCCTGCCCACTGTGGGAGGTGGGGGAGGCAGGGCCAAATCTATCATGGGAAGAGAAAAATCTCTTTGTCCCTGAGGGAATGTGTCTTAGTTCTCGAGCCCAGCCAGCCCCACACCCCGGGGAGGCTGGTTTGGGGGTGGGAAAAGTGTGCTTTCTGAGGGGGTGCAGCTGGGCCTGGGGGAACCAAGAAGGCCAGCTGGAGGGGAGGGTGCCCAGGGAGGTTTGGTGAAATTGGGGAGCGCCAGAGCCCCGCCCAGGATCCCCCAGGGCCTGGGCATCTGTCACTCTCACGCCCGCATGCTGCCCCCTGGTCGGTGTTGGCTGTAATATCACATGGCAGCCACCATGTCTGGGGAGCGGGCCGGGGGTGGCATCGCCCTGGCTCAGTTCCTAGGACACCGGCTGGGAGCAGCCTCACTTTATGGGTGAGGAAACTGAGGCCCGGAGCCGTGACGTGCCCCAGGGTGACAGCTGCTTGGGGCGAGGGAACGGGCCCTGGGGCTGGTGCCCTCCAGCTATTGGCTCCCCTACTGCCCATGGCCCCCTCCCTGTCCAAACCTGTCACTCAGGAGAGCCGCCACCCTTGCCCGCTGGGGGCTGATGGGCCCTGTGTGTGGCTGCTGCCTGCTGGTCACAGGTTTTTCTAGTTCATGCTCTGCTGACCCCACAACACTCAGGCCAGCCACCCTAATTAGCCAGTCAGTCAGCGCCAAGGGGGGGGCAGGGAGGCTGAGCCTGCGGAGTGGCTTCCAGGCAGGGCATCCTCTCAGGCCCGTGGGCCCCAAGCATGCCGGGCAACCACTCCTGGCCGTTCTCCAAGCAGCCTATGGCCTCTGCAAGCAGCTTATGGGGCAGAGAGGGGAGCCCCCAGAATGGAGGACCTCAGGATTGAGAGAGCAAGGCCAGAAGGAGATCGCCCCTCGGACCGTGCAGGAGGGCCCCCGGGCCTGGAGTAGGTTACTGAGCTACTGTGGGCAGGTCCTGTGCCCTCCCAGGCCTCCTGTCTCATGAGGGTATCGGGTGGAGAAGTCTGTGCTAAAGAGAATCTGGATTAAGGATCCTGCTACCTCACCCACACTTGGGTCCCAGAGACAGGAAACCCGAGTCTAAATCCCAACTTTTCTTCTTATTGCTGTGCAACCTCGGGCAAGTTGCCCAACCTCTCTGAGCCTCCAGTACCCCTTGTCCAAGGTGGGAAAACACAGCATCTCCCTCCTGGGGCATCTAAAGCACTTGGCCTGGCACAGGGCAAGCCCTCAGCCATGGACCTGGGGGTCCCATGCTCCCTCCTCATGGGAAGAAGGGTCCAAAGTCTTCTCGGGGACCCCTCTCAAGAAAGGCTGGGCTGGGCTGAGCTGGGTGTGAGTCAAGGGGAAACATAATTCCTGCGGAGACGCCTGGGGCACCCAGAGTCCAGCCGCTCTGGAAGGGAGTTTGCGCCAGCCATGCAGACTCCCCAGGGGCTTTGGGCTGGGGACGGGGCTCAACGTCAGGACGCGCCCTTGCATCCCTGGACCTGGCAGCCCTGTCCCCCTCGGGATGAGCTCAGGGGGACAGAGCTCGGGGAACCCGTGCCCCTCCCCCTCTCCAAAAAAAGCCAGGAGACCTGCGGAAGGGAGGGCTTGAAGGCAGATGGCTGAGCCATTTTCTGCCTCCGTGAGGGCTGATTGAAGGGCAATGAGGCAGCTAATGCGAAGAAAGATAGAAATTTACTTGCTTTAACTTCATACGGTCCACAGTGAAAGAGTTCATTCAGTCGCCGGCCCGCCATAGCTGATGGATGAATAAACCATTTGCGGCATCGATCATGCCTCTACATCATGGTTTAGTTCATGGGCCATTTGCTTCCAATTTCTCCTTCTCGGGGCCTGTTTCATGCTTTCTTTCGCCCTCTTCCCCTACCCCCCACCCCGACTCTCTCTCTCTCCTTTTCTTCACTCTCTTCCCTCCCCTGCCCCCCCACAGATGACATTGGAAGTGAGCCCTCCCGCTGGGAGGGATAAATAGATGGCATTGATACTCGGCAACAAACTATTTGTCATTTGAACTGGGCTTTTAGGAAGGAGAGTAAAAAGAAGGCAGGCGCTCGAGCCACCACGGAATGCAAAGCAAATGTCATTTTATTTCTATTTAGTTATTTTATTTAATCGGCGCTGTCAGGTGCCCGCCCGACAGCTGCCTCTGACTTCCGCTGCGGTCTGCAGAGACTCGTCCTCCAATCTTCCCATCCCCTCTCCTTCCAAATGCACGCACTGTCAGCCTCCACTTCAGTCTGGGGCTCCCTTAGGAAGTGTGGCGGGAGAGGAAGTGACAAGCAACGCGTTGAAAACAGTTGCAGTCGGGCCCAGCGCAGGTGGAGGTGGGAGAGAGCTGGGCTTGGATGGGAGTGGGGCCCTCGTACCGGCACTCTGGTTGGAGGCTTGGGGGAGTCCCAGGCAGCTGGAGATGGGACTGTGGAGTTGTGTGGTCACCCCAAGATCCAGTCCAGTTCACTTTACCTTTTTGCTGAGGATGAGCCTTGGGGCCCATCTGTGCCCAGGGAATGCTGCAGTTGGCAGGGCCCAGTGGGCCAGCCCTGATGCCTGCCTATGGCTGTGATGCTGGCTGGCTCTGGCCACAGGCCTCACCCTGCTTCTCAGCCCAGGTTTACTACAGCAGCTGGGAACCAGCATAAGGTGGCGGAAAGAGTCCCCACGTTTAGCTTCCAAAGCATGGTTTGGAGAAGCCACCTCTCAGCCTTGGCTTTCCCTGTGGTCCATACAGGCATCAGGCTGGGGGTCCTTCAGGGCCCCTCCTACCGCCTGGAGCCTGCCTTTAGGGAAAGTTCTGGGTTCTTGTTCCTGCCCCACAAATGGGCACTGATGCGGGGATACAGCTGGTCCTGAGTCACATCGTCCCTTGGAGGTGGGGGTGGAGGATCCACCACAGTCCTTGTCTGAACTTAGAAGGATCAATTGTCCTGGTTTGCCCAAGACTAAGAGGTTTCTGGGGACAAAGGACTTTCAGTGCTAAAACCAGGAGAAACCGGGGCACTTGGTCACTCTAACACAGAGTCACAGGCGAATGACCACGGGTGAGCTTCCAGGGTACTTATGTAGCCCCATCCCATGTAGAAGGAGGCTGGGCTGAGCAGGTACCCCCATGAGTGAATTCCAGCTGCAGAGCACACTCCAGTTTGTACCAAGCCTTCCCTGACATTTTCTTGTGTTTTCATTTCCAGTTACATATGTATCTATATTTTTATATACATATATTTTAAATATATATTACAGTATGTATGCTTATATATTAAAAATAAAATATATTTTTAATATATAATATATATGTAATATATATATTTTTAATATATATTACAATTTAAGTATATATTATATTTAATATAAATATATATTTTTATAATATATAATATAAATATATATTTTTAATATATTTTATTTTTAATCTATATTCCATGAAATATAAATATAAAATATAAATAAAATAAAAATATATTTTATTAAAAATAAAATATATTTTTAATATATATATATACGCTTAAATTGTAAGATGGCCAAGGGCAGGTATCATTTTTCCCCATTTCACATATGAGGAAACTGAGGCTGGAGGAAGTAAAGCCTCCCCAAGGCCTCACAGCCTGAGATCTTGATCCTGGCATGGGGGTATTGCCCATCACTGTAAAATCCAACATGTATTTGGTGAGGACCTCACAGGGCTCCTGTCCTGAGTGCCAGGGAATAAGTTCCACGTGGTCTCTGCCTGCAGGGATCTCACAGTTGCAGCTCCAGTCCCTCCCGCTCAGCCTCGATTTCTTCATCTGTAGATGGGGTAAGAGCGCTTGACCTTACCAAATGGAGCTGCTGAGAACTCAGACTGCAGATGGGAAGTGATACGTGAATGTGTGCAAGGTGTTTTGTTTGCGGAGGAGGGGACGGAGTCTCACTCTGTCGCCCAGGCTGGGTGCAGTGGTGCAATCTCGGCTCACTGCAACCTCCGCCTCCTGGGTTCAAGCAATTCTGCCTCAGCCTCCCGAGTAGCTGGGACTACCGGCACATGCCGCCACACCCGGATAATTTCTTTTGTATTTTAGTAGAGATGCAGTTTCAATGTGTTGCCCAGGCTGGTGTTGAACTCCTGAGCTCAGGCAATCCACCCGCCTCGGCCTCCCAAAGCACTAGGATTACAGGCGTGAGCCACTGCGCCCGGCCGTCTGCAAAGTTTTTAAAGCAAAAATGAGACAGCAGTTCCTAGATGTCAGCAGGTGAACAAGAACCCCGGGCACAGGATGCCCAAAGGACGGACTTGAGCAGTCAGGCCCAAGAGGCCCAAGTCCCCACAGTGGCAAGTGTCCAAGCCGCAGCCTGGGGGAGCTAGGGCCTCCGAAGGTGGGAGGGAATTTCAAGAGTTCCAGGCAACACGCAGCCCCTCCACCACTGCATCAGACGAGAGGCCCATTTTCCAACACGCCCAAGAAAAAATATACATAAAGGTTGATGTGTTTTCAAATGGGTTTTTGCTTTGCTCTTCTCTTTTCTCCCTGTGAGTATTAACCTTGGGGACCCCGGGGACGGCTCGGCTTGCCAGAGCACCTGCTGGGGTCACACGCAGTCATTAGCTTTGCGGTCAGTGCAGAATAAACCCCAATTCCCGAGCCGGCGAGAGTGTGCGTACCGCTCCTGGAAAGCCCTCGGAACGCCGCCTGGCTCCTCCAAAGTCACACTTTTTCCTGCCTGACTTGTTCCTCTCCTGCTATTCTACCTCCAGCTGTGGGGGCGTCGAAGAAAAAGATGAGATCAAGTTGAGGGGAAAAATTGTCTGATTTCTCAAGCCCTTTGTTTCCCAGGCCCCTGGCAAGCGGGACTGATGCTAGGCTGAAGGCTGGAGACCAGGGGATCTGCTGGACCCCACCAGCTGGTGGGGAAGTGGATGGAGGAGAGGGGTGCAGATCCCTGCGGGAGGTGGACTGTAGGGTGTCTGGGCACTGGCATGTCATCCTCCCACCTCTTTCTGTCTTTTGTCAGAATCAAGCGCCTCCAGGTCTCTACACGAAGACCCAGGACCCGGCCAAAGCCCCCAACACCCCTGACATTCTCGAGATCGAGTTCAAAAAAGGTATGTTTTTTGAACGTCCCACCTGTTGGGACTCGAAAGGGGTCGACAGGGGTTGACTCTTGGCACCCTGGCTCCTTTCCCCTCCCTGCCTGGGAACCTAGGCCCTCTTTACTCCCACCCTGCATCCCTGGAAGCTGATTTTCAGACAGGGGTTTCAAGGGTGCCGCACAGCCCACCTCCCTGGACAGTATGACCCATGGATGCCTCTAGGCTTGGGAGGAACACGCCCTCAGCCACCCATCACTTGGGTCCATGGGCACCAGGTCTGGAATGAGAGCACTCTAGTCCCTGAACAGCCACTCAACTCTCCTGGGCCTCAGTTTCCTCACCTGAGGATGAAAGAGAGTGCCTGCTGTTTTCCCGGTGTAGAATGAGGCCTGCAAGGGAGCGTCCAGCCCCAGGCCCTGATCCCAGAAGGTCCTCAGTAAACAGTCAGTGTTGGTGAGCTGGCCTCAGGGACCCCTGGGACCCCACGTGGAAACCCTTCTCCAGTCCTCACTGAGCCGCTCTGGGCCTCACCCTTCTGACCCCACGTTCAAAGTTGTGGCCACTCTTGCTCCCCTCGGCAGTAGAGCCTGTCCTGTTCACTCCCTCCTCCTCACTGCTGTCAACAAGAAGCGTTGGCTGGCCTGGCCTGAGTGCCTGGGTGCCTGAGCTTGGGAGAGGGCATCTCTTGGCCTGGAGGAAGGACAGGGAAGCAAGGCGAACCTGCCTGGGCTCAGAGGGAGGGCTCAGAAGGCCTTTCAGGAGGCTGGAGAGATCAGGGAGGCTTCCTGGAGGAGGTGGTGCTGGGCACAAGGGCATCCCAGGACCAGGCGGGGGCTGGTCCATTTGTCCACAGAGTGGCTGCCCACACTGGAGCTGGGATGAGAGGGAGACAGGCTCGTGGAGAGGCCTGGCCCGGCTCTGACACTCGGCCCTTACCCTGGGTACCACAGAGAGGAGGATTGGGTGGGGAAGGCTCGGGCTGGTGGGGAAGCAGAGCTGCAGACCCCACTCTCCCTCTTGCTGGTGTGACCTTGACAGCCAGCGTCACCGTGCTGGGCTTTGGGTGCACTCATCTAAAAACAGGCCCACAGGCATGATGCTCACAGGTGCCCAGCATGGTGTGTGGAATGGGGTGTCGGAGGCTGAGTGCTTTAATAATCTGCCTCTTCTGGGCCTTTCCCAAGAGCCTGGCCAAGTCAGCAAGTGTCTTCCTTGCTCCCCTCCATCTGTCCCAACCCACTGGGGGTCAAAGAGGCCCCCAAAAGGCAGCCGGGCCCCCAGGCCTGTTTGCAGGCACACAGCCTCCCTTGAGGATCATCTCTGAGGAGATGGTGGGAGTGGCCCCAGCAGCATCTCCTGGCTCCCTGCACGGGGCCCCCAGGAGCCCGGAGACCCGTGAGGGTGGGAGGCAGGCGGCAGGCTGCAGAGGGTCCCGGGCACCAGGCTCCGGCAGCCCTGCCCAAGGACCCGGGCAGCTCTGCGGGCTGAGCTGGAGAAGAAACGTGACCTATTGTCATGATTTGGGGACTGTCTGGAAGAAGAAAAAAAGACGGGAGGAACCCTCCCCTGGCCAGTGCCCATTCACTCTCTAGTTAATTTATTTGAAGTTTTAATCTAATTATTAACTATTTTAAAGGCTAAGAGGCTTTCTCCGGCAGCAGCACCAACAATGTCACCTCTTCTCCCGGGCAGGCCCCATCTAAGGCCCCAGCGAAGGCCGATAATAGGACCGGGAGGGAGAGAAAGGGAGAGGGGAGAGGCGGGGGGTGGCGAGAGGGGCTTAAGGTTCATTATTGGGCAGACTTACATTTAATAGCAATTTACAACCAAGTTATAAAACCCCTGGAAATGGGGGTTAAGAATGGCGAGGCTGACAGCGCCTTGAGCGAAGCCCCTCCAAGCGGCGCCTGGCTAATAAAGCCTCGAAAGCCGCTATTGAGGCCTGATTGGCACCCGATGGCTCGCTCCATGGTAATGAGCCGGGCAGATGGGTGGGGGATTAGCCGCCAACTTTGAACAGCTTTTCTTTGTCACTGTTTCAGCTCTCTTGTTAGCCCCAATACATTTATTGCTCATTTCACACCGCTCGAGAAAGTGCCCCTTGCTATTCAAAGTCAACCCCGAACCCACCCGCTGCCCTCCCCAACCCCTTCCCTCCTGCCACCCCAGACCCAGCTCCTTGGATTCAGGGATGCTGCCGACACCTCGCCTGCTGGAGCGGGCACCGTGTCACCCCCATCAATCAGATGGCTGCGTGTGGGTCTGGGGTACAGGGTCGGGGCGCGGGGTCCGCCTGACAGACGTGGCAGGGGGCTGTGTGTGTGTGTGTGTGTGTGAGCGAGTGTGTGTGTGCTTGAGCCCAGCCACACCTCGGCCAGGCGGCCCCCGGGTGACTGGTGGGACAGAAGGTGCTCCCGGCGTAAGACAATGGTGGAGCGTGAAATTCAATTAGTTCAGGGCCTGGTTCCAATTTCACAGCCCCTAAATGCAAAAGGGGCAAAGAGAATGGAAGGGTGGGGGAGAGCGTTTTTATTACATTTTCCCTTTCATTCTGGGGGGCTTTCTCGCCCCTTCTCTCCCTGCAGCAGGCCTCAACCTGCACAGGGCTTTTGAAGGAGTCATTTGGAGTCCATATCTGTCACATCCATTTAAGGCGTTGCAGGAGGAGGGAGAGGGTGGGGTGGCGGGTGCAGGCTCCTCTGCTGAGCCGGGCCCAGGGGCCCACTGCTTTCTCCTCCCACCCTAGGGGTCCCCGTGAAGGTGACCAACGTCAAGGATGGCACCACTCACCAGACCTCCTTGGAGCTCTTCATGTACCTGAACGAAGTCGCGTGAGTGACTGCAGCCCTGTGCGGCCTCCTGGGCACCACTGTCTCAGGCGAGCACGGACCTGGACCATTGCAGCTAATGGTTATGGCTGAGGCTCAGGGGTGCAGAGGACAGGCCGTGTCCCTTCCCCATAGCCACAGGGTTTCCCGGACTAGGGGAGCCCCTTTTGGCAGGAGAGGCTCCGTGGTCCTTAGCCTTGGAAGATAACAACCCCAGGGAGCCTTCTGCCTCCAAGGGATCATTAGGCTGGGGCTCCCAGGCCCTTGGCTGGATGGGAGGCCAGGATAGAAGGAAAGGGAGCGGTAGTTAGCTCTGGTGCTAGGCAGGGCCCCAGGACACAGGTAACAGAAGGAACAATTTGAACTCACACCTGGGCAATCCCTTCTCTCTCTGGGCCTCAGTTTCCCCACCTGTCCAGTGGGCACTTGGACTAGGTGACCAGGCTCAGATGTCCTCTGAGTCTTAGATCCTGAAATGCTGCCTCACCCGTGGCCTAAGCTGCACCCACCCTGGGGCAGCCCAGCTGGGTGGGTGACTCTGAGCCTTGCGGTAGTCCCTGAACCTAATGGACCGGTTCTTCCCACAGGGGCAAGCACGGTGTGGGCCGTATTGACATCGTGGAGAACCGCTTCATTGGAATGAAGTCCCGAGGTGAGTCTGCTCAGCCCTGCTCAGAGCCCGCCTCAGGGCCCAGCAAACCCAGAGGTCCCCGAGACCTGTCCCATTTGGACGCTACTACCCCTATGCTACGTGGGCGACCTTGGGCGCGTCCTTTCACCACAGCCTCCGAGACTGCAGTTCCCCTGCCGCCAAGTGGGGCTCATGGGCCCTTTGCCACTGACTTTCAGGGTGTTAGGAGAAGGGCTGCCCAAGGGCTGAGAGAGGCCCAGGAGGGCCTGGTAGTCCCCGAGGAGCAGGCAGGCCAGGGCCAGGCCTGGAGGTCAGGCTGTCTTGTGTCTGGGGCGGGCAGGCCAGGTTTGGAGGCAGACCGTGCAGGCCCGATTTCGTGGTCATTAAGGCCGCATGGAGGCCGTCAGCCAGGCAGGGCAAAAGTTCTGCCAGAGGTGGGCGCTGTGGCTGCACTGGCGCTGGGAGCCGGCCAGCGCCTAAGGTCCTGTCCCGGCATCAGGCCCGGCTCATGGGGCCCTTTTTCCAGGGATGGTTGGGGCTGAGCCTCAGTGTGGCATGCCTGCCACCTCGGCTGGCCTCTAGCCTGCCTAGCCCTGTATCCGCCTCTGGCTGGGCCCAGGAGCAGGGCAGTTGGTCCCCAGGCAGGTGCTTCTGTCTTCTCTTAGTAGCCAAAGCCCATGATTCCCTTTGTCGGTCACTCACCATTTCATCTTGACCACATCCTCCTCTCCAGGACTCAGTTTCCCCATTCATACACCAAGGGGATCTCAGGTCCCTGAGGGTCTGCCAGTGTGTGATAAAGCCATGCTGTGTTTTCTGGGGGGTCCTAAGAGGGAGAGGACAAGGTTTCAGTAGTTGGATCCCCTGAATCGGGCACCTGAATTTTTAATACTGGTGGTGGGGTCAGGGCTCCCCACTTTGGTAAATGTTCAGATCTCTTTGCTTAGGGTCGATGTGAAAAGATACCAAGCCAAATAAAACCTGACCACGGTATAGTCATGGCCCCATGTCCCTCAGGCTATTTTTACTAAGATTCTAAAATCCGAAGAGAGCTGATCACCCCATGTGGGCCAGAAGAAAAGGGTGGTGGTGCGGAGGGCTGGAGGCCTGTTTCTGGTCCCAGGTTTGCCCTGCCTTGCCCAACGACCTTGGACTTGTCATCTATCGCTAGGCCTCAGTTTCCCCAAGTGTAATGTGGTAAGCGTTGGGAGTTGCATCACTCTGGTTCTGACCTGTTTGCATTTACCTCAAAAGACATGGGAGCACGGAAAGGGGAGGCGGGTTTGCCTCTTTCTTGTGGTTTAGCTCCTTGCTTGCTGTTATTCAGGAGAAACAACCTAATTGAAGCTCTGGGAAGGCCTTGAGAACAATGTTACTAATTAGCTGCTCCTTTTTATCCTGGCTTACCTTTGTCACTTACCTATATTAACATGTGATTAGATGCCCCTTTGTCGCCGCCTGCCCTTGGGAGCCAGCGCAGTGTGCACCCTCCAGGGAGAGCTGGGGGGGGGGACCTTGGGGAGCCACAGACCAGCACCCCATTTACAGATGGGGAAGCCAGGGCTGGGGAGGGGTGGGATAGAGGCCTTGCTTCAAGTACCAGGCACTTTAGTGGCAGGACCAGGACTGCCATCTGGGCCCAGAGTGGCATGGAGTGGAGGGCTAAGAGCTTCGACTGGAGTTGGACAGATCTGGGTTCAAACTCATGTATGGGGGCAGGAACTGGTACACTGGAAGTGCTCCATAAATAGCCATCAGTCCCCAGGGCATGCGGAATGGGGACAGAAGTAGCCCCCACACTCTAGGAGCTGTCGTGTGGCGGGGGATGGGGAGGGTTCCAGTACTGCACCTGTTATTATGCCCTTGCCACGCCTGTGGCAGGCATCACCAGTCGATGCTGGCACTATTCTGTGAATTCCAGAGGTGTCTCAGGGCTGCCTGCAGGCACTACTAAATGATCAGGATTGGCACACATGATGAAAATGCATTGCCTTCCCTATTGGAAAGATAAGGACTGGTCTGAAGTCACTGTGAAATGGCATCCTGCTGGGTGGGGCGAGTCAAGCAGACTTGAGCAAAAGTGAACTGAAGGAGGTGGTTAGTGAGGAAGACTTGGACTGCACTATTCTGAATGTGGAATAGTAGCTGACAGCATTCCAGAGAGGCTGGACCTTTTTCCCAGAATGGGGGCCTCGTCCCCATAGAAGGTCAGAGCCATGAGATAGATCAACAGTCTGTTCCAACCCCCATGGCTCCTTACCACCACCTGGGGAAAGGTTCCCGGAGGCCAGCCTTCACTCTGCCCTGGTACTTTGTGTGTACTGTTGGAGGCTGTCCCCAAAAGCACAGAATTTAGTCAGCATGGTACAGGAAAGAAAATTGGGATTCTGCCGGCAAGAACTTGCTGTGTGATCTTAGACAAGTCTGTCCCTCTGCAACTCCAATTGTCAAGGGGCCAGGTGAGGAGGTCGTATCATCTCCCTCTGAACGTCCTCACTCGCCTATTTTATTGCTTTGAGTTGGGGAGAGAAGAGAAAGTTGCTAGGTAATTTTAGGGTGGTATCTTGTTTTTATTTCTCTACTCCAAATATTTCTTTTTTTTTTTTTTTTGAGGCGGAGTCTCGCTCTGTCTCCCAGGCTGGAGTGCAGTGGCGCGATCTTGGCTCACTGCAAGCTCCGCCTCCCGGGTTCACGCCATTCTCCTGCCTCAGCCTCTGAGTAGCTGGGACTACAGGCGCTCACCACCACGCCCGGCTAATTTTTTGTATTTTTAGTAGAGACGGGGTTTCACCGTGTTAGCCAGGATGGTCTCGATCTCCTGACCTCGTGATCTGCCTGTCTCGGCCTCCCAAAGTGCTGGGATTACAGGCTTGAGCCACCGCACCCGGCCCAAATATTTCATGTGAGAAGGAAAGAGGAGAGACGGTAAATTAGGGCGCTGTGGATTCTCCCATAACAAGGTTTTTATTAAGTACACAGTAATGAGAGAAGCTGTTAATTGTCAATTATATTGAGGGCAGAGCAGAAAGATGCTATTGTCCGTATCTCGGTGTACAAGGGGAAAATGTCATTTGTATTGATTTTACAAAGCTCGTAATTGAAATTTGTTAAGGGCTGATTTTTTTCTCTGGGGGGTGGGAGCAGTTAGGAAGTTGGGCAGCTCCTGTGCCCTGGGTCTGGGGTGGCCTAGTCAGTGGCACTGAGGGTCAGGGACAGGGGGCTGGGGAAGCTTCGGCTGGAGGCTGGAGTAGCCTTCTCCGTATTGTGGCTGTTCACATGTCATTATCACATTATCTTTTTAACTCTGGAGGGGGGCTAATTAAGTGAAGTAAATGAAATCAGTGGGGAGGAGAAGGGGGGCAAGGCAGGCCGGAGGGAAGCCGAGGGAGGCCGGGAAGGAGCCAGCGCACGTCCTTGTGCTCAGCTTCTTTCTCTCTCTCCTCTGTGGCCTCAGACTTCTCCAGCTGCTCTCCTGCCTCAGCTCTCCTCCCAGCCCTGCCCGCCTCACCTCTGCCTGGCGCCGCCTTGCTCCTCCTCCTTGCCTTCCTTTCCTCCTCCCTCTCTCCCTTTCCTCCTCCCTCTCTCCCTTTCCTCCTCCCTCTCCCTTTCCTCTTCCTTCCCCTCTTCCCTGCCTTGCCCATTCTCCTCCCCTTCCCCACTCTCTCCTCCTGTCTCCCTTCCTCCTTCCTCCTCCACTTTCTGGCCCAGAAGGAACAAGGGCTGCCACCCACTTGCCTAACCTGCCCACCTACCATCTGGAACATTCCAGATGAAGAATGGAGGGAGACCTGTGAAGCAAAGAGGTTTTCAGTCCCAGAGGCCCACACAGCATGGGGCCCGCCAGGCACCAGGAACATAGAGGATGGCTAGAGTCCCACCCTGACTGACCTGCCTCCCATCACCATGGCAACTGCCTCTCACCTTGGCCCTGGTACCTAAGAGGTACCCCCATGCCCCACCTTTTCCAAATCACTTCTGCTTTCCCAAAGGGCCACAGTCTTTAGTCCAGGTGCCCTCACCCCCAGCCCAGGCCCCAGCTGAGCTGGCAGATCCCACTCAATTCTGCAAAATTGCTCATTCCAGGCTAACCTGGCAGCCTCAGGGACAGACGAGAAGAATTTGAGCCACAGCAGCTGTTTGGTTCCCACCTCTTTCTGCTTGGTCCACTCTCCCCGCCCCCACCACCCCTGGCCACCCTTAGCTCCTTGCCCTTCTCCCCACTCCCCGCCGCACCCTTCTTGGCAGTAATTATGGTGTGATTGAAGCTTCTCCAGAGAGAACTGCTGACACCTCTGTCTTTTTTCTGTAAACATGGGGAGATGAAAATAGACACTTGGAGCTGCTGTGCGTGTCACTCCAAAGATGTCTGTTGTCTCTTCCACGGCAACACAGAGGCTCAGCTGTCATTTCCTCCTTCTCTCTGCACGGTGGTTTGTATGCCGACTGTCAAAAGCCCCAAATCTATAGTCTTTTAGCATCAGGTTTCTGTCACTTTTTTTTTTAAGTCTTTTTTTTCCCAGAAGAAACACACAGAAATCGTCTGTACCCCCTACCCCTGCGGAGAGGAGAGGGAAGGGTTTTAAAATGCACGCACGCGCGTGTGCGCGTGACAGCAGCAACCTAAAAACAAGCTTTTTGATCAGTCACAGTTAACTTTAACACCTTTTTTTTTTTTTTTTTTTTTTTTGAGACGGAGTCTCGCTCTGTCGCCCAGGCTGGAGTGCAGTGGCGCGATCTCGGCTCACTGCAAGCTCCGCCTCCCGGGCTTACGCCATTCTCCTGCCTCAGCCTCCCGAGTAGCTGGGACCACAGGCGCCCGCCACCTCGCCCGGCTAGATTTTTGTATTTTTTTAGTAGAGACGGGGTTTCACTGTGTTAGCCAAGATGGTCTCGATCTCCTGACCTTGTGATCCACCCATCTCGGCCTCCCAAAGTGCTGGGATTACAGGCTTGAGCCACCGCGCCCGGCCCAAGCTGGTTTTGAACTCAGCTCAAGCAATCCTCCTGCCTTGGCCTCCCAAAGTTTTGGGATTACAGGTATGATCCCCCGCACACCTGGCCTGTGCTGAGTTCTATGTCCCTGTTCTCCGGGCTGTCTATAATGACTCTTCTCAGTCACTCCTCTGTTTCTGCCGCCATCAGCCTTTTTACCCTTTCCTGGTTTGTGGCTCTGAGCTGCTCTGCAGGAAATGATGATGGACCCATTTGAGCTGTGTTTACAAGAGTCACGGTGAGGCCTGAGGAACTCCCGAGGGATGTGAGGGCTTGGGCCGCTGCATAAACTTGGAGAGAGGCCATTTCCTGCTCAGCAGTCACAACTAAATTCAGACAGTGGAGACTGCCGAAGGCTACAGCCCCCACCAGTGAAACGGGATGGGCTCTTTGGTGGCACTCGATACTCGTATTTGCACCTGGTTGCTGTGAGGGGCTTTCACAAGCATGTCACCTGACACCAGTATATCCGGGGTTTACAGATGAGAGAACCAAGCCTCCAGAGAGGTTCCCTTCGGCCCAGGTACACAGAGCCATGGTGAGCACTCAAGCTTTTCCTCCACAGCAACAGCCTGGACTTGGGCTTTCTCTCATGTTCCGGTTAGCAGTTGATCACTTTGCCAAAGGCCCTTCGAGGCCACCTGGAGCCGAATGGGAGACCCCGGTGCTGGGCCCGTTCCCCCTCCAGTTGGCCAGGTAGTATTAGGCAAGCCAGTCCCCTCCCCAGGCCTCGGTTCTCATTTGTAAAACTGGTGTGTGGGACTAGATTTAAGGTGAGTCCAGAGTTTGCAGAGGGGCCTCCGTTCCTCCCAGCACAGCCTCTGCCATCTCTTCTATATGCTGGGCTCCTGTCGCAGGCTATTGGAATACTAGGTTGGCAGCTAACAGTCGGGGGAACACGGTACCGGATTGATCCTAATGCCAGCTCTGACATTTCCATGATTCTAACACTTAAGGATCAAAGATTGGAGGAAACTTCTGGTAGTGCACGAGGGCTCGGCAGACTCAGCCTCCCCAGCTCCCCGGTGGGCTTCAGAGTCAAAACCAATATCCTTCATGGTTTTTATATATTTTTTTATTTTTTTAATTTTAAACTTGTGGTAAAATACACGTAACATAAAATGAACCATTTTAAAATGCGTAAGTGTGCCGCTCAGCGGCATCCGTTCCCAGGGCTGTGCCACCGTGACCACCATCCACCTCCAGAACATTTTCATTTTGCAAAGCTGAGACTCTGGCCCCATGAACACTCCCCATTTTCCCTCCCCCGGCCCCTGGCAGACACCATTTCTGTCTGTATGATTTTGACGACTCGAGGGGCCTCCCATGAGTGGAACACACAGTGTTTTTGTGCCTGGCCTTTGCACTTAGCGTCATAGCCTTATGTTGATGCTGTGGCATGTGTCAGGATTTCCTTCCTTTTTTTTTTTTTTGACGGAGTCTTGCTTTGTCACCCAGGCTAGAGTGCAGGGGTGTGAAATCAGCTCACTGCAACCTCTACCTCCCGGGTTCCAGTGATCCTCCTGCCTCAGCCTCCCAAGTAGCTGGAGCTACAGGCATGCAGCACCACGCCCGGCTAAAGTTTTTTGTATTTTTAGTAGAGACGGGGTTTCACCATGTTGGCCAGGCTGGTCTTGAATTCCTGACCTCAGGTGATCCGCCTGCCTCGGCCTCCCAAAGTGCTGGAATTATTACAGGCGTAAGCCACTGTGCCCGTGCATTTTGCTTCTGCACTCATCCCTCGATGGACACCTAGGTTGCTTCCGCCTCTTGGCTATTGTGATTAATGCTGCTATGAACATGAGTTGGGTCTTTTTCAAGCAACCACTGTAGAAAGAGGTTAGTAAATTCCCAGGATAATTGAGAACCTGCGCCTTTAGTGATGTAACATGTGGTGGAAGAAAGGAAGTTCTCGGGGTAGAATCCCTGGAGATGGGGGAGCTATGGGCCCTGCTCCACCCAGACAGCAGCTGCAGGGCAGGCTCGCCCAAGGCCAGGTCTCTGAAGTGGATGAGAGAGGTTGCACTCCTGGGGCAAGAGGGAGCCTGGGCTGTGTGGTGTGGGCAGTCCTGCCTCTTGGTGCCCCATTGTCCTCCAGTGCAGTAGGGCCTTACCCCAGACCCAGTTCAGCCCAGGGCCAGGCACTTCTGTGTCACTCAGAGATCATCTGTTCCAAGCAGGTTGTTTTCCAAATGGGGGGACTGGGCCTGAGGTCGCAGGAGGGGACTTGAGCAATCCCCTCTCCCCTGACCTTCCAGGGTTGGGCCTCCATGGCCAGTTGACTTACAGGGCAGCAGACAGCACTGGTGAGGGACTCGGGGACCTACATTGAGTTCCCAGCTCCACCTAGAGCATGCCCCCTCTCCTCCTGGGCTCAGTTTCCCCATCTGTACAGTGGGGTCAGCCTGGGTGATTACCCAAGCCCTCTGCCACTCAGTGGTCTCTGGAAAGACCTGGCCGCAGGGGCCCCACAGGCTGAAGGTGGCATGTGTGTACACATGTGTACATGTATGTGCACAGCCGTCCCCCTCCCCTGGCTCCCTGGTGGAAGGGAGGAAGGGATATTTGGGGCTCTGGGCTCTACTGTAGTCGCTTTAATTACAGGCTTTCAACCTCGGGCCGGTGGGCACGCATGGGGAGGGAGGGGTTGCCGCTCCGAAACCCTGTCATTTTCTAGCGTCGGAGGGCCCCTTCAAAGGGGGCATCTAGACATTTTCTCCGCAAGCTGCAGAGTGGACTGTCGTGGCCCCAGCATGAACATAATGACAGATGCATTTTGCAGCAAGCTGGGAGTGAATGGGTCCGACCGGCTTGTCTCCTGTCACCCGAGTCATTATTATTATTATTATTTTTTTTGTCATTTGCTGACAGTTTGGGTTTCATGCGTTTCTCTCTTTTTTCTCCTTTTCCCCCTGCCTGCAAAAATGGCTAGGTATCTACGAGACCCCAGCAGGCACCATCCTTTACCACGCTCATTTAGACATCGAGGCCTTCACCATGGACCGAGAAGTGCGCAAAATCAAACAAGGCCTGGGCTTGAAATTTGCTGAGCTGGTGTATACCGGTGCGTAAGACTCTACGACTGTCCCCTCTAACCGCCCCACAAGGGATCCCAAATCACCGTCAGGCCCTCGGGCCTGGCCCTCCCCTCCGTATCAGCACCTTCCTCCCCTGCCATCCTCGTGTGAGACCCCAAAAGGTGCAGGCCAAAGGGGGTTGAGGGAAAGTGCAGGACATGAGGGAGCAAGGGGATGCTGGAACCTACCTTGACATGGGGTGTGTCCGGGGTGATGCACCGGCCTCCCAAGGTGTCCAGCAGCCTCCACCGCCTACAGTTTGCATGACTCCAGCATGTGCCAGGCGCTGGGCACTGCAGCGACATGCATCGCTCCACATGGTCCTCACAACTTTCCCAGAAGGTCTGAGGCTCCCTGTACACATGAGGAAACTGAGGCTCAGAAGGAAAGCCTAAAACCAGAAGTGGCCTAGCTGGGTTTGACCCCTAAGTCAGGCTGTCTCCAGGCAGAACCTGGACCTATTCCATGAACTTGAGGGAGAGGCTCTGTGGACCAGGAACTCAGCCCCAGACCCCAGTACTGCAGGAGCCAGATCTTGACCATGAAACCACTGGGGTGGCCACAGGGCCTGAGCCTTGCCACACACCCAGCCAATGTGTGGAAGGACCAGTGGGTGACATGAGCACCTGAGGCGGGGGTGTCCCCGTTTTGCAGGTGAGGAGCCCGGATTTCCATGCCTTGCCTGGATTCCAGCCTTGGAATCCTGACTCTAAAATCCAATCCTCATATGGTGTAACAGGGGTCCCCAAACTACAGTCCCTGGGTCAAATCCAGCCTGTCACCTGTTTTTGTTCAGCCCATGAGCTAAGAATAGTTTTTACGTTCTTATTTATCTATTTATTTGGGGCAGACTTTCACTCTTGTTGCCCGGGCTGGGGTGCAATGGTGCGATCTTGGCCCACTGCAACCTCCGCCTCCCTGGTTCAAGTGATTCTCCTGCCTAAGCCTGCTGAGTAACTGGGATTACAGGCACGCGCCACCACGCCTGGCTAGTTTTTGTATTTTTAGTAGAGTTAGGGTTTCACCATGTTGGCCAGGCTGGTCTCAAACTCCTGACCTCAGGAGATCCACCCGCCTTGGCCTCCCAAAGTGGTAGGATTACAGGCATGAGCCACTGCATCTGGCCAGTTTTTACATTTTTAAATGGTTGGGAGGAAAAAAAAATTTAATGCTATTTCATGACAAATTATATAAAATTCAAGTGTTGCTGGGCACGGTGGCTCACGCCGAGCGAGGTGGCTGTTTTTGCATTGTCTGTGGCTCCCCTGGAGTGGCAAGGGTAGGTTGAGCCATTTTGAGAGAGACCCTAGGACCCGAAGAGCCTCAAATATTGACTCTCTGGCCCTTCCCACCCCCACTCCATAACATACACATACCCTTGATTTGGGCATTACATTAAATAGCTGCCCTGAGCTGTGGGAGGACAGGCTGCTTGCTGCCTGAGGCTGACCCTCACATCTTTGGGGGCCTGGACGTCAGGGGACCCGTGCAAAGTTAGTATTAGTTAATCTAATAGCTTCCTGGGCTAAGCTCTCCTCCCCTCGCCTCTTCCCCTCCACTCTCAGATTTTGTTTCCTTTTAAGCCTCCTAATCACTGTAACTCATCTCAGGATTTCAGGAGGGCTCGGTGGTTATTGGCTGGCGTTATTTCTTCCTGCCATTGTTCCTGGCAGCTTTGAAGCCGAGTTCTGCCCCCCTTCCCAGGTACAGACAGGTGCTTAAATACCATTGTCTCCTGCGGGCTTTCCAGCCTGGTGGGACTGCAACCCTGAAAGAAGGATTTTAGTTACAAAGTGAGGGAGTTATTAAGATGTGGCAGAGGAGGGAGCACCTGGCTGGGCTACTCCGGGGCCTCCACAGAGGCTGATCCCACCATGGCTGTGGCCGTGGCTGCCGCTTATCCTGCTGTCTTGCTGCCAGGCTCTGAGCTGGGCACCTGATGGGGTATTATCTAATATTAGCCGTGCAGAGGTGAGGAAACGGGGGCCCCGAGGTGAAGACACTGGCCCAGGCTCTCCTGGCTGGTGATGGGCAGCTTTGAGCTGGGGACAGGCCAGCTGTAGCAGCCAAGTTCCCAGTTATTCCAACAGATTCCAGGATGCTCATGATCAAGGGGCACGGCGGCACAGGCAGGGGAACCCTGGGTGTAGGGCACAGTTTGGCTCCTGGCTGCGGTCACGGTGCCTCTACACTGGACTGGCTGGGTTGAGTCCTTGCTCTGTCAGCCAGTGACAAGCCCTCTACATCCCAAACTGAGGTACAATGATGAGGAGACTTAAAAGGAAACCAAACCTCAGAGTGGAGGTGAGGGACAGTAGGGGCTTCTTCTTGGTGGTGATCACTAATATTAACTTTGCCCTGGTCCGCTGACATCCAGGGCTCCACAAACACCAAGACCGGCCTCGGGCAGCAGGCTGACCCCCACAGCTCAGAGGGGCTGTTTGATGCGATTTTCCCCGTGAGGGATACAGAAATGGTACAGACCAGGGCTTTGCTTGATCATCTTACTTAACCTCCCTAGGCCTCAGTTTTCCCATCCGAAGAGTGGGAATAACAGTTCTACCTGTCTGGTGGTGAGGACTAAAAGCATGAGGATCTGTGAAGCGCCTGGAACTATGTCTGGCAGACGAATGGTTATTCCAGTGCGTGAAATAACTGCGAGCGCCTGGCGTGGGTTCCCAATGTGGAGGCAGGGCACTTGGAGCCTTGCCTCTGGCTGGGTTAATGGTCTTGAGCAGGTCTGTCTCTTCCCTGAGCCTCAGTTTCCCCTCCTGTCAAATAAAGGGCACCAGGCTGAGGGCACGCCAGGGTCTCCTCCCAGTCCCGTCTAGCTCCTGGGTGCAAAGCCCACCATTCCTCCAGGCTAACCAGGGTTAGCCTGGCAGGGCCCAGTGGAGCGTCTCATCCAGGGGGTATAGCTCACCTCTTCTCCCCTCACCTCCATTTCTTCAGCAATACAATGGGTATAAGGTGCAAGGCACACAGAATTGCTCCAGTTAGAAAGGGTTGCATGTGTTTGGTTGGGCCTAGCAGCATGGGGGAGGGGTCCCCCTCTAGCTCAGCCCTACGCCCCACCCACAGCGTATCTACAGGTCTAGGGGGTGCAGGGTCTCCCCCAATGCAGTTTAAGCCAGGCTCGCTGTCCCCCAACCCAGGCTGGGTCTGCTGGGAAAAGAAATCTGAGCAGAAGACCCCCGTGGGGGCAAAGGTAAAAAAATTCTGAGATAAAGCCCAGGCCAGTTGCTCCCACGGAGCTCTCTGTCCTATCTCTGGCTCCATCTCCTGTCTTCCAGCCTGGAAACTTAATGGGCTAATTATCCCCGCTCAGTCAGAAAGATGGCCAAGCCCAGGACACCAGGGCATGGGGGGCTGGGAGAACATCAGCAGCCCCCTCCACAAGGGTCTCGGGGTGTGTTGGAGGAAAGCCCTGGGCCAGAGTTAGGAGTACTTCATCAGACCTGGGCTCTTCCACAGTCTTGCTGTGTGGCCTTGCACAGGCTGTTTCCCTCTCTGGGCCTCTCTATGTACAGTGAGGGCTGGCACACAGCATGGTGTTCAAACTGCAAATGCAAAACGCTTTGCACTCTGCGTTCTCTCACTGAATCCACACAACCTCTGGTTAGTCATGTTTTCTCACTGGGCAAATGAGTAAACCGAGGCTCAGGGAGGTTACATCACTTGTCCAGATGTGGCTGGGATGTGGACTCAAAGAATGGGACACTGGAGAGCAAGGGCTCAACCTCTACTCTCCCTGCTTGGCCCTCCCCCACCTCTGCAAGCCCCAGGACCCCATCCCAGAGGCCTGTCCCCTTTCCCACGGAGGGCCTCAGCAGGTGCCCCCAGGGGCCTGGGCCTCCCACAATAGCCGCAGCCCCTGGGCTGACCCGGCCCTTTATCAGGGCAGGAGATCATGCGCCATCTGGCCCCGCAGCTGCCCAGGTGGGCTCACCTTCCCGGCTCCGTTTCAGGAAACCCTAGCCTTGCCCTGTCCCTCCCCCAAGCCATGGCCGGCCGGCCTGCCGCCCCTTGGTCCCAGCCTCCTCCAGAAGCGGCTAGAGAGGGGCCGGGGCCAGACTGGGGTCTGAGCGCTACCCCTCCCTGGCCTTTAGGGTTCTGGGGGAGAGGGGAGGGAGCGTGTTTCTCAGGCACCTCCTGCCCCCACCTACACACCAAGGGATGTTCTGGCCGTAGAGAAAGCTCCGAGTTGATCGTAGGAAGCAGAGTTGTTACAACTTGGGCCAACAGAAGTCAAATGAAGGCTCCCCACTTCCAGCCTGTGTGATCCTGGAGAAGTTTCTTAACTTCCCTGAGCCTCCCTTCCTCACCCAGAAAGGCGAAAGGCTAAGAGAGTGTCTCTCAGAGGGCTGTCTCTGAGGATTCAGGGAGCTAGCGCAGATGAAAGCCTGAGCACAGTGCTGCTGCTTATCTGTGCAGAAATATTCTATCACTAGCAGGTGCAGAAAACAGCCCACTGATTCCAAGGGGCCTGCCCACCCTGAGGGGTGGGCTCCAGCCAGGACTCCAGTTCATGGTAGCCCCTAAGGCCAGTGCGGCTCAGTGCTAGGGGCTCCACACGAAATATTACTGTGACATCCCCCACTCAACAGATGGGGAAACAGAGGCACAGAGAGGGGAAGGTTATGCATGGCCATGGTCTGAACCACCACCCAGCTGCCTGCACTGGACACCCACATCACCAAGCCCCAGGCAGCACGTGCCTCTGAGTACTGTCTGAGCCTTCTGCTTCCCCCAGAAGATTAGTGCCTCTGTTGGGCCAGGGATGGGGGCCCTTTACCATTGTGTTCCCAGTTGCTGGCTTGTGGCACTTCCTGAATGCCTACGGCATGAAGCAGTGGGTCACTTCCCTCCTCCTGACCCTTAGGGAAGTGACCTAGGTGGTCACCTCCTTACCCACAGGCCCTTTGCAAGGTTAGAGGGCAAGGCTATGAAAGCATGGTCCTCAACTCAGCCGCTGGCAAGCGCACATTGTACCAGACACATGGGAGGCAGTCATGGTCTGCATGGCGGGGTAAAGCATGCGGCACCCGTCCTGTGCCCTTGCAGTGCAGGAGGCCTCCCTAGTGATATCCCGTTTTCCTCCCCGCAGGTTTCTGGCACAGCCCTGAGTGTGAATTTGTCCGCCACTGCATTGCCAAGTCCCAGGAGCGAGTGGAAGGGAAAGTGCAAGTGTCCGTCCTCAAGGGCCAGGTGTACATCCTCGGCCGGGAGTCCCCACTGTCTCTCTACAACGAGGAGCTGGTGAGGTAGGCGCCCCACACCTCATCCTGACCCCGACTTGGGCACAGAGCCTATCTTTTGACTGGATCCTCAAGACATCTGTGCCTGAGCACGTCAGGCACCATGCAGAGGACAGAGCAATGGTTACCGAGGATATAGACACCACTATGCTTCCGTGGAACTTACAGGCTAGCTGGGAGAAAGGCATGGATCAAACCATCACCAGAATGTAGAATTAGACAAGGTGGCAGCAGGCTATGACGAATGCAGGATAGTCTGGCTGGGTATAATAACTGGGATTGGCTAGGAGGGGTGGTGCATGCCTGTAAGTTCAGTTACTTAGGAGGCCGAGGTGGGAGGATTGCTTGAACCCAGGAGTTCAAGACCAGCCTGGGCAACATAGAAAGCCCTTGTCTCAAAAAAAATACATATATATATACATATATATATATATACACACACAATAATTGGGGTTGTAGAGCAGCTCCTTTGCTATTCAAATAGCAGAAAGAGTTAACAGGTGAATAGCAGGGAGGGGTGGGAGGGCAAAAGAGGCCAGGGGGAGGGAGCCGAAGCTAGATCTTAAAGGGAAAGGCAAGATGAGATCTGCGCATTTAGAGGGTCCTCCTGGCTGCTCTGGAGAATGGATTTGAGTAGGTGGGAGGGCACCTGTGGAAATGCGGTAGCTTGGACCAGGCTGATGACTCCCGGACTAGATAGCAGCAGGCGAAGGTGACACAAATCTAGGAGGAGGGATTGAAATGACTTGGATGTGGAGGGAGATGGAGGATCCAGAATCACTCGTGTCTGGGGTCGTGATCAGCTGGGTGCAGTCCCTGGGTTGAGGAAATGCTCTTGAGGAAGGATCATGCATTTGGATTTAGGTGTCGTGAGCATGGGTTTCTTTTGAGATAGCTGGGAAAACTAACTAGAAGGCTGTCGGACACTTGGGTCTACAGTTGAGGAGAACCTAGGCTGAAGACCCTGGAGCATCATAGGCATTTTGATGTTCTCTGAAGCCCCGGGCCAAGAGAGACTGCCTAGGGGAAAGTGTGGAGTGAGACAAGAAGGGAACCAGCTGGGCAAGATGGCATACACCTGGAATCCCAACTCTTTGGGAGGCCGAGGCAGGAGGATCACTTGAGGCCAGGAGTTCAAGACCAACCTGGGCAACATAGTGAGACCTCATCTCTACTAAAAATAAAAAAATTAGCTAAGCGTGGTGGCATGTGCTTGTGGTCCCAACTACTTGGGAGGCTGAGGTGGGAGTGTCTCTTAAGCCTGAGAGATCAAGGGTGCAGTGAACCATGACCATGCCACTGTACTCCAGCCTGGGCAACAGAGCAAAACCCTGTCTCAAAAAATAAATACATAAAATATTAGCCAGGTGTGGTGGCATGCACCTGTAGTCCTAGCTACTCAGGAGGCTGAGGCAGGAAGATCACTTGAGCCCAAGAGTTGGAGGCTGCAGTGAGCCAGGATCACACCACTGCACTCCAGCCTTAATAACAAAGTTAGGCACTGTCTCTTAAAAAAAAAAAAAAAAAAAGCCGGGCGCGGTGGCTCACGCCTGTAATCCCAGCACTTTGGGAGGCCGAGGCGGGCGGATCACAAGGTCAGGAAATCGAGACCACGGTGAAACCTCGTCTCTACTAAAAATACAAAAAATTAGCCGGGCGCGGTTGTGGGCGCCTGTAGTCCCAGCTACTCGGGAGGCTGAGGCAGGAGAATGGCGTGAACCCGGGAGGCGGAGCTTGCAGTGAGCTGAGATCCGGCCACTGCACTCCAGCCTGGGCGACAGAGCGAGACTCCGTCTCAAAAAAAAAAAAAAAAAAAAAAAAAAAAAAAAAAAAGGGGTTAACGCAAGTGGAACCATGAGGAGATTTCTCATTGATGGACCAGGCAGAAGGTGGCCAAGGAGGAGCCCCTGGATAGGCAGGAGGGCCCTGGTGAGCCAGGGCCAAGGTGGCAGCTAACGACTGGCCACTCCTGCGTCCGTCCCGTGGATGCGAGTGACCTGCACCAACGGACAAGGTGTCACCTCCAGAGGTCACCTGGTTAAACTAGAGATGGGGCAGACCCCTGTGGGACAGACAGCCCCCACTGGACGAGGGTCCCCCAAGGCCCAGCTTAGCTCAGGCCGAGGCCAGCCCCTCCCTCCTGGAGGCTGGTTGGGAATTAAAGTATGAGTCTTGCTTGCCAGTCAATATTATTTTTTTCTTTCCCTTCTCCTTGCCATGTTGAGTCTCTCCCCCCTTCAATCTTTCTAAACACGTTATAAGCCATAAATACAACTGAAACAGTTTAGATCAGTCGGGGTAAATGTCAAATTATCTTCTCTCTTTCTCTCTCTGGCTCTTTCTTCCCTCCCCCTCCAAATCAACAGCCTCTAATAATCTGTCCAACCCTTCATTAAGCCTTACAGTCTCACTCAGGGAGATTAAATGAATAAAGTAAAAAGGGAAAGGGGGAAAAAAAGAGAGAAAAGCAGGAGCATTTATTCTCACTGTGTCTCCGACCATTTCCCTTTTCTTTTTGATTTCTACATCGCTGACTTGAAAGCCCTTGAGTGACAGCGTCACAGGGCCCAGCGAGGAAGCCGCGAGAGGCAGCAGAGCTGGAAATGCCGCGGCACAGTCGGTAGAAAGTAACGTAATTATAGAGCAGGTCAGAGCCACTCGAATGAGCAAAAATAAAAGCACAAGAGGTTTTCTGTAGACCGTCAGGGGAGGTAAAAAAAAAAAAGAAAAAAGAAAAAAGAAACAAAAAAAAATTCATTGTAAACTCTTTTTCCACCTCCCCTCTCACTTCAAACCACAATTTTAAAAAGAGGTTTTTTTAGTTTCTGAGAAACCCCTCTTGGAACTCCCAGCAGCCTCATGGGACGTTTGTCCCTGGACGTGGGCCCTCTTTGCAGGGGCTGCCAGGGCAGTTGGGAAGGTCCCGCCTTGGGGAACGGGATGGGGAGAGTTTGTTGTGACTTGTGAGAGATGGAGGTGAAGGGACAGATGGTCACGGAGGTGGGGGGGGATTCTGTGTCCTGCATTCTCCCTGCGCTGAGGACAGGGGCCAGTGGGGCTGAGGCTCGGTTTCCAAAACAAGGTCTGTTCAAGGGATCTGAAGAGGTTGGTGGTCTAGTTTGGTCCAACCCTTCCTAAGCACCGATTCTGCACAGAAAGGGGTGGCCAGCAAGTCTGGCATCTCCTCCTCTTCCAGGGAATGAAAGCTCCTAGTGGCTTCAGTGCCTGAGCCCTGGAGGGGCTGTGGAGCTATAGAGGAGGGAGGAAGGGAAGTCAAGGAGGCGCAGGAGTACGGGATTGACTTTGCAGAGAGTTCCACGCGCCCACCGGCTTCAAGGCCTGGTGAAGGTCAGGGCCCGGGTCCTGAACGAGTCACTGGGGCCAGGCAGATGCAGAGACCTCATTGGTTCTTGTAAAAAGTCCACAGTCTACAAAGAACCAGTCAGAGGTCCAGCCTCAGGGTCTCAAAGCAGCAGATCCTCCTGCCCCCCACCCCGACACCAACCCCCCCTCACCCCCATCAATCTCACTTCTCTAGAGAGGGCCCCTGAGGGGACAAGCCACCTCCTTGTCACTGGGAACCTTGAATCAGCTTTGTCCCAGGACTGCAATTCTGCAGAGGAGGGGCTGATTCAGAGCAGGACATGACAAGGGACCCCATCCTCTCAGAGGCTTGTAGAGTAGGAGGCATCTGAGTCCACATGCCCTAAGTGCTTAGCACAACCATAATTAACGAAGGCAATGGGTGATTGATTGCTTGTATCTGGCCCCTCCCTGTGGACACCACTCTTGCTCTTCCTTCCTTGGCACCTGGCCCAGCACCTGGCAGGCAGCAAAAGGTTTAATAAATGCCTGAACAAATGAATGAGTGAATGAATAGTGTTAGTACTAGTGGGTGCTGTGTGCCAGGCACTAGCTACATTATTTCTTTTTTTTTTTTGAGACGGAGTCTCACTGTGTCACCCAGGCTGGAGTGCAGTGGCCGGATCTCAGCTCACTGCAAGCTCCGCCTCCCGGGTTCACGCCATTCTCCCGCCTCAGCCTCCAAGTAGCTGGGACTACAGGCACCCGCCACCACGCCCGGCTAGTTTTTTGTATTTTTAGTAGAGACGGGGTTTCACCATGTTAGCCAGGATGGTCTCAATCTCCTGACCTCGTGATCCACCCGCCTCAGCCTCCCAAAGTGCTGGGATTACAGGCTTGAGCCACCGCGCCCGGCCCCAGCTACATTATTTCATGTGGAACCAAAAGTGACGTTGAGAGCTAACCACGCATTTGACAGGTGCGAGGCCGAGGCTCCGAGCGCAGGAATACTGGCCTGGGCTCTCTGGTGGTGTGTGGCGGAGCCAGGACGCAAACCCCAGTCAGCCAGCTGGAGTGACTGCCATGGTTAGGAAGGTTGGGAGGAGCAGCTAAGGGTGGAGAGCCCCAAAGCAGAAGGCTGGTGAGTCTGGGAGATGGAAACTGTAGAGAGGTAAAAATCTGCTGAGTACAGCAGCAGTCAACCCAGCATTTTCCATGACACACTGGCAGTGGGTACCCAGGTTTCAGGATGGATTAGGTGAAGTCTAACTGGTCGAACAAATGAGGGGGAAGGTGACTTCATGGGCCAATCTTGCTGTGAATGCTGGAGGCCTCCCTGCAGCTTGCAAAATGCCTTTGTGCTGTTGCAATTCACACCCTAAGGCCTTCTGAGCCTTCAGGTCAGTGGATGCCATCCACACAGTCCCGAAGGCACAGCTGGCTTGGACGCGTGCTCCATTTACAGACGGAGTGCTCTGGTTGGTAGGATTTCATAGGGCTAGTTCTGGGGCGGCTGCTCCTAGCCTCCCGCCACATTGTACAGCAGGGAAGAGGCTGCTGTGTGCTCCACTAGGGCGCTCCAACATTTGGGTTGGTGCCTGGCCCAGAAGAGGGTTCCCGGAGTTGTACAGAAATTAAATGGAAAGCCGACATGCAGGGAGGGTTTGGACCCACGCAGGGGAAATGCCCTGGCGTCTGGGAGGTGGGCTGCCTTTGGCCCCAGCAGTCCTCCCTTCAAGCAGAGGCCAGGGCCAGGCTGAGCTGACAAGCTTCTACTCTCCTTGCAGCATGAACGTGCAGGGTGATTATGAGCCGATTGATGCCACCGGGTTCATCAACATCAGTTCCCTCAGGTGAGAAGCTCAGGGCCCTGATGGGCCTTCAAAGCCCCCAGGTGTAAAGAGTAGGCTTTAGATGGGACCTTTCCGCTGCCCTGCCCTAGACAAACCCCACTTTCCTCTCCATCTGCCCATAGCATCCTCAGAGGCATGCTTTGATAGCCAACAGTAACAGAGGGTCCTAGGTTCCTGTGTCCCACCTGGTGCCTCTGATACCTGCCCTCCTCTCCCCCTAAGCCACAGGGACTCCACTATGCGCTCCTTTGCAGAGCAGGTTAAACAAGGAAATAGCATAGAGGTGGAGAGAAGCCTTTGTTTTCTGTCACCATACCTGAGCTGTAGGTCTAGCTGGAAGCCATCCTAGCCACATGGATCTCCATGGCCCAGGAGGGTGGTACACATCATCTGAAGTCACTCAGACCTTTGATCCTCTGGGAGTCACCAGTAAGGGTGTCAGCTGTACGTGCCGCACAGATTCAGTGAAGGTTCAATATGAGCCTGTGGAAATCAAGCATGCGGCTTGGGCTCAGACCCTGGCATGCAGGAAGAGCCAGGGGGCAGTGCCAGCAGCAAGCACTCTCAGCCCAGGGCTGATGTGCTCAAGGGCAAACAGGGTCGTTTGTCACCAGCAGCTAACATACACTAAGCTGCTCTGGGGCACTCTCCTAGGATGTCTCATTTAATTCTTACGCAAAATTTGCAACTCCTCAGAAACAGGCTGAGTGGTTAAGTAACTTTCCAAGGGTCACACAGGTAGGAGGTGGTGGAGCTGAGTCCGGAGCACCTGTCCTGCTGGGGGTTCTCCATCACCAGCTCCCTTCTCATGGGGATTGGAATCTAGAAGAAGATGCAAGTCTGTCTCCTCTTGCTAACAACATACTCTGGGCACAGAGCCACCATTTTCTCCCAGAGCCAGTTTCTTGTCCCTGGAGGCAGCTCATGCCTGGAGAGATGTTGAATCTCGCCCATCTGCCGAGGGTCCTCTCCCTTCCCCTCAGTCACCTCCACCTCCCCTGCTTCCTGCACCCTCTGTTTGTATTTTATGACTCTATAAACCCTTTTAAATGGCCCAGAACACACAGGGCTTACATAATGGCCTCTTCATTTCTCCCATTGCCAGTTAAACGCTTTGTCTTCAACAATGACAAACAATGTTTTCCCCCTAAGATAAATTAATTACATTATCCTGATTGGAGGGCAGGAGGGGCCAGGGCGGGAGAGGGACTAGAAAAAAAGACAACTTCACACACATCTTAACAAACAGCTGCCCCCGCCACCCCAGTTCTGCCTGAATTAATTGAACCCAGTGTGTGTTGTTATTGTTAATTTACATTTTTCTCTGTTTTGAATCTGGTTTACAGGCTGAAGGAATATCATCGTCTCCAGAGCAAGGTCACTGCCAAATAGACCCCTGTACAATGAGGAGCTGGGGCCTCCTCAATTTGCAGATCCCCCAAGTACAGGCACTAATTGTTGTGATAATTTGTAATTATGACTTGTCCTCCCTGGCTGGCAGCGTAGTGGGGCTGCCAGGCCCCAGCTTTGTTTCTTGGTCCCCCGAAGCCTGCAGACATTGTGTTGTCACCAAAGGGAAGGGTGGGGGGCAGCTGCGGTGGGGAGCTATAAAATGACAATTAAAAGATACACTAGTCTTTTGTTTCTTTGTTTCTACAGAGTGTGTGTGTGTGTGTGTGTGTGTGTGTGTAGTTAATCATGCTTTTCTTAGCCCAACCTTTGTGTTTTCGGACCTAAGTGCTGCCGAAGGCCACCATTTGCCAGACAGCCTGTTAATCTGGGAGTCAACCCCTCTCCAGCAAAAACTAGGAATGCAGAAGTGCCACCTGGGTCAGATCCTAGCCAGCAGCCTGGGAATCAATCACCAACTGTGGTCCTGTTGCAAATGTCAGGAAACCGAAGAAAATTTAGGGGATGCCCTTTCTCTGGGGATCACCTTTACTCATAGCCCACAGGGAGCTTCTACACAGGGCGGCCATGAGTGACCCCAGGACACTTATTACAGCTGTGTGGCCTAGAGCAGCCTAACTCATGAAGGAGGAGGGAGAGGCCTGAGCAGAGAGGAGAAAAGAGCAGGCCCGGAACTTGGCAGCACTTCCCACTGTCCACAAACCAGGCCCCAAAGCAGCCATGTTTGCAGTGTGGCCCCTTCCCCCCCTTAGTCACATCTGATTGGACCGTGGATGGACACCTGACTAGAGCTGGCCAATCAGAAACCCCAGGAATTGGGCCTCGGCACATGGCCGGAAGTGAGGACATGTAAGGCAGGCACTCACTGTGGGATGCTGTGGATCTGGGGCGCACAGCCGGTGTAGAAGGAAACGAGAGGGAAAGGATGGGAAGAGAGGGTCCGTATATTAGTGTCCATATTCCTATCCTGGTGCTTCATGAAAGCTGGTGGCATCTCTTGGCCTGGTTTCCCTGACACCTGATATCATAATGAATTCAGGACTGCAGCTGAGTGAGGGAGTCTCTGCTCCTTGCAACCAAAAGCATCTTCACTGGGAAGACCTGAGTGCTGCTTGCTCTGTGCTTTGCCCTGGTTCTGAACTCAGAACCTGACCTCAGGGACTGTCTCACCACTCCACTGCCTGTGTCCCTGAGGGTTTCTCGCAAAAGAAGTTTTACCTTCAAAACTTTTTTCCTCCGATTATTAATGGTAATAATAATTTATTATTATATAATAATTGGTATTATTATATAATTTATTATATAATTGGTATAAATTATACCAATAATTTATTATTACCATTCCGTGGTAATAATAAATGACTCAATATTAGCTTTGTGCCAAACACTTCGCTATATACTTTATTCACATTAGCTCGTTGAATCTTCAAAATCACACTTGGAGGTGGACACTTTCATCTCCATTATGTAGAGGTAGCAACGAAGCTGCAGATAAATTGACTTGCCAAAAGCCACTCAGCTAGCAAGTGACAGAACCAAGAACCAAACCCCGGCCTGACTGAGCCCCCAAATCTTGTGCCTTTGTCTTTTTGTTATTGTTGTTGTCAAGATGGAGTCTTGCTCTGTTACTTAGGCTGGAGCACAGTCTCAGCTCACTGCAACTTCCGCCTCCCAGGTTCAAGCGATTCGCCTGCCTCAGCTTTCTGAGTAGCTAGGATTACAGACGCCCACCACCACGTCTGGCTAATTTTTGTGTTTTTAGTAGAGATGGGGTTTCACCATGTCGGTCAGGCTGGTCTCGAACTCCTGACGTAAGGTGATTCATCCGCCTCCCGCCTCCCAGAGTGCTGGGATTACAGGCCTGAGCCACTGCCCCCGGCCATTATGTCTTTAACCATAGTGATAAACTGCAGCATCTTTAAGAAAAGAAATAACGGCCGGGCGCGGTGACTCAAGCCTGTAATCCCAGCACTTTGGGAGGCCGAGACGGGTGGATCACGAGGTCAGGAGATCGAGACCATCCTGGCTAACAGGGTGAAACCCCGTTTCTACTAAAAAAAAAATACAAAACAAACAAACAAACAAACAAACAAAAAACTGGCCGGGCGAGGTGGCGGGCGCCTGTAGTCCCAGCTACTCAAGAGGCTGAGGCAGGAGAATGGTGTAAACCCAGGAGGTGGAGCTTGCAGTGAGCTGAGATCCGGCCACTGCACTCCAGACCGGGCGACAGAGCGAGACTCTGTCTCAAAAAAAAAAGAGAAATAAATAACTAGCCACGCGCAGTGACTCTCGTCTGTAATCCCAGCACTTTGGGAGGCTGAGGCAGGTGGGTCACGAGGTCACGAGTTTGAGATCAGCCCGTTTGAGACCAGCCTGGCCTCAGCCTCCCAGAGTGCTGGGATTACAGGCATGAGCCACCACGCCCGACCACATTTGGTATATTATCAGTCATGCTTTGTCTTTCTTTTCTTGTTTTTATGCTAAGCATCCTATAATGCACATATATTTTTTCCTATGCCTACAATATTTTTGCAGTTATTTAGGCTGAAGTATAAATGCTTTATATTTTATAGTTATAAATGTATAGCTTACACTTTAAAGTATAAATTGTATATATTTATGCTTTAATGGATATACTTTACACCCTATTTTTAAAATTTTAACATATCGTAAATGCTTTCCTATGACAATAAAAACAATCCTTAAGCCTGGGCACAGTGGTTCATGCCTATAATCCCAGCACTTTGGGAGGCTGAGGTGGGTGAATCATTTGAGTGCAGGAGTTTAAGACCAGCCTGACCAACATAGCGAGACCCCATTCTCCATAAAATAAATAAATTTTAAAACTCCTGGCCGGGCGCGGTGGCTCAAGCCTGTAATCCCAGCACTTTGGGAGGCCGAGACGGGCGGATCACGAGGTCAGGAGATCGAGACCATCCTGACTAACACGGTGAAACCCCGTCTCTACTAAAAAAATACAAAAAAACTAGCCGGGCGCGGTGGCGGCGCCTGTGGTCCCAGCTACTCGGGAGGCTGAGGCAGGAGAATGGCGTGAACCCGGGAGGCGGAGCTTGCAGTGAGCTGAGATCCGGCCACTGCACCCCAGCCTGGGCAGCAGAGCGAGACTCCGCCTCAAAAAAAAAAAAAAAAAAAAAAAAACTCCTTAAACATTTTCAGCAATTACAGAATATTTTGTTACATCGATACTCCCTAACTTCACCTTTCCCTATTTATATATTTAGTTCTTTCCATATTCTAAATTATTTTTCTGCCTTTTGTTGAACTTATTTTTTATGTTTTAAATAAATAGAGATGGAGTCTCACTATGTTGCCCAGGCTGGTCTCAAACTCCTGGGCTCAAGTGATTCTCCTGCCTCAGTCTCCCAAAGTGCTGGGATTACAGGCATGAGCCACCATGGCCAGCCCTTTTGTTGAATTTAATGGAATGTTTTTAATAGTTGGTTATTAGCTATACTTGTTATTGCTTTTTTAGTAGCCTCTCTGAGTGTTATTTTATACATCTTTAACTTACCACAGTCTACCTTCAATTAATCGTATGCCACCTCGAGTGTAACAGAAGAACTTTGTAACAGTACAACTCTAGAACATTTCACTTTATGCTTTTGTTGTCATAGATATGCTACAAAATCCCATAATACATTGCTATTATTTTTGCTTTAGACAGTCAAATATCACTTTTAAAAGATTAAAAATAAAAATAAAAAATAAAGATTTTAAAAGATGAAAAATAATGGCAGGACATGCCTATAATCCTAGTACTTTGGGAGGCCAAAGTAGGAGGATTGCTTAAGCCCAGGGATTCAAGGCCAGCCTGGGCAACATAGAGAGACCCCCATCTTTACAAAAAAAATTTAAAATTAGCCAAGTGTGGTAGCACATGCCTGTGGTTTCAGCTTCTCAGGAGACTGAGGTGGGAGAATTGCACGAGCCTGGGAAGTAGAGACTACAGTAAGGACTGATCACAGCACTGTACCCTAGCCTGGGCAATATCTCAAGACTCTGTCTCAGAAAATAAAAATAAACAGCTGAGATTGCACCAGTGCACTCCAGCCTCGGTGACAGAATGAGACTCTGCCTCAAAAAATCATAATAATAATAAAAGATTTAAAATAAGAAAAGAGTGTATCTTATATTTATCCATATATTTTTCTGATGCCCTTCATTCCATTGAATAGATCAAAGTTTCAATATATATCATTTTCCTTCTGTTGAAGAACTTTTAAAGGTATTTCTTTTAGTGCAGTGATTAATTCTTTCAGTTTTTTGTTTTTGTTTTTGTTTTTGAGACAGAGTCTCACTCTGTCACCCAGGCTGGAGTGCAGTGGCTTGATCTCTGCTCACCCCAACCTCTGCCTCTCAGGTTCAAGCAATTCCCCTGCCTCTGCTTCCCAAGTAGCTGGGATTACAGGTGCCCGCCACCACGCTGGCTAATTTTTGTATTTTTTAGTAGAGACTGAGTTTCACCATTTGGCCAGGCTGGTATCAAACTCCTGACCTCAAACGATCCACCCACCTCAGCCTCCCAAAGTGCTGGGATTATAGGCATGAGCCACCGCACCCGGCCCAGCTTTTACTTCTTTGAAAAAATTTTATTAACATTTACAAGTAGATCCTTGCTCCATTTTGAGTTCATTACTGTGTAGGTCGTGATTCAGGATCCAAATTTATTTTTGAAAATACTGATATTTTGCTGTTCCAGCACCATTTCTTAAAAAGTCTTTTTCCTATTATATTACCTTAGCATCTTTGTCAAAAATCGATGAGGCCAGGCATGGTGGCTCACGCCTGTAATCCCAGCACTTTCGGAAGCCAACGTAGGCGGATCACTTGAGGTCAAGAGTTGGAGACCAGCCTGGCCAACATGGTGAAACCCCATCTCTACTGAAAATATAAAAATTAGCTGGCTGTGATGGTGCAAGCCTATAATCCCAGCTGCTTGGGAGGCTGAGGCATGAGAATCGCTTGAACCCAGAAGGCAGAGGTTGCAGTGAGCCAAGATCGCATCATTGCACTCCAACCTGGGTGACAGAGCAAGACTCCATCTCAAAAGAAAAAAAAAAAAAAATCAATTGATGGGTATGGGTCTACTTCTGGACTCTCAATTCTGCTTCATTAATGTTATGTGTCTAGCCTTACGCCAAAAACTCTCTGACTTGCTTATTATAGCTTATAGTAAATCTTACACCTCATTCTTTTAAGACTGTTTTGTCCTTTACTGGGTCCTTTTATTCTGGGTCCTTTACTTTTCCATATACTTTTTTTTTTTTTTTTTTTTTTTTTTTTTTTTTTTTTTTTTTTTTTTTGAGACAGAGTCTCGATCTGTCACCCAGGCTGGAGTGCAGCAGTGGTGCATCTTGCCTCACTGCAGCCTCCGCCTTTCAGGTTCAACCAGTTCTCCAGCCTCAGCCTCCTGAGTAGCTGGGATTACAGGCGTGCACCACCACATCCAGCTAATTTTTCTATTTTTAGTAGGGTTTCACCACGTTGGCCAGGCTGGTCTTGAACTCCTGACCTCAAGTGATCCACTCACCTCGGCCTCCCAAAGTGCTGGGATTACAGGTGTGAGCCACCTGCCCAGCCCACATACTTTTTTTTTTTTTTTGAGACGGAGTCTCACTCTTGTCACCTAGACTAGAGTGCAATGGCACGATCTCAGCTCACTGCAACCTCCGCCTTCCAGGTTCAAGCGATTCTCTTGCCTCAGCCTCCTGAGTAGCTGGGATTACGGATGCCCCCCACCTCCTCCGCCTAATTTTTGTACTTTTAGTAGAGATGGGGTTTTGCCATGTTGGGCAAGCTAGTCTCGAACTCCTGACCTCAGCCTCCACCACTTCCCAAAGTGCTGGGATTATAGGCATAAGACACTGTGCCTGGCCCATATAAATTTTTTTAACAAATTATTTATTTCTTCAAAAAGTCTGCTACAATTTCATTGGAATTGCATTAAAACAACGGATTCATTTGAAGAGAATTGTCATCTGAGTTAGTCCATTACCATTGCTATAAAGGGTTGGCTGAGATTATTTATAAAGAAAAGAGGTTTATTTTGGTTTATGCAGGCTCTACAGGAAGCATAGTGCTGGGATCTGCTCCTGGTGAGACCTCAGGAGGCTTCCAATCATGACTCCTGGAAGCTTCCAATTACTGTAGAAGGTGAAGTGGGATACGGAAGGTTGTATCACATGGCAAGAGAGGGAGCAAGAGAAGAGGGACAGGTTCCAGGCTCCTTTTTAAACAACCAGATCCCAGGCGCAGTGGCTCATACCTGTAATCCCAGCACTTTGGGAGGCCAAGGTGCTTGAGGTCAGGAGTTCGAGACCAGCCTGGCAACATGGCGAAGCTAAAAATATAAAAATTAGCCAGGTTCGGTGGCACACAACTGTAATTCCAGCTACTCAGCAGGCTGAGGCACAAGAATCGCTTGAACCTGGGAGGAAGAGGTTGCAGTGAGTTGAGATCATACCACTGCACTCCAGCCTGGGCAAAAGAGCAAGATTCTGTCTCAAAAAAATTAAAAATAAACCACTAGATCTTGTGTGAACTTATTACTGTGGTTAATTTTTTTTGCATATGTATGTATTTCTCTCTCAAAATTAGGAGTCGAATTTTGTCAAATATTTCTCAACATCCTTTGAGATGTTTTCTCCTGTATTCTGTTAATACAATGAATTATATTAATTGATTTTTGAATGTTAAACCAATTTTATATTCACAGGAAAAATACCATTTGGTATTGCTGGATGTAATTTGCTGAAATTTTGCCAGAGATTTTTTGTGTCTATATTCACGTGGGATGTGGATCTGTAGTTCTCTTGTGGTTCTTTGGTTTTTGTGTCAGGGAGAGAGTGGCCCCCCAAAAAACACATTCAGAAGTGTCTCTCCACCTCCTCTGTTTTCTAAAACAGCTTTTGGGTAGCATTGGTAATATTCTTTCATAAATGTTTCATAGAATTCACCAGTGGAAGGCCAGGCATGGTGGCTCATGTCTGTAGTCCCAGCACTTTGGGAGGCTGAGGTGGGAGGATTGCTTGAGCCCAGGAGTTCAAGACAATCCTGGGCAACATAGCAAGACCCCCATCTCTGCAAGGAAACAAAAAGAAAAAGAAAAAAATTCACCAGTGAAGCCATCTGAGCCTGGAATTTTGTATGTGTGTGAGGCTTTTATTTTTTTATTTTTATTTCTTATTTTTTTTCTTGAGATGGAGTCTTGCTCTTGTCTCCCAGTCTGGAGTGCAGTGGCGTGATCTTGGCTCACTGCAACCTCTGCCTCCCGGGTTCAAGTGATTCTCCTGCCTCAACCTCCCAAGTAGCTGGGATTACAGGCACCTGCCACCATGCCGGGCTAATTTTTTGTATTTTTAGTAGAGACAGGGTTTCACCATGTTGGCCGAGCTGGTCTTAAACTCCTGACCTCAGGTGATCCACCCACCTCCGCCTCCCAAAGTGCTGGGATTACAGGCATGAGCCACTGTTCCCAGCCGAGGCTTTTAAAAAATAAATTTGGCCAGGTGCCGTGGCTCACGCCTGTAATTCCAGCACTTTGGGAGGCCAATGCAGGCAGATCACTTGAGTCCAGGTGCTCAAGACCGGCCTGGCCAACATGGCAAAACCCCATCTCTACTAAAAATACAAAAATTAGCCAGGTGTGGTGGTGCATGCCTGCAATCTCAGCTACTCGGGAGGCTGAGGTTGCAGTGAGTTGGGATTCTGCCAGTCCACACCAGCCTGGGTGACAGAGTGAGACTCTGTCTAAAATAAAACAGAATAGAATAGAATAGAATAGAATAGAATAGAATAGAATAGAATAGAATAGAATATTCTGTTTCTTTGATTTATGTAAGGCTATTTAAGTTGTCTATTTCCTCTTGGATCAACTTTGGTAATTTGTTTCTTTTGAGGGATTTAACCATTTCATCTCGGTTTTCAATTTTATTAGCACAAAGTATTTTTTATAGTTTTCCTGACCTCAAGTGATCCACCTGTCTAGGCCTCCCAAAGTGCTGGGATTGCAGGCATGAGCCACCACGCCTGGCCCCTTCTAGGTTTTCTGCTTAATGATTCTTATATTCAGTGAAGTGTGTCTACTCTGACTAGGGGAAACTCAAAACAATTCTCAGTCCTGTATGAGATTCTCAGTATTTTTTTTTCCCTCAAAAGTTGCTCTTGGCCGGGCACAGTGGCTCACGCCTGTCATCCCAGCACTTTGGGAGCCTGAAGCAGCAGATCATGAGGTCAGGAGTTCGAGACCAGGCTGAGGTCAGGAGTTCGAGACCAGGCTGGCCAACATGATGAAACCCCATCTCCACTAAAAAATACAAAAATTAGCCAGGTGTGGTGGTGCATGCCTATAATCCCAGCTTCTTGGGAGGCTGAAGCAGAAGTATTGCTTAAACCTGGGAGGCAGAGGTTGCTGTGAGCCGAAATCAGGCCACTGCATTCCAGCCTGGGCAACAGAGTAAGACTCCGTCTTGCGGGAGGGTGGAAAAAAAGTTGCTCTTATTTGGTCTCATGGGGTTTTACTCTATACATGAGGAGACTGGCAACCACCAGAGACTCAAATGGACACTTAACAGATTGCTGGAGGTCTTTCTCCTGTAGTGCCCTCCCTGCTGGTTGTCAGTCCCAGATTTCAGCTGTGTTGGCTTCCCCAAACCCCATCTGTCTTCTCAGCTTTGCATGATCACTGGACTCTGTGTCTCCTCCCCATTTGGCAGTTTTAGAATTACCTGCAAGCAGAAAGCTAGGTGATGACAGGGCTTGTCTTGTTAGTTTCCCTTTTCTCAGGAATCACAGCCCTGTGCTACCAGTTGTTGAGTGTCTGGAAATAGTTGTTCCTTGTGTTTTATACAATTATCTGTTGTTTACAGTGGGAGGATAATTCTGGACCATCTCAGTCTTTTGTGGACAGAAATGAAAGTTGATTTTTTTTTTTTTTTTTTTCCCTGAGACAGAGTGTTGCTCTGTTACTCAGGCTAGAGTGCACTGTGATCTCAGCTCACTGAAACCTCAAAATCTAGGGCTCAAGTCATCCCCCCACCTCAGCCTCATAAGCAGCTGGGACTACAAGCACCCACCATTACACCCAGCTAATTTTTGTATTCTTCATAGGGACATGAAACATGGCTCACTGCAACCTCCACCTCCCAGGTTCAAGCAATTCTTGTGCCTCAGCCACCTGAGTAGCTGGGATTACAAGTGCACACCACCATGCCCGGCTAATTTTTGTCTTTTTAGCAGAGACAGGTTTTGCCATATTGCCCAGATACTCTCAAACTCCTGGCCTCAAGTGATCCACCTGCCGTGTTGCCCAGGCTGGTCTTATACTCCTGTGCTCAAGCAATCCCCCTATCTTGGCCTCTCGAAGTGCTGGGATTACAGGCATGAGCCACTGCACCTGGCCTGATGTTTTTCAATATAACAATAATATAATCTAAATGCCTATAGGCCAGCCTGGCCTGAGATCACACTTAATAACTTGCTGACATGAATTGTGTAGTTTCTCATCCTAGCTAACATTCCACCCCTCATTGGCTCTCATCTCACTCAACATAAAACCCGAAGTCCTTACTACAGCTAGCACCAACTACCAGACGTGAAAGTGAGACCACATAGGAACTTCCCTCCGCAGACAAGCCTGACAGCAGCTGCCTGAACGATCCCACATGAGACTAGCAATAGAATTCCCTAGGCTGCTCACCTACAGCGAGCATGAGAAAGAATAAATAAGGTTTTATTTTTATTATTATTTTTTTTTTATTTCAATAGTTTTTGGGGTACAGGGTTATTGCTTACATGGTTAAGTTCTTTAGTGGTGATTTATGAGATTTTCGTGTACCATTACCCAAACCGTATACATTGCATCCAATGTAGGCACTAAGTTTTATAGTTGTTTATGATGCAGCAACAGATAATTGATGCATTTATTATGGCCTACCAGCCCTTTCATGATCTGGCTCCCATCTGCTTTCCTTCCTCCCCTCCCTCCTGCTCCCTCTCATTCTGCTACAGCCCACTGTCTTCAAATAATCCAAGCTCCACCTGGAACATCTTCCCCCAAATAGCCACAAGACTCACTCATTACAGCCCCAGTGTGGCACTGACTATACCTTTATCCTGCCTCCCTCTTCTCCACAGCACATACCACCACCAAACATATGCATTGGTTTGCTTTGTGTATCTAGTAATTTTTTATTGAATGCTGGACATTGTTGAGTATCTCTCCCAATAGATAGGAAGCTCCATGTGGGCAGAGACCATGTCTGCCTCATTTGCAGCTGTGTATCAGATGCTAAAACCATGCCTGGTCCCTAACAAGTATTCAATTAATATTTGTTGAATGAGTTGAATATTCATCTTCAAGTGGACTCAGAACCCCACTTGAGGAGCATCAGAAATACATACTTCCTCCTCTGCTCCAGGAGCCCATAAAATGGTACCTAGGCATTCAGAAGCTATTCCAATCCAGTCCTCATGCCACAGCCCAGGACCTGCGCTCATTCACCTCTTTGTCCCTCCTGTCACTCCTCTCTAGTCACTGCATACACTCTTGACATGCGGTTGCCCCTGTTGTCAACACAATTGAGCCCAGCTCCACTGAGAAGTGGGTAGGAAACCACCACCTTAGGGAAGCTATGGTAGGTTTGCTTGGACACGGAGATGTTAAAACTCTTAGCTCTTCATCTATGCAGCCTCTCTCCACCTGGGCTTGCCAGTGTGGCCAAATAATCTTGATTAGCTATAGTTTCAACAAACAGCCTCCAGCTGTCACCAGAACCACCTTGTCCTCCAGCTCTCATATCCTATTGCAGGGATTAGCTTATTGGGACTGACTCTGCCTTCTCTCAGAGTAAATTCTGTCTTTGGTAGACCCTCAGTCCTCCTACCCCCTGCTATAAGGCTTCCACGGAGTTGCCCCCAGACTGCCACTGAAGACTGGGTATGTCTGAATCCAGGTCACTCCCGACATTGAAAATATTTTCTAGGAATGTCCTTAGTCCTCAAGTCAATCTAGAAATACAAATCAATACTAGGATGTAAATACGATTGTTGGTATCTAACAACCATTGTTTAGTGGTTGTTTATGATGCAGCAACTTATCCATGTAAGCAATAACCCTGTACCCCAAAAACTATTGAAATAAAAATAAAATAATAATAATAAAATCTTATTCTTTCTCAGAGTGTCCAAATAGAATAATATTGAAAATTAAAGACTCAGAAAAATAAATTTTTTGTTTTGTTTGTGAAACAGAATCTCACTCTGTTGCCCAGGCTGGAGCGCAGTGGCATTATCTTGGCTCACTGCAACCTCCACCTCCCGGTTTCAAGCAATTCTTATACCTCAGCCACCTGAGTAGCTGGGATTACAAGCACACACCACCATGCCCAGCTAATTTTTATATTTTTAGCAAAGACAGGTTTTGCAATATTGCCCAGGATGGTCTCAAACTCCTGGCCTCAAGTGATCCACCCGCCTTGGCCTCCCGAACTGCTAGGATTACAGGCATGAGCCACCATGCTTGGCCCAGAAAAAAATTTTTATTTCTGATTCCAACATCTTCATCAAAATATTTTGGTTAATATTTATTTGCATTTCCTGCCAGTCGTTCTTTCATATGCACATTTGTTTACAGGCATGTCATGTAGTCTGTTTACACTGTGTACCTGTGCATTTGGTTTTTTGTTTTTTGGGGGTTTTGAGATGAGTCTCACTCTGTAACCCAGGCTGAAGTGCAGCAGCATGATCTCGGCTTACTGAAACCTCCGCCTCCCAGGTTCAAGCGATTCTCCCGCCTCAGCCTCCCGAGTAGCTGGGATTACAGGCACGCACCACCACACCTGGCTAATTTTTGTATTTTTAGTAGAGACAGGGTTTCACCATATTGGTCAGGCTGGTCTCAAACTGCTGACCTCATGATCCACCTGCCTCGGCCTCCCAAAGTGCTGGGATTACAGGCGTGAGCCACCACGCCTGGCCTCTGCACATTTGTTTAATTTAACATAATAGCAGAATTAATTTTCCACGTTGTTGATAGGCTCCAGAACCAACTTGAATTGTACACTTAAAATTGGCCTATTTTGTATGATGTGTAAGTCACACATCGATAAAGCTGTTAAAAGCCAGGCTCAGTGGCTCACCTCTGCAGTCCCAGTGCTTTGTGAGGTAGAGGCGGCAGGATCACTTGAGGCCAGGAGTTTGAGACCAGCCTGGGCAACATAGTACAAACCCATCTCTGCCAAAAAAAAAAAAAAAAAAGGCCAGGTATGGTGACTCACACCTGTAATCCCAGCAGTTTGGGAGGCCAAGGCAGGCGGATCACTTGAGGTCGGGAGTTCAAGACCAACCTAGCCAACATGGTGAAACCCTGTCTCTGCTAAAAATTACAAAAATTAGCCAGGCATGCGCCTGTAATCCCAGCTACTTGGGAGACTGAAGCAAAAGAATCACTTGAACCAGGAAGGCAGATGTTGCAGTGAGCCGAGGTCATGCCACTATACTCCAGCCTGGGCAACAGAGCGACTCAAAAAAAAAAAAAAGAAAAATTACCTGGGTGTGGTGATGCAGCCCCTACTGAGGAGGCTGAAATGGGAGGTTTGCTTCAGCCCAGGAGATTAAGGCTGTGGTGATCACACCACTGCACTCCAGCCTTAGTGACAGAGAAAGACCCGCCTCTCAAATAAATAAATAAATCTGTTAAAAATAAATACATGTATATTTGAGACAGGGTCTCACTCTATCACCCAGGCCGGAGTCCAGTGGTACCATCACAGCTCACTGAAGCCTCCTGCTGCTGGGCTTAAGTGATCCTCCCATCTCAGCCTCCTGAGTAGCAGGGACTACAGGTGTGTGAACACACCCAGCTAACTTTTTTTTTTTTTTTTTTTTTTTTTTTTAAAGAGACGGGTTTTTCACTATGTTGCCCAGGCTGGTCTCAAACTCCTGGGCTCAAGCAATCCCCCCACCTTGGCCTCCCAAAGTCCTGGGATTACAGGGAGGTGTGTGAGCCACCACACCCAGCCAAAAACGTAAATAAATATTTTTTTAATATAAGTGGGAGAAAGATGGCCAGTGTTAAAGAAAGGCATTGAGAAGAGCTTGGGCTAGCACAGTGCTGGGCTGGAGCAGAAGCGGGAGGAGAGGAGGCATCTGGTCAGAGTGGAGCCGAGGATCCTCCAAGGCAACTATGGGCAAGGCAGCTGGGATGAGGGGAGGGGCAGGATGCTGGACAGGCAGTTTGGCCTTTAAGGAAGGTGATGTGGGGTGCAGAGTGAAAGGGGAGAGCCCCAGCTCAGGGACCAGGCTTAGGTTACACAGATTAAATCCTGGTTCCTTCCTCTTTCACGGTGAGAACTTGGGCCAGGACTTGACCTCCTTGAACCTCAGTTTCTCCATCTGTAGGATGGGATTGTAATGGCCTTTCCTTCCAGGGCTATTGGAGGATCCAGGAGGCCCACAGTGGACCGTCAGGAACAGGAGCCTGGTCTCAGTCACTATTCCATGGGGACGTTCCACAGCATCAAGGAAGCTAGTCAAGGCACATAAAAAGTGCCTGACTGGCTGGGCGTGGTGGCTCACACCTGTAATCCCAGTACTTTGGAAGGCCGAGGTGGGCAGATCACCTGAGGTCAGGAGTTCGAGACTACCCTGGCCAACATGGCAAAACCCCGTCTCTACTAAAAATACAAAAATTAGCTGGGCATGGTGGCGGGCGGCTATAATCCCAGCTACTCGGGAGGCTGAGGCAAGAAAATCACTTGAACTCGGGAGGCAGAGGTTGCAGTGAGCCAAGATCATGCCACTGCACTCCAGCCTGGGCAACAGAGCGAGAATCCATCTCTAAATAAATACATACATACATACTGCCTGATCTTGCCAGGCTTACACCTGTAATCCCAGTACTTTGGGAGTCCAAGGCTAGTGGATCACTTGACCCCAGGAGTTCAAAACCAGCCTGGCCAACATAGTGAAACTCCATCTCTTCCAAAAATATAAAAATTAGCCAGCCGTGGTGGCACACACCTGTGGTCCCAGCTACTCAGGAGGCTGAGGCAGGAGGATCATTTGAGCCTGGGAGGTCCAGGCTGCAGTGAGCCATGACTGTGCCACTACACTTTAGCCTAGGCAACAGAGTGAAACCCTGTCTCAAAAAATAAAAATCCTGGCCAGGCACAGTGGCTCATACCTGTAACCCCAGCATTTAGGGAGGCTGAGGTGGGTGGATCACCTGAGGTCAGGAGTTCGAGACAAGCCAGGCCAACATGGTGAAACCCCATCTCTAAAATTTGTAAAAATACAAAAATTAGCCAGGCTTGGTGGCACATGCCTGTAATCCCAGCTACTTAGGAGGCTGAGGCAGGAGAATTCCTTGAACCCAGGAGGCAGAGGTTGCAGTGAGCCGAGATCATGCTGCTTCACTCTAGCCTTGCAACAAGAGCGAGACTCCTTCTCAAAATAAATAAATAAATAGGCCAAGCATAGTGGCTCACACTTGTAATCCCGGCACTTTGGGAGGCCGAGGTGGGCAGATCACGAGGTCAGGAGTTCGAGACCAGCCTGGCCAACATGGTGAAACCCCATCTCTACTAAAACTACAAAAATTATCCGGGCATGGTGGCGCATGTGTGTAACCCCAGCTACTCAGGAGGATGAGGCAGGAGAATTGCTTGAACCCAGGTGTCAGGGATTGCAGTGAGCTGAGATCCCGCCACTGCACTCCAGCCTAGGTGACAGAGCAAGACTCTGTCTCAGAAAATTAAATTAAAATTAAAAAAAGAAAAATTAAAAACCTGCCTTGACGTGTGCATGGGGTTGACAGCTCAGAAGGCGCCCTCTCCTCCTTACTTATGCCATTGGAGCCTCACAACCATCACGGAGAGGAAAGGAGGTAGAATGAGCAACCCATTTTTCAGGTGAGGCAGCACAGGCCTGCATTCGAATCGTGGCTCTGTCACTTCCTAACCCCTGACTCGGAGTCACTTCCTTAGCATCCCCTCCATGTCCTCGGCTATAAAACCAGTATAACATTAGGGCTCACCTTGCTTGTGACTGTCAAGGGGAATACATGCTGTGCATGGTTTTGTGCTAGAACCAGTATTCAGTAAGGTCTCAGTAAATACCCAGGGTTGGAGAGGGGAGGGGAGGAGGGAGCAGTTCCCGATAGCTGGAGTCCAGGTGAATTCAGATGCTGTTGGTACCCACCCTCTCCCCACTGCCCCCAAAGTTCACCAGCGGCTACAGTAGAAAGTTTCCAGCAGGCTGACAGCATCCTCCCTCTAGCCCCTCTTGTACTTATCAGGTTTGTTATTTCCTGTATTTTATGATGCTTTCACATCCTGGGGCCTTGCTAATCCTGGAGAGACTGCTCCTCCCGGGGCTGGCTAATCCCTAGAGCTAGCAAACAACGTGCCTGCAAACCTGCCTTTCATGTACAAACCAATCCAGAGCCTGTGTACCCAAGCATCTCCTTCCTCTAACTCTTACACCCCAAGTCAGTATTTCCCCTGCCCTAAATCAATCCAGGGCCATTTCCCAGACAACTAGAAGCCACCCCTAACAGCCCAGAGCCTGCCAGAATTCTCAAACTAGCCATCCCAAACTTGCTGAAATGCACCTACCCTCCCTTACCCACACACACACACACACACACACACTTGGATCAGTCCCCATCTGCTCATGGAGAACTCCCTATCCAACTCCAGCAGCTATCAACACTCCCAGAAAATCCAGTTTCCCACCCAAGTGGAAGAATGAGGAGCTACTAACCCTGAAAGCTGAAAAAATGGCTTACATTTGTCCCCATTTATTCTCCTTAAGAAATACATTTATAGGCCAGGTGAGGTAGCTCACCCGTAATCCCAGCACTTTGGGAGGCCTAGGCGGGAGGATTGATTGAGACTGGGAGACATGGCAAAACCCCCATTTCTACAGAAAACACACACTAACCTGGTGTGGTGGTGCATGCCTGTGGTCTCAGCTACTCAGGAGGCTGAGGCAGGAGGATGACTTAAGCCTAGGAGGTTGAGGCTGCAGTGAACCCAGAATTGTGCCATTGCACCTCAGCCTGGGTGAAAGAGTGAGACCTTGTCTCAAAAAAGAAAGAAATGCATTTATAACAACATTTTACTTTCTGTGTTTAATAATCCTTTATCTAAATTTGCCTGATTAGAGAGAGTCGCAGATGACCTAGGAGCTGCCAGCAGGCGGGGGTGCCTGGGAAGGAGGCCTAAAGCACAGGAGGACAAAGGGGGTGTTAAGGTCCTGTTGCCTCCTGGCCCCAAAGCTTCCACTGTCCTCCCGAGTGCCAAGTGCTGGCATCAGGCCGTCCCCAGTCTGAGACAGCCTCCTTTCCACTCCCCACAACCCAGCCAGGCGTCTCCTCCTGCAGCTCAGTGCAGACTCAGCCAGACGCAGCTTACCTTCCATCTTCACACTTTTGCTGCCACCCCCTGAAACAGCCCCTGCCCATCTCCGATCTTGAAAGCAAAGAGCATGGGGAACACAGGCTCAGAGCCCAGGACTCAGCCTGCTCCGAATCTCAGGACGCCAGCTCAAACCAGCCCACCTGGTGCGGCTGCTGTCAGCTCCACCTGGATCCAAGAAGCTCCTGGCTGCATGGAGGAGGCCAGAGGGCCTTGGCCGCCTGAAGCCAGGAGCCACGGGCCGCCAGCCAGGTGTTGAGCTGATCTGCACGCCTCTCAGGCTGGGGAAAGGGCTTGTCTGGGGTCAGTACAATCGATATCTCATCTGCAGCTCTCCTAGCGGAAGTGATGGCTATTGGAACATGGTAATGGGTGTTGTCTAGTGGAAGAGACTAATCTTCCCAGCTGTGGAGGGCTCTGCAGGTGGCCCACGCGCCAGCAGGCTCCGCTCAGAGACTCACTGCTGTCACTGCCACTGCTGATGGGGCTATCGAGGCAGGTTTTTTCTTTTTTTAAGCCCACATCCAGTGACGTATCAAATCAAGGCATATTTAAAGCCACAGCAGCCTTGTGTCATGCTGGTGTCCATCCTGGTCTTCCTGGCACAAAGCCCCAGAGCTGATCCTGACCCATTCCTTCCCAGCACAGGTGGGGATACCAAAGTCAGTGATTTGCCCAAGCCCATGGAATCAACTGGAAGAGGGCCAGGATGAAACTCTGGTCTCCAGACTCCCCAACCAGCATCACACAGAACATTGACTATGACCAACCCATGGCCAGGGGCCTAACTTGGCCCTTAGGTATGCCAGGGTTTCTATTGGCCGGCTCAATGCTTCTTGAAAAAAACTAGAATGCAAATGCCATCGATATATTGGCTACAGTCCTCACCACTCCCTAATGTCTCACACTCAGCCAGCTTCACTCACTCAGTCATCTATCTGATCTTGGATCAGTAAAACTGAGGTCTCCACATAATGGGGTGAGGAGAAAGGGAATCAGCCCCCTCCCCTGGAGGGTGGGACTCCAGATCTGGTCTCCTTGTGCCGGCTCACAGGCCATGGAGCCTGGCAGGCTGTGTGCCCTGCTGCCCACTGCTGTGGATGATGCTCATTGCACATTTCGGTAAATATTAACTGAGCAGCTGCTATATGCCAGGCCCCAGGACTCATCAGCCCAGTTAGCCAAAGCCCTTTATTTTTTATTTCATTTTGAGACAGGTTGTCACTCTGTCACTCAGACTGGAGCACAGTGGCGTGATCATAGCTCACTGCAGCTTCGAACTCCCGGATTCCAATGATCCTCCTGCCTCAGCCTCCTAAGTAGCTGGGACTACAGGTGTGCACCACCATGCCCAGCTAGAAGCCCCTTATTTTAATGGCTTCATGTGCTGCTCCTTTACGGAGCCCTCCCAGTAGTTAGCGGTAAGCACTACCCTCTCGTGGTGGAATTCGAAACACCTGTTACCCCCGAGCAGCTTGACGTCTCGGGAAGTGACTGAACTGACTCTGCCATGAGCTTGCAGGGTTCCTTAGGCCAGAACCTTGGGCAGGGCTCTGAACATTTCTGGGCGTAGCTTTCTCCAAATGTAAAACAAAAGACTTGAACTCCACGACCCCTTAAGAAGGTAGATTCCCTTTCTTTTCAAACGTCCTTTTTAAAATCTGTGCAATTTTGAAAGCCCCTCCAGTATTCTCCTCTGTGAGGTTTCCGGGGGCGGGGAGGGGTGGGACCCTGCGGGTAAGACCCCATGGGAGGGCTGGGAGGGGGCAGGCCATAGGATTTGAGACAAGTGGTTTCAGCCCACCTCTCAGAGTTCTGGATCAGCTTGGGCATGCAGATACAAAAAGGACTCGGGGCTGATTTCCTTTGTGACTTTTGAAATGGCGGAGTGGTGGGCACTAGAAGTGGGTGTTTCTTGATAAATGGGCAGATTCCTAAATCTGGAACCTCTCTGAGTCCGGGGCCTAGAAATCCGCCTGTTTCACAAGCTGCCTGAGTGATTCTGATGCTCGCTGAAATTTGAAGAACACAGGCCTGGAGAGATGGAGGCCCATGGCATTCACAGAAGCTGATGCCTGATGACCAGGCTCCAGGGTGGTTCCCAGGATCTGGGCGGGTTGAGTATCTGCATGTTTAGCCAGGACCAGCTGTGCAGTGGCTGCCCACTCGGGCCTCCCCCACCCATAAGCCCACGTTCACCAGCCTCCCCGGAAAAGACGATCACAGTTGCCACAGTCTCTGAGGCGTCCCTGCAGAGCCACAGGTATTCTGGGGAGCCAAGTGGTCACAAGCCCCAGTTAGAACGCAGGCAGAACTGGAGCGTGCCAATGACTCCATCTCTGAGTCTCAGTTTCCTCATCTGTAAAGTGGGCCCAATAATAGTACTTATCTTACAGGGTTGCCCTGAAGAATACATTATGCACATAAAAATCTTAAAACAGGGCAGACACCGGGTAACGGTTCCACAAATGAGAACTTTTGTCCTATTGCTACTGATTATCACCATTCTGCCCTGACCCCATTGTATTAGTCTGTTTTCACACTGTTCTAAAGAAGTACCTGGAACTGGGTAATTTATAAAGAAAAGAGATTTAATTGACTCACAGTTCTGCATAGCGAGGGAGGCCTCAGGAAACTTACAGTCATGGCAGAAGGCGAAGAGGAAGCAAAGCACGTCTTACGTGGTGGCAGGGGAGAGGGAGAGAAGCGGCTGTTCCCGCACATTTTCAAACCATTAGATCTCATTAGATCTCGTGAGAACTCACTTACTATCACGAGAACAGCTGGGAGAAACCACTCCATGATCCAATCACCTCCCACTAGGTCCCTCTCTCGACACATGGGGATTACAATTCAAGATGAGATTTGGGTGGGGACACAGAGCCAAACCAAATCACCCATGCACTGGCGTCCTCCTCCAGCCCCTCCCCCACACCCTGACCCTGGAGTGATGGCAGGCACCCGTTGTTACTAATCACGACACAACCCTCACCCTCACAGGGCTTGCAGGGACCCAGCCAGCCACTCAGTTAAGATGGTAATGAAGCAGCTGTGAAACAGGAGGCCTTTCCATCTGGGATCCCAGCTGACCTGACTCCTGCCTGAGGTTGGGGAATCTGCTGTGTGGATGCTGCCCCCACGCCCCCGCCCCGGCCCAGCTGTTTATTCGTGGTGTGATGATGGCTCAGGCTCACTGCAATCTCAGCCTCCTGGGCTCAAGTTATCCTCCCACCTCAGCCTCCCCAGTAGCTGGGACTACATGTGTGCACCACCACCACGCCTGACTGATTTGTTTTAGTTTTGGTAGAGATTAAGTTTTACTATGTTGCCCAGGCTGGTCTCAAACTCCTGAGTCAAGTGATCCTCCCACCTCATCCTCTCAAAGGCCTGCGATTAGAGGCGTGAGCCACGGCGCCCAGCTGCAATCACTTATTTATGTCTGTGTTAACCTGCTCGCAGGCCCGGCTCCCGCCTCATTTGCCTCCGTGGTGGCAGCCCCCACCCTTGGGCGCTAATGGTAGGGTGGAGTAGGGGTGTGTGTGTGGCGAGATGGAAGTAGGAGTACAATGCCCCCTTCCCCTTCCTCTGGATGGGAGTGGCGGAGGGCAACGCTCTACAGCTGTGGGTGAGATGATGCGGCCCTAGAAAAGCTCTGGGATGAAGTACGCAAGGGCTACAGTCCTGGCCGCTCCTCCCACTCACTACGTGACTTGGGAAGGGGCTTGACTCCACCTTGGAGGGGCAGGGACACCTGATTCATTCAGAAATTATTGATTACACTTGCCCTTTGTGTTCAGCACTGTTCAAGGTGCTGGGGATATGGAGATGAAGGAAACAAACCAGCTCCCGGGTGTGCTGAGGGAGGGAACATCTGGAGAGGGGAGTCAGGGGGGCCTCCCAGGAGAGACAGCGAGAGCAGCCATGTGAAAAGTGCAGGGAAGGGCATTCCAGGCAGAAGGAAGAGCATGTGCAAAGGCCAGAGGGTCAAGGAACCAAAGAGAGTTGGCTCAGGAGAGAGAGAAGAAGGGGCTGGAGAGGTGGGCAGGGCTGATTCTAAGAGACCTGGGAAGCTGTGGGTGCCTGAAGTGATGGAGAAAAGCCAGGTCAAGTGGCAGCCAGGGAACTCCAGGACCCAGGAGTCCTGCTCTCAGAGATCCCAGGCCCCTCAGCCCCACCCTCCCTAACCTCATGGACCTGGGGCTCAGTGAGGTTCATGGCGCCGCTCCTGGGAGCAGCTGACCCTGTGCACCCTGGTGAGCCCCTGAGGGGAAGCCACTCACCAGGGACTGGGGTCCCCACTCCTTCCGAGCCCTCTCAACAAGGCGGCTTTGTCTGGCAGCCCCAAGGACCCCCACGCTCCTCCCCAGGCCCCCTACAGCGGCCTGTGCAGAGTTCTGAATGGAGGCTTTATCTGCATCCCAGGCCAGATTGCTGGGAAGTGAGTGGCCGGGGCTGGCACATGGGGCCAGGCAGCAGCGGCAGCCCTGACTCCTGGGGCTGCAGACACAGAGAGAGCCCAGGACAAAAGGGTGCCCTGGGGAATCAGCCCTGCCCCGGAGAAAGACAAGAGGACTACACAGGCGCCCCTGCACCCCCTCCTCTCCCCCGCAATCTGGTCACTCTATCGCAGTGGTCAGTGACACGGCCCTTTGTGCAGCCCCTGCCCCAGGGGAGAAGGAGGCAGGTAAGTCAGGGCTGCTTGTAATTGGACCTCCGCCTTTTGTGCAGCCCCTGCCCCAGGGGAGAAGGAGGCAGGTAAGGCAGGGCTGCCTGTGATCGGGCCTCCTGAGGCCTGCTTCCTGATCCCTTTCTCTGGTCCTGGGAAGCTTTGGGAGGGTGGGAACCGTTTGTCAAGCACGGCACCTTTCCAAATGAAAAGGAGCTTCAGGAAAGATGGATGCCCTAAGCCACCACTGGGCCAACTGGAGAGAATGAAAAGCAGAAAGAAGAAAGGCCAGAAAGGTTGGTATTTCTGAGCCACCTCTTCCTGGGTGCACGGAATGTGGTGCCTCTCAGCCGGGTTTCTGCCACCTGCTTAGCCCTGGTTAATGTGGATAATGGCAACAATGATGTACTCCAAGTGCCTCTATGGCGATTACCTCTACCATCTACAATGACCCTTTGTGGCAAGAAGCAGCAACCCCATTTTACAGCGACAGGTACAGAGGCCCAGAGAGACTAAACCACCTGCCCAAAGCCACGCGAGAGCCCCAGCCAGGATTCAAATCCGGGATCGTCTGATGCCAGAGCCCAGGCCTTGAACATTGTGCCTCGCAGCTTGGCTGGGTCCCCCCATCTGCCAACGCTGTGTCCAGAAGCCCCACATCAGCTCTGTCCTGGCTGCGGACATCCTGGATGTAAGAGGTGGGAGGAACCCCAGCCATCACCTCTACAAAAAATTTAAAAATTAGGTCAGGTGCGGTGGCTCACACCCGTAATCCCAGCATTTTGGGAGGCCGAGGCAGGCAGATCACTTGAGGTCAGGAGTCCAAAACTAGACCAGCCAACATGGTGAAACCCCATCTCTATGAAAAGTACAAAAAAAAAAAAAAAAAAAAAAAAGTCAGACGTGGTGGCGTGCACTTGTAGTCTCAGCTACTTAGGAGGCTGAGGCAGGAGGATCACTAGAACCAGGGAGGCAGAAGTTGCAGTGAGCTGAGATTGTGCCATTGCACTCCAGCCTGGGCAACAGAGCAAGACTCCATTAAAAAAAAAATTAAAAATTAGCCAGGCGTGGTGGCACACACCTGTAGTACCAGGTACTCAGGAGGCTTAGGTGGGAGGATTGCTTAAGCCCAGGAGGTTGAGGCTGCAGTGAGCTGTGTTCTCACCACTGCACTCCAGCCTGGGTGACAGAGCGAGACTCTCTCAAAAAATAAAAAGGTAGTTTATGAACATGACTGAACTGTACACTGAAAGATGGTTAAGATGGTAAATTTTATGTTATGCACATTTAGCCACAATTTAAATTTTTAAATGTTCAAACTTAAAGAAAAAAGTGAGTCTAGTCAGTATTCGGGAAGCGCTAAACCAAGTGACTCCAGCCCAAGTCTCTCTGATGCAGTGAGAATTTGTGGGATGAAATGGAAGAAAACGAAAAGGAGGATACATTTAGGCCAGACACGGTGGCTCATACCTGTAATTCCAGTAATTTGGGAAGCCGAGGTGGGTAGATCACCTGAGGTCAGGCATTCGAGACCAGCCTGGCCAGCATGGTGAAACCCCTTCTCTACTAAAAATATAAAATATTAGCTGGGCGTCGTGGTGGGCGCCTGTAATCCCAGCTACTCAGGAAGCTGAGGCAGGAGAATCCCTTGAACCCGGGAGGCAGAGGTTGCAGTGAGCTGAGATCGTGCCATTGCACTCCAGCCTGGGCAACAAGAGCAAAACTCCGTCTCAAAAAAAAAAAAAGAGGATACATTTATCACAGCGTGTGCAATGTTCGGCCCAAATCATCTTTTGGGCCACCAGCCATGCCTGTTGCATTTGGGAAATGCCAGTCATTGCACAAATGGGGAGACTGAGGCCCATAGAGAAGGGCACACTCTGATGCAGGGCCAGTCACAGTCACGCCCAGGCTGGAACCTGGGGCTACCAGCCTCTGGTTGTGCCTCACCCCAGGGGGCCACACGGGGCCCAGCAAGGAGTTAATGCCGCTGGGAGGACAGCAAGGCACCCCCTGGATCTTGCCTCCCAACCCCAGGAAAGAGGGTAAAGGCGAAGGAAGAAATGGCTGGTTGTCTCCCACACTGTGTGCCCTCAGCCCATCTGGGTTGGGCACCAGGGACTGGGCAGGTGTGCAGGCTTTACTTCCTGCAGACTCCAGGAGGGCTGTGGCATTGGGAGGGAGACTGAGGCTGCCTGGCCGAGGGGAAGTGGGATGGTGACAGCAGCCGCGTTGACGGCTCGGCCCCAGGCACTGCGCCTGAGCTCATCTCAGTCAAACTTCTAACACTCATAGAGACACAGGCTGGGAAACTGAAGCTCAGAGAAAAATCACTTGCAAGTCAGGGGCAGAGATGGGATTTGAACCCAGGTCTGTGACTCCAGGCCCTGCAGGGAAGTGCCTAGGAAGATGGTGGGGGCCCGCAAGGAATCATCGCAACCAAACCAGCTCCCCTTCTGGCCCCGCACTGAAGCCATGTGAGCTTTCTGGAACACAGTTGCATCTTATTCCTCCCTCCCTTGCATGAGCCGAAGCCCTCCTGGGGCTCTTTAAAGTGTGATGCTGGTCCCTGGCCACCTCTGGAGCCCTGTCCCCACCTGTCTGGACTCCTTTTGGATTTTGTCCCCCAGCTAGACTGACCCATTTGCAGCCCCTCAAAAGCTCTGCCACCTGCAAACCGGGCCACCCGGGCCCAGGCTGAGCCCAGTCTTCCCCACCATCAAAGTCTATACCCGCAAGGACAGAAGATGGAACGTGTAGGGTGCACACTGTAAAGTGCGGTGCCCCCGCTACCGCATGATGACAAGGGACAGCAGATCAAACCCAGCCTGGCTGCAGCTTGTGAACGCTAAGAATCCAGCCACTCAGACCGTGGTCTCTCACTTCCCTGGCATGCCCTTCACTGCTTCCTCCCACCCCGTCCTCACTGTCCCTACTGTCCCCAGGGGAGGCCGGTCCACCCTCAGATTTACTAGGGCATGTTAAGACACAGTTTGAAGCCATCTCCGAGGTCATGGGGTCATGGCAGTTTCCCATCGATCTATTTGTCCCTCCCTTGGCTGGAGCCCTTTGCCCCCACTGGCCCCCAGAGCCATATCAAACTTCAGCAGTTTCTCCCAAGGCCCAAGGAGCCAAAACACAGGGCAAGGCCTTAAAACACAGCCAGCGGGCGATTTACCAGCTGGGCTGCCCAACCCCTGACCTCTGGAGGAGATGTAATACATCTCCCTGGTTTAGCCGGATCAATGGTGCTGTGAAAAACAGCTCCATGTGGGCCAGTTGGGACAGGAGGGAGACACCCCTGCCACCAGAAATCCCACTCGGACAGCTGCGGAGCCAGCCTCTGCGCACACCCATGGCCCCAGGATCTCTCTGGGCTCGCCCACTGTTTCACTGAAATGTCTCAGGCAGGAGCTGGGATTACTGAGTTCAGCCCCTAGAATTCGGGTGGGGAAACTGAGGCTGGGGGGCTTCGCAAAGTCACAGAGCAAGTTCAAGGAAGTCTCCAGTTTCCCCAGGGGGAACTCCCCCTGCTCAGCTTCTCCCTTCTCCTGTGGGCAAAGGTGGCAGTGGCCAGTCTGGGGGGCCAGTCGTGTCTTTGGGGGTATCATAGGTCCCTGCAAGGCCAAGCTTGGCTGTACCGCAGCCTCTGGGCAGGACCAGTGGACCCAGTGTGCTTCTAAGGCGGGACTCCCTGCCTTTGACTGTGTGGGGCAGAAACTCCACCTTCAACACAGCGTCCTGCCTAAGTCACAACCTCCCGACAAGGGCAGAGGCCAGAGGCACCAAGCCGCCCCGTGCTGGGACCCCCTTGCTCCCCAGAAAGCACAGTAGCCCATATTTAGGGAGGAAGGTTAACAAGAAACGGAGGGCGCCGCGTCCAAATTCTCCTCGGTCCTCCTGTGACCCCCCCCCCCACCCCTAGCCTGAGCCAGCAGGAAGAGCAGGCGGCTCTACAGCCTCTCGCCTTCAAGCAGGGGCCATAGACCCACAGAGGTCGCTGGGAGCTCACTAGAAAGACAGAATCTGGCCCCTTTCCTTCAGACCTACTGACCACAGCCTGCATTTTAACAGCTGATCCATGTGATCGCCAAGATTGAGAGTGCTGGTGTTTAGAACCTCCCGGAGTGAAATGAGAAGGGGTGAGTGTGCGTGCATGTGTGTGTGTGTGTGTGTGTGTGTGTACACTTTAAAATCTTTACCCTAAAGAAAGGACCTGAGATGAAGAGGGAAGGTGGGAAGGGAGGGAGGAAAAAGGAAGGTAGAATGGGAGGGAGGAAAAAAAAGATACCCTGCAGATGTCCAAAAAGTATTTGAAGTAACTTCATTCACCTCCCATTCCTTCACTGCACATTTATTGAGCATCAAGGACATGCTAAGCACTGAACTGAGGGCTGGGGTAGAACCGAGAGCAAAATGGGCGTGACCTCAGCCCCATGCACCCCGTCACCACACAGCTTACGGTGACCTCAGCCCCATGCACCCCGCCACCCCACAGCTTATGGTGACCTTGGCCCCATGCACCCTGCCACCACACAGCTTACGGTGACCTTGGCCCCATGCACCCCACCACTGCACAGCTTACAGTCTCAAGCTATGCTGTCCGGAGCAGTAGCCCCACCACATGTGAGTACATGAAATGTGGCCAGTCCCCATTAAGATGTGCTGTGAGTGTTAAATACACACTGGATTTCAAAGACAGTGCAAACTGGCCAGGCGCAGTGGCTCATGCCTGTAATCCCAACATTTTGCGGGGCCGAGGCAGGAGGATTTCCTAAGCTCAGAAGTTTCAGACCAGCCTGAGCAACATGGCAAAACTCCGCCTCTACAAAAATACAAAAATTAGCCCGGCCTGTACTCCCAGCTACTCAGGAGGCTGAGGGGAGAGGATCACGTGAGCCCAGGAGGTCGAGGCTGCAGTGAGCTATGATCACACTGCCACTGCACTCCAGCCTGGGTAAGAGAGCGAGACCTTGTCTCAAAAAACAGTGCAAGCAAAAGAATGTAAAATATCTCAGTTTTTAAAATATTCATTACATGCTGACATGATCATACTATGAATATATTGCATTAAACAAATTCACGTATTTATTTTATTTTTTTTATTTTTTTTATTTTTATTTTTATTTTTTTTTTTTGAGACGGAGTCTCGCTCTGTCGCCCAGGCTGGAGTGTAGTGGCCGGATCTCAGCTCACTGCAAGCTCCGCCTCCCGGGTTCCCGCCATTCTCCTGCCTCAGCCTCCCTGAGTAGCTGAGTAGTAGCCTCCCTGTAGTAGCTGAGACTACAGGCGCCCACAACCGCGCCCGGCTAATTTTTTGTATTTTTAGTAGAGACGAGGTTTCACCGTGGTCTCGATCTCCTGACCTTGTGATCCGCCCGCCTTGGCCTCCCAAAGTGCTGGGATTACAGGCGTGAGCCACCGCGCCCGGCTATTTTATTTTTTTAATGCGCCTACTAGAAAATTTTAAATCACGAGGCTCACATTTCTGTTATACAACACTGCTCTAGAGGATGAGAGAAAACAAACTAATAAGCAAACAAAAAGTTACAAGCAAACAAAAATATAAGATTACACGTGATGAAAAGCCCTGGGAAGGAAACCAGCAGGATGAGATGCAGGACTGGAGATGAGGAATGAGGGCTCTTCAAATAAAGACATACGAACCGGCACAGTGGCTCACCTATAATCCCAACACTTTGGGAGGCTGAGGCGGGAGGATCACTTGAGCCCAGAAGTTTGAGACTAGCCTGGGCAACATGGCAAGACTCCATCTCTACAAAAAATTTAAAAATTATCCAGGTGTGGCCGGGCACGGTGGCTCATGCCTGTAATCCCAGCACTTTGGGAGGCTGAGGCAGGCGGATCACGAGGTCAGGAGATCGAGACCATCCTGGCTAACACGGTGAAACCCTGTCTCTACTAAAAATACAAAAAATTATCCAGGTGTGGTGGTGGGTGCCTGTAGTTCCAGCTACTCGGGGGGCTGAAGTGGGAGGATCACTTTAGCCTGGGTGTAAGTTACATATAGTCAACTGCACACATCTGAACTGCACACCAGAAGTATTCCATGCCGTTCCCGGTCACTATGGCTGCGGTGGTGCATTAGCTACCGATTGCTTCAAACAACACACACTGATCATCTCACAGTGGCTGTGGCTCAGGAGTCTGGGCAAAGTTGAATGGGTCTTGTCTTCAGGGCCCCACCAGGCTGCAGTCAAGGTGTCAGCCAGGCTGCATCTTCTTTCAGAGCTCAGGTCTTCTTCCAAGGTCTTGCACTGGTCGGTAGAATTCAGTTCCTTGCACCAGTAGAACCGAGCTCCCGATTTTCTGGTTGGCTGTCAGCCAGTGGCCCCCTGGTGCCACGTGGCCATCTCTAAGGCAGTTCACACCATAGAAGCTTGCTTCTGCAAGTCTCTCTTCAGCTCTTTTTGTTTGGTTCCTTTTTTTGAGATGGGGTCTCACTCTGTCACCCAGGTTGGAGTTCAGTGGCGTGATCTCAGCTCACTGCAACCTCAGCCTCCAGGGCTCAAGGGATCCTCCCATCTCAGCCTCCCAAGTAGCTGGGATTACAGGCATGCACCAACACGCCAGACTAATTTTTGTATTTTGGTAGAGATGGGGTTTTGCCACGTTGGCCAGGCTGGTCTCAAACTCCTGGACTCAAGTGATTCACCCACTGCGGCCTCCCAAAGTGCTGGGATTACAGGCGTGAGCCACTGGGCCCAGACTTAAGGTTTTACCTAATTAAGTCCAGCCTAACCCTTTCAATGAACTCAAAATGAACTGCCTCGAGATCTAAATTACACCTTCAGCTTTATTATCTCAGCCAAAAGCACATCCCTAGTCCTACCCACAGTCAAAAGGAGGGGTTACGAAGAGTGTAAATACCAAAGGTTAAAAATTAGTGGGAGTCAGCCAGGGATGGTGGCTCATGCTTGTAGTCCTAGCTACTTGGAAGGCTGAGGCAGGAGGATCTCTTGAGCCAAGGAGTTCAAGACCAGCCTGGGCAACATAGCAAGACCCCATTCCTTTAAAAAAATTATGGGGGTCACTTTAGGGTCTGTCTGCCACAAATGGTAATGAGAATTCTAACTTCTTCAACCCCAATTAAAAATTAATCATTTACTAAAAAACGTATGAATTCATCAGTTAATTGTGTCAGACTCCTTTTTTCTTTTTTTCCTTTTTTTTTTTTTTTTTTTTTGAGATGGAGTCTCGCTCTGTCACCCAGGCTGGAGTGCAATGGTGTGGTCTCAGCTCACTGCAACCTCTGCCTCCCGGATTCAAGCGACTCTTCTGCCTCAACCTCCTGAGTTGCTGGGATTACAGGCACAGCCACCACGCCTGGCTAATTTTTGTATTTTTGGTAAAGACGGGATTTTACCATGTTGACCAGGCTGGTCTCAAACTCCTGACCTCAAATAACCCGCCTGCCTAGGCCTCCCAAAGTGCTGGGATTATAGGCGTGAGCCGCCGCGCCCGACCTGCATCATATTTCATTATGGGAATGCACCACAATTCATTTCACAACTTCTGCTGACAGATATTTGGGTTGCTCCCAGTTTCTGGCTATGGAAATAGAGCTGCTAGCACGTGGGATAATGGACCAGATTTTAGACAATCCAAAGACATTAATGAAAAAACTGATGAAACGAAACCAAGTCTGTAGTTCAATTAGTAATACTGCCCCCATGTTAATTTCTTCGTTTTGACAAATGGGCCACGGTTATAGAAGATGTTACTGTAGAAGAAAGTGAATGATGGCCGGGCGCGGTGGCTCAAGCCTGTAATCCCAGCACTTTGGGAGGCCGAGGCGGGTGGATCACGAGGTCAGGAGATCGAGACTATCCTGGCTAACATGGTGAAACCCCGTCTCTACTAAAAATACAAAAAATTAGCCGGGCACGGTGGCGGGCGCCTGTAGTCCCAGCTACTTGGGAGGCTGAGGCGGGAGAATGGCGTGAACCCGGGAGGCGGAGCTTGCAGTGAGCCGAGATCACGCCACTGCACTCCAGCCTGGGAGACACAGTGAGACTCCGTCTCAAAAAAAAAAAAAAAAAAAAAAAGAAAGTGAATGATGAGTATACAGGAGCTCTCGGCACTATCCTTGCAACTTTTCTATAAAGCTAAAATTATTTTGGGGCCAGGCATGGTGGCTCACATCTGTAATCCCAGCACTTTAGGAGCCAAGGTTGCAGGATCACTTGAGGCCAGGAGTTCAAGGCCAGCTTGGTCAACAGAGTGAGACCCTGTCTGTACAGAATAAATAATAATAAAATAAAGTAATTCCAAAATAAAAATTTTTACAAAAATAAGTAAATAAAGCTAATAGCAGACATCTGCTACAAGCCACGGTGAAGTAGTGGGTATACCACTAGCCCTTGACGGAATCTACGAGGCTACTGTGTTCAGTGCCAGACCATAGATTCAGACTGTGCAAGGCCACAGTCCCCAGGGGAAAGGAAACCCTTGAGGTGAGTCCCACAATCACCAGATCTCTGCCTGGGGCCAATTTCCCAGCCACAGACCAGAGAGCAAGGATCCAAGCTGCAGTCATCCTGCTGAGCTGGGAGGCAGAGATCAGGACACGGAGCTACTGAAGCCATTGGGTCTGCAGGGCTAGAGAAAAGGATGATGCCCCAGCTGGGTTTCTTTGCGTTTTTTTGTTTATTGTTTGTTTTTGAGACAGAGTTTTGCTTTTGTTGCCCAGGCTGGAGTGCAATGGCACAATCTCAGCTTACCGCAACCTCCTCCTCCAGCGTACAAGCAATTCTCCTGCCTCGGCCTCCCGAGTAGCTGGGATTACAGGCATGTGCCACCACACTCCGCTAATTTTGTTTTTTTTTTTTTTTTTTTTTTTTTTGAGACGAAGTCTTGCTCTGTCGCCCGGGCTGGAGTGCAGTGGCCGGATCTCAGCTCACTGCAAGCTCCGCCTCCCGGGTTCACGCCATTCTCCTGCCTCAGCCTCCCGAGTAGCTGGGACTACAGGCGCCCGCCACCTCGCCCGGCTAGTTTTTTGTATTTTTTAGTAGAGACGGAGTTTCACCGTGTTCGCCAGGATGGTCTCGATCTCCCGACCTCGTGATCCGCCCGTCTCGGCCTCCCAAAGTGCTGGGATTACAGGCTTGAGCCACCGCGCCCGGCCTAATTTTGTATTTTTTAATAGAGACGGGGTTTCTCCATGCTGGTCAGGCTGGTCTCGAACTCCTGAACTCAGGTTATCCACCCGCCTCGGCCTCCTGAAGTTCTGGGATTACAGACGTGAGCCATCGCACCCGGCTCTTTTTGAGACGGAATCTTGCTCTGTTACCCAGGCTGGAGTGCAGTGGCACAATCCCGGCTCACTGCAACCTCCACCTCCCAGGTTCAAGCGATTCTCACGCCTCAGCCTTCCAAGAAGCTGGGACTACAGGTATGCACCAAGCCTGGCTAATTTTTGTATTTTTAGTAGAGATAGGGTTTTGTTATGCTGGCCAGGCTGGTCTCAAATGTCTGAGCTGAGGCAATCCACCCACCTTGGCCTACCAAAGGGCTAGGATTACAGGCATGAGCCAGCACGCCCGGCCTCAGGCTGGGTTTCTAAGCACATCTTTGAGTATGGCCTGGGGGGCACACACTCAGGACGAGACAACTTGAAGCTTTCCAGAGAGCAGCTGCTGTGAGTGGAGTGTGGGACCAAATCCTTGAAGACCCCCTGGGGGAGAAGATGGGGGATGGCAGAGGAAAGGGTGGGAGTGGATCACACAGGGCCCTGAGGGTTGACAGGAGGGTTTGGCTTTTGCTCTGAGCAAAGTGAAGACACCAAATGGTTTGGGCAGAGGAGTGCCCTGCCCTGCCATTGATAAAGGGCCCTGCTGGCTGCTGAGTGAAGAGCCCGTTAGATCTGTGGTAGGGGCTCATCTGCGGTGGGGGCTCGGGTCAGAGCCGAGGGTGTCGGGGTGGAAGCTACTCTAAAGGTGGAGCCGGTCAACTGGACCTGGGGGTGGGAGGAAGACAGGAACCAGGACGGCTCCAAAGTTCTGGCCTGTAGATTTCTGAGACCCTTGGCGTTTCCTCTTTTTTCCTTTTGAGAACCAGTTGATAGACACTTGGCTTTTTCTTACAGCAGGTGTGCGTTACCATTGTTATGAGAAAACCCCAAAAAGACATACGTTTTCCTGGAAGGGCAGAAGGCATTCTCCATGTTGAAAGCATTCTCCACTCCTTTCCCGAGGGGAGCCAGGAAGGCAGCACGCATCTTTCCCAGGTGCCCCCCCTCGCCCGGTGGTCTGCCCCTGTCTGCTGCACGAGGTTTGTCTCTGTCTCTTGCTCCTTGTTCCCGCTGTGTATATCCCTCCTGTCCTCCAGCCCCTGAGCAGGTGCTGCGGGGATGGGCAGCGGGGAAGAGCCAGCACTGGGGCTGGGGCTGGGGGTGGATGAGGGCTACAAGAAGTTCAATGAAAGACTTGCCTTTGGTTAAAACAAAACTTTTTTTTTTAAAGAGCATCTTTCTCCCCTGTTGACTGAATTCTCCGCCCAGGCCTCTGGGCATGTTCTGGGCAAGGACAGCCTTTGGGACCGCCAATGTTTGTGACTTGCAGAACAGGGACATCTCTTGGTCTCACTCCTGCGCCCAGCCTCTTGTGGCCTCACTGGCCCTGTCTGTGGTCCCTCCTGCCCCTCAGGGGTCCCTTTCCTCCTCAGAACCTTCCTTTTTTTTTTTTGAGATGGAGTCTTGCTCTGTCACCCAGGCTGGAATGCAGTGGCGCCATCTCGGCTCACTGCAACCTCTGCCTCCCGGGTTCAAGAGATTCTCCTGCCTCAACCTCCTGAGTAGCTGGGATTACAGGCGTGTGCCATTATACGCAGCTAATTTTTTTTTCATATTTTTAGTAGAAACAGGGTGACCAGGCGTGGTGGCTCATGCCTGTAATCCCAATACTTTGGGAGGCCAAGGCAGGCAGATCACGAGGTCAAGAGATCGAGACCATCCTGGCCAACATGGTGAAACCCCATCTCTACTAAAAATACAAAAATTAACTGGACATGATGTCACGCGGCTGTAGTCCCAGCTACTTGGGAGGCTGAGGGAGGAGAATCACTCGAGCCCAGGAGGTGGAGGCTACAGTGAGCCAAGATCGCGCCACTGCACTCCAGCCAGGCAACAGAGCAAGACTCCACTCCATCTCAAAAAAAAGAAAACAGGCCGGGCGCGGTGGCTCAAGCCTGTAATCCCAGCACTTTGGGAGGCCAAGACGGGCGGATCACGAGGTCAGGAGATCGAGACCATCCTGGCTAACACGGTGAAACCCCGTCTCTACTAAAATATACAAAAAACTAGCCGGGCGAGGTGACGGGCGCCTGTAATCCCAGCTACTCAGGAAGCTGAGGCAGGAGAATGGTGTAAACACAGGAGGCGGAGCTTGCAGTGAGCTGAGATCCGGCCACTACACCCCAGCCGGGGCGACAGAGCGAGACTCCGTCTCAAAAAAAAAAGAAAAGAAAAGAAAAGAAAAAGAAACAGAGTTTCATCATATTGTCCAAGCTGGTCTCAAACTCCTGACCTCAAGTGATCTGCCCACTTGGCCTCCAAAAGTGCTGGGTTTACAAGTGAGTGTCTCTTCCCTGGATGTTCCAGAACCTTCTCCCTGTTCTGTTACCCAGACTCTTCCTTTCCCTCTCTCTCTGCCCACCTGGGGCTCGGCCTCCTTCAGGGCTCAGTGTTCCAGGGCCCCTCATCCCTCTCCCTCAACCGTCTCCCCACCCACAGGATCTCTGCCTCCAGGTGACCTCCAGACCCTCCAGCCAGCTTGGGGCCTGTTACAGGCTTGTGTGACTCCCCTCAGAGCAGTGTCATGGCTGTAATGAATGATGATTTTGGGGATTTTTCATTCACCCTCTATCCCCCATGCTAACCTGGGAGTTTCTCGTTCACCTCGGTATTCTCAGCCCCTAGCAGAAGACCTGACCCATAATTGATGCTCAAAAGATACTTATTAAATCAAATTATATAGAACTCAGACAGAGATGAGTACATCGGAACAAGTGGCACACAGGAGCTAGCACGCCAAATGGGCTTTGAAAGTGGATACAATTTCACTAAGCAAAGATGGAGGAATGGAGGTTTCTGCGGGGAGGGCTCACCATGAACGAAGAAGAGGAAGCAGGAAAGTGTGTGCCAACTTCCGTGCCCGGAAGTGCACACACAGCAAAACACAAATATTTTTAAGCTTTTCACAAAAAATACTGGGAGTCTCTCTGAACCTATTCTGGTCTGGGGACTGCCCAAATCATCAATCACCAGAATAAATGAATAAATGTATAAATAAAATACTCATGGCAGGGTGCGGTGGCTCACACCTGTAATCTCAGCACTTTGAGAGGCCGAGGCAGACAGATCACTTGAGGTCAGGAGTTTGAGACCAGGCTGGCTAACATGGGGAAACCCTATCTCTACTAAAAATACAAAAATTAGCTGGGTGGGGTGACGCGTGCCTGTTATCTCAGATACTCAGGAGGGTGAGGCAGGACGCTTGAACCTGGGAAGCGAGGCCGCAGTGAGACCAGATCGTGTCACTGCACTCCAACCTGGGCGACAGAATGAGACTCCATCTCAAAAGAAAAAAAAAACAAAAACTTACCAAATGAATTTGGAAGGGTGGATGGACGGACAGGCAGATGGGCAACAGATTAAAGCAAAGCTCCTCCTTTTAAGGAAACAGAAACCGAGGGCTGGAGAGAAAGGGGGCTCCTGAAGATGACTGCATTGCATTGAGCAAAAGGAAAGCCGCTGTACCTTCAGACCATCTCTTGCCATCCACCCTGCGTGACCATTGCCTATGCCAGTCTTCCCTCCTCCTAGGATCCCTGCCCCTCACCCCCAGCATCTCCTCCAGTGCCGCCCTCACAGGTAGCTACTTTCCTGCTTATTACTTTTTACCAAACCTGGAGCCGAAGCCCTGAGCAGTCGGAGCGGGGGATGGGCCCTTTGTCCAAGTCTCAGCCCAAGGGTGGGGGTGGGGGATGAAGCTGGGGGGCTCCCTCCTCCCCGCTGTCTCTGCCATCTCCCTCGCTGACTTTTGTCCTTGGATCGCCTGCGTGACTAGAAGAGGTTTCATTCTCTGGCAACTGGGCAGCCATTAGCAAGAGGCAGACGCATTACCCTCTCACCGCACAATAGTTGGCTACTTCAGTTATTCTATTTCACCTGAAGACTTTATTTGCAGCCGAGCCTCCCCTTCCGAGCAGGGCAGGCCCCATCTGTCGGACAGTTTGCTCCAACCGTCTCCGGCCATTATGCCTCCACTTGGAGGACGGGATGGCGTGCGTGCAAGGGAGCAGGGGAGAGAGAGAGCTGGGGAGACAGCGCGCGTGTCCGCCTGCCTGCACTCCCTCTCGTCTCTTTATCATTCTCCCAGGGCCAAAGAGAACTTGCTTAAAAGAGTGATGTCAGACGTGTGCAAAACAGAGCGATAAAACCTAATGCACCCGCGCCCCTTTGTCTGCCTGATTCTCCTCCCGAACATTTCCCACTCAGAAAGCCACTTAAAACACATCAGCAGTAACTCCACAAAACAGCCACTTGTTGGCTAATTGTGCTAAGCATCTGCCAGCAGGGCTAGGGGCGGGGTGGGGAAGGGAGCTGGAGGCCCCTCTGCTCCCCTAGCCAGAACCCAGCTCCTGGGGAGGACGCCCAGCCCAGCCATCGCCTCCCTCCAGTGCCTCTGCACCACAAGGCTCTGCAAGGAGAGAAGAGGCAGCTCTGCTCGCTGGGTGGAGGGCGGGGAGGGGAGGAACTCGAGCCTGGGGGCCAGGTTGGGGAGCCAGGTGGGCAGGATTCTCTGCCAGCTCCTGAGGAGTCACTGGCCATCTCCGGGCCTCAGTTTTCCCACCCACCCCATAAGCGGGTTGGTCTGTGGGTTCTGAGGTCTCTTCCAGCTCCCAAAGGCTGCCCATTATTACACCCTGGGAGCTTCTGACAGACCTGGGTTCAAATCCCAGCTCTGCCTTTTGACCTGTAGCCTCAGGCTCTCTGAGCTTGTTTCCTCATCTGGAAAATGAGATACCAGCAGCGCCTGTCATGATTGGCACAAGATGAGGTGGTGCCTGGGTAGTCTTTGGAGCCAGCCAGCACAAGACAGGGCTGCTGGGGCCCATAAGAGGGCACCCTGGCCCAGACTTGGAAACTAGGGTGAGCTAAGCTGAGACCAGAAGGATAAGAACCTCATCAGACTAGGGTGTGGGCACAGGCAGGGGCTGGCACACAGTGGGCAGGCACGGCATATGTAACGGTCCTGAGGCAGAGCTGAATTGGAGGACCAGAAAGGAGGCCAGCTGAGTGGAGTCCCAAGGGAGGAGCCGGAGAAGTGGCCGGGGCCGGGTGAGAAGGACTCAGCAAGCCCTGGTAAGGAGCTTGCCTTTATTCTGAGGGCACAGAGAGCCATGGAGGGAGGGGAGCACCCAGGTACCTTTTTCAAAGACCCGTCCTGGCTTCAGGTGGAGAAGAAGCTGGCAGTCAGGGTTCAAGAACAGAAGCAAGGCGCTCTCCCTCCCCTGTTCCAACAGCCCAGGCTGGATGGCAAAAGGGATGGATCCTCCCTCAGAGGGACAAGGATGAGACCCGAAACCAGTGCTCTTGCCCGGGCTCCGCAGACCCCTTTCCTGGCTGGCCCCACTGGAGAGGCAGGGGTTAAGCTCCATGGCCTGTCCCCTCTGTCACACACGCACCCTGCCATCTCTGGGCTCATCACTGCGCTGTATCAGGACTCCATTAGGGAGGCTCAGGCGGCAGCTTGCAGTGTTCAGACCAGGGTGGCGAGCTCTTGCACCCCTACAACGGCGCTTGAGGACAGCTCTGTCCGCTGGCCGGTGCTGCAGCCTCCTCCCGCCCCTGCGGCAGAGGAGGGAGAGCCAAGGGCACAACTAGCACTAGCATTTGTGGGTTCAGAGGTCTGAGCCGCCACTTCCCACTTCCAGACCTGGGATGCGATGCTCATCTGCACAGTGTGGGCAGAGATCACCTCCTCCCCAGAACAGCACGGAGATATTTCAGCAGGGCGCTTGGCTCAGACACGCGCTCAGCAAACCAGAGTTGCTGTCATTATTCCACTCTGCAAGGCGTGCATTCTTTTTTTTTTTTTTTTTTTTTGAAGCGGAGTCTCACTCTGTCGCCGGGATCTCGACAGAGTGCAGTGGCCGGATCTCAGCTCACTGCAAGCTGCACTTCCCGGGTTCACGCCATTCTCCTGCCTCAGCCTCCCGAGTAGCTGGGACTACAGGCACCCGCCACCGCACCCCGCTAGTTTTTTGTATTTTTGCTTTGTTTTTTTGTTTTTTGTTTTTTGGTTTTTTTTGTATTTTTAGTAGAGACGGGGTTTCACCGTGTTAGCCAGGATGGTCTCGATCTCCTGACCTCGTGACCTGCCCGGCCTCCCAAAGTGCTGGGATTACAGGCTTGAGCCACCGCGCCCGGCCCGCGTGCGTTCTTTTTTTACCCCATCTTCCACCCTTCCCGATTTCCCTTTTGGCCTCTTCTTGGAGGCTGTAAGTCAGGGTGAATCATTCATCAAAAAATAACTCAGTCTTCCTCTTCCGGGGTTCCTGTCATAATTACCTCCCTCTTCAGTTTTGCTCCTGACGCCTCTTCTGTTTTTTTCTGTGTGAACTTTATTTTAACCATCCTTTGTGTGTGTGAATGCTGTTTTAAAAAAAACTTGCAAATGAAAATAACTTAATTGCTTTTTCTGATTTTTAAAGTAACACATGCTCATTATCAAAAACATCCAGACAACACAGAAAAAGATAAAACAAGAGGAAAAACAGTGAGGTTGTTTTTAAGCAGCCTCAAGTAGTTTGTAGCAGAGTTGGGAAAAGGAGGCCCCCTCTTTATAAAACTGGGGTGCTCCCCACTTGCCCCCAGCCCTCAGCCACCAATATCTTGCCCACTGCCTAAATGCCAGCTCAGGTTCTTGCTCCTCACATAGGCTTCCTAGATTCCCACAGCCCAGGGCGATCTTTCCACTGACTTCAATTCTTTTCATTTCTTTTTTCTTTCTTTCTTTCTTGTTTTTAAGACTGGGTCTCACTCTGTTGCCCAGGCTGGAGTACAATGGCTTGCAAGCATGGCTCACTGCAGCCTCGACCTCACGGGCTCAGGCAATCTTGATGCTTCTACCTTAACCTCCTGAGTAGCTAGAACTAAAGGTGTGTGCCACCATGCCTGGCTGATTTTTGTATTTTTTTTTTTTTTTGTGGAGACAGGGTTTTGCCATGTTACCTGGACTGGTCTCAAACTCCTGAGCTCAAGCGATCCACCCGCCTTGGTCTCCCAAAGTACTGACAGGCATGAACCACCAGGCCCATCAATCCTTTTCATTTCAACAAACATTTATTGAGCCTCTACTTTGAGCCAAGACACAGGATCTGGCCATCTGGATTCATCCCCTTCTGCCTGCATTTCATTGGTTTTTTTGTTATTTTTCTGCCTGGCATCTAGACTCCTGTTCCAGCCTGGACTGTCAGGTCCCCATGGCCAGACCTACAGCTCTGTCTCTGTATCCTCATCCCTAGCACCTATTGTTCCTGAGAGGAACCTCGCAGCTGCCTGCAGGGAGGGCAGGTGCTGTGGATCGCATGTGCTGGACACCATGCCAAGCCCTAGGCACCGATGATCTTGTGTGATCCTCACCTTGACGATGGGAGGTGGGTATTGTTATTAGCTTGACTTTGCAGGTACAGAAATTGAGTTTATACAAGCTTGCCCAAGGAACCATGATGGGTGAGCTGAGAGTCAGGAATTGAATCTGAGTCTCTGAAACCGAGGCTTGAGCGCTGAGCTGCTATAGGGGATTGCTTCCTTGTACAGCTCAGTAATGGCACAGGGCAGGGGACATTGCTCTCAGCAAGGAATGCCTGGCACAGGAAGGATAGTGCCATCGTCCTGGGATGATGCTTGACCATGTTTCTTTCTTTTTTTTTTCTTGTTTGTTTGTTTGTTTGAGACAGAGTCCCTCACTCTGTCACCCAGGCTGGAGTGCAGTGACACGGTCTCGGCTCACTGCAACCTCTGCCTCCTGGGTTCAAGCAATTCTCCTGCCTCAGCCTCCCAAGTAGCTGGGATTACAGGTGCCCATCACCACACCCAGCTAATTTTTGTATTTTCAGTAGAGATGGAGTTTCACCATCATGGCCAGGCTGGTCTCAAACTCCTGACCTCAGGTGATCCACTCACTTCAGCCTCCCAAAGTGCTAGGATTACAGGCATGAGTCACCGCACCCGGCCTCTGCCAAGTTTTTTTGAAGAACAAATGAATCATAAAATGTTGGTCATGTCACTTCTGGCTTAAGACTTCTCCCAGCTTGCAGGAGCAGTTTCAAATGCATTTGCTGCAAACCCTTCCAATGAAATCTTACACTGAAAATCTAAAGGAACAACCCAATGAAAGCACAGCTTCCCTGAGACCGGGGTGGGGCTAGGTGCAGAACCTGCATCGTCTCATCCGTTCCCTCCCTCTGGTTCACCTTCCCCCAGGTGCCAACGGGGCTCTGAGGAACCCAGAGGATTCCAGGGAGCTCAGTTTGAACCACTGTCCTAAGGCTCAGGTCCAAATGCTTGGTTGGAGTGTATAAGGCACACCATGGTGCCGCCGCTGGCTAGTCAGCCCACTCCCCTACCTCGCTGCCTTGCTCCATATGCACCTGCACCTTCCACCCAGAATGGCCCATGGTTCTCCCACCACAATTGATTATACCTTTGGCTTGATCACAGGTTGTTGCATCCTCTTCAATGCTTTCCACCTACTTTCCACCAAACTAACTCCTATGCAACCTTCAAAACTTGGTCAAGTTCGAGACCCGCCTGGCCAACATGGTGAAACCCTGTCTCTACTAAAAATACAAAAAATTAGCAGAGCGTGGTGGCAGGTGCCTGTAATCCCAGCTACTTGGGAGGCTGAGGCAGGAGAATCGCTCGAACCTGGGAGGTGGAGGCTGCAGTGAGCCGAAATCGCGCCATCGCACTCCAGCCTGGGCGACAAGAGCCAAACGGTCTCAAAACAAAAACAAAAACAAAACAACAATAACAAAAAACTTGGCAGAGCTTCACCCTCTACCTTCCTGACTTCTGGCTGTAGTGGGGGTGTGTTCTGTTGTGCCTGCCTTGGGGATCCTGTGTCATGAGCCCAGGGTCGGGATCCTAGGGTTCTAGTCCCAGCACTACCTGAGACTTACCTGGGGGATTTCCCCCTCTCTGGGTCTCAGGATTCTGGCCCTCAGCCTTGGACTTGACCCATGCCTGTGGCTACAGGCCAGAAATAATCTTACCCTGGCCGGTTCTTTTCAGGGCAGTCATGCAGTCCTGATGGGCCTCCCAGATTAGAACCATGGCAACCACAGCAGCCACCGCCAGAACCAGTACTGCAGGCACTTCTTTCTCATTGAGGCTTCACAACCACCCACTTTGCAGGGAGGAAGACCAAGGCTCAGCAGTGAGGTCACTCAGCAGCTATCTATTGGAGACATGACTTGAGCCCAGGACCTATGGCTCTGAATCCTGCCTTCAGCACCACCACCCCAAGAGGAAGACGACATGGACAACCTGCCTGCAGCCGCTGTGAACAGCTCCCACCCCTGAGGCCCTCCAGGCTGCCGCGCTCTCAGACATCAAGGTGACCAGCACAAGTCTCTGAGGAAGGGAAAGTTCAAGGCCCCACTAGAAGAAGGGACAGGGCAGGTGCTGGCTGGACTGTGAAGGTGCTCCCTGCCTGCCCACCCTTGACTATGGCCAGTCACTCCCAGTCTTGGGATGTGATGCTTGTGCTGAGGGCCTGAGGACTTCCCTCCTGGCCTCCACCTTCCTGCTGTCACCGGGGGTCCACCTTGGTTCACACTGGCGGCTCTAACGGGAGCTTTGTTCCCATCCCCAGCCCCCGCCATACCACACAGAGTCACCCACACCAGTGCTGTGGGTTTAGTGATGTTTCCTGGAGATGGCTGGGCTTGGGGGGGTTCCAGGGTGGTCACTGTGCTCCCCCCATCTCTGCTCCTTGACATCCCCCGGGACCTCCACCGTCTCCTCCCTCTGCTCCACAGGACACCTCCTGCCTGCTTGCTCTGCTTCCTGGAGGACCTCAGGGCTGGGGGCTGTTCACAGCTACTGCAGGCAGACCACCCCCGCCCTCTGCCCACTGGGAAGGTGGTACTGAATGCAGGCTTCAGAGCCACCGGCCCTGGGTTCAAGTCCTGCCTCCAGTATGTGGCAAGTGACCTCACTGCTGAGCCTTGGTTTTTACTCCCAGTAAAATGGGTGGTTGTGTTGCAGCCATAAAAAAGAATGAGTTCATGTCCTTTGCAGGGACATGGATGAAGCTGGAAGCCATCATTCTCAGCAAATTAACACAGGAACAGAAAACCAAACACCGCATGTTCTCACTCATAAGTGGGAGTTGAACAATGAGAACACATGGACACAGGGAGGGGAACATCACACCCCGGGGCCTGTCGGGGGGTGGAGGGCTAGGGGAGGGAGAACATTAGGACAAATACCTAATGCATGCAGGGCTTAAAACCTAGATGATGGGTTGATGGGTGTAGCACACCATCATGGCACATATAGACCTATGTAACAAACTGGCATGTTCTGCACATGTATCCCAGAACTTAAAGTAAAATAAAATAAAATAAAATAAAATAATGGATGTTTGTGAAGACTCAATGAGAAAGAAGTGCCTGGGGTACTGGTTCTGGCTTTGGCTACTATGGTGGTCGTGGTTCCTCTTCTAATCTGGAAGACCCAGCAGACATCTGACATCTCAGGTACCCTCACTCCCAGTCTCTGCCGTTCACCTCTGGGGTTCACCTCTGCTGTGTGGTTTGACATAGCAGCTTTGGTGAGTCGGACCCTGCTGTACATTTTACCCAACAGTTGCGTTGTCTTGCAACCTTGATTTTGGATTCACCTGAGCAGAAACCCACATGGAGTACCACGATCAGGGAGAGATGCGGACTGTGCGCCTCTCCCAGGGAGCAGCTCTGCCTCACGCTCTGCCTTACGCTCTGGAAGTGTGTGGGCGGTGGGGCTTTTATGGAATATTCTCTCTACACAGGGAGTTCATTGATTTCTTTTCTTTTTTTTTTTTTAAAAGGAAAAAATTCGTCAAACACCTTTTTTTTTTTTTTTTTTTTGAGACAGAGCCTCGCTCTGTTGCCCAGGCTGGAGTGCGGTGGCGTGATCTTGGCTCACTGCAAACATGTGAGCATGTGCCTGGCTGTCAAACACCTTTTTTTAATAGAATGCTGATTTTGAGTATTTCCCCAGACATGGCAAGTTTGTATAAAGTCAAGACTTCTGTTAAGAAGTGCCCATCTTCAAGCTGGGTGTGGTGGCTCATCCCCCTAATCCCAGCACTTTGGGAGGCCAAAGCGGGCAGATCACCTGAGGTCAGGAGATTGAGACTAGCCTGGCCACTGTGGTGAAACCCCATCTCCACTAAAAATACAAAAATTAGCCAGGCATGGGGGCGGGTGCCTGTAATCCCAGCTACTGGGGAGGCTGAGGCGGGAGAATCGCTTGAACCTGGGAGGCAGAGGTTGCAGTGAGCCGAGATTACACCACTGCACTGCAGCCTGGGTGACAGAGTAAGACTCCGTCAGAAAGAGAGAGAAAGAAAGAAAAAGGGAGGGAGAGAGAGAGAGGAAGAAAGGAAGGGAGGGAGGAAGGGAGGGAAAGAAAGAGTGGGAGAGAGAAAAAGAAAGAGAGAGAGAGAGAAAGACAGAGAGAGGGGAGGGAGGGAGGGAGGAAGGAAGGAGCACCCATCTTCGTTTATCATGAAAAACGTGGCTATTGCTCACTTCTACAGCTAGGGTGAAAAAGAGGGCGCCAGGAGAGCAGGTTCTACAATTTTTCTTTAATCTGCTCCTTTAGCAAGTAAGTGTTGAGCTCCTGCAATGTGCTTGGAGTATAAATTTGAAAAAGGCAGAAGCAGGCACCAGCCTAGGGGAACTCACAGGCTAGAGGAGAAACAGGTCATGAGTTCCTGGCAAGCCCTGCATAGGGAAGCATGAAAGTGGGGGCTGCTTCACAGCCTCAGGGAGATGAGGAACTCATCCCTGGGGAGGTGAGGTCCGGCCAAGACCTGGAGGAGGAGGATTAGCCATGCAAAGAGGAGGGGAAGGGTGTTTTGGGCAGAAGGAACAGCGCATGCCAAGGCTTGGCGGTAAGAGAGAGCAGATCTGTCTGGGAACAGGAAGGACCAGTGTGGCTGGAAGGAGACACCCAGCCAGGGTGATGGGGCTCAAAGGAGACAGGAGGCAGAAGATGAAGGTGGGGTCAGGACTGGCAGAACCCTTGGGCCGAGCCCAGGAGTTTGGAGGCCACCGAGGAGGATTATGCAAAGAAATGACCCAATCTGAAATGCACTTAGAAAAGTCTGTCTGGGCCGGACACGGTGGCTCACGCCTGTAATCCCAGCACTTCAGGAGGCCAAGGCGGGTGGGTCACTAGGTCAGAGGTTCAAGACCAGCCTGGCCAAGATGGTGAAACCCCGTCTCTCTACTAAAAATACAAAAATTAGCCGGTTGTGGTGGCAGGTGCCTGTAATCCCAGCTACTCGGGAGGCTGAAGCAGGAGAATCACTTGAACCCAGGGGGCAGAGGTTGCAGTGAGCTGAGATCACGCCATTGCACTCCAGCCTGGGCAACAGAGTGAGACTCCGTCTCAAAAAAAAAAAAAAAGAAAAAGAGAAAGAAAAACCTCTCTGTAGAGGCATTATAGATTAGCAGTTGAGGCCAGGTGTGTTGACTCATGCCTGTAATCCCAGCACCTTGGGAGGCTGATGTGGGAGGTTTGCTTGAGCCCAGGAGTTCGAGACCAGCCTAGGCAACAAAGTGAAACTCCATCTCAACTAAAAAAAAAAAAAAAATTAGAAGTTGAAAGTTCAGGTTCTGACATCCCAAGGGCTTGAGTTCAAGTCCTGGTTCTGCCAGGAAGTGAATGATCTTGGGTAAATTGATCAAGCTTCAGTTTCTCTGAGCTTCTGAGCTTCAGTTTCTCCCACTGTAAGATGGGGACAGTAATAGTCTCTACTGCCAAGAGCCATGGGAGGAATCCGTGAGACACTGCAGGAAGTGGATCCCTCAGAATGGGAGCTGTCAGGGGCAGACTTTCCATCTGATTCATTCACTGCTGTATTTCTATACCTGGAAAATGATAGAAACTCCATAAAATATGTACGCAGTGAATGGAGAAATGGTTGCTGAGTGCATGATGGATTGGAGGGGCAGACAGGGATTCCTCTTGACTATGGAAGGCAAGAGGACAATAAATATAGCAAATTCAATAATCACGCAGGCTCAAGACACAAGGCGTTCAGCGATGTACATACATTAGTCCCCCACAAACCCAACATCTCCCACATTTACAAGTGAGGGCACTGAGACTCGAAGGAGTTCGATGTATTGCTCAAAATCACCCGGCAAGAGAGCACTGAGCTTGGAATTTGCACCCAGCCCTTTGCCTCGGAAGCCTTTGAAGTAAACCACAATGCCAAGGACCCCACCAATGCCATGCACTGCACTGGTTTTCTTGCTCTGTTGGCAGTTGCATGCAGCTAAGGCACCTGCGGGTGCAGCATAGGAGGGGGCTGGTAGGCACAAATTTAGTGGTCCCCAGAAAGGGCCTGGTCCCAAGGGCTTTTCCATCCATCACCAGCTATTTATTGAGCACCTATGATGTGTGCCCTTTATAGCTACAAACGTGTGAGGGAGGGTGGAGGCTTCCAGGCTAGTGGAGGTGCCTGCCACCAAATTGAGAATTTCTTGGGGGTGGAGGCACACGGACAGGGATAGACAGGCTGATGGAAACTGGCAGCCATGGTGACTAAAACACAGTTGGAGTCCCAGCTACTTGGGAAGCTGAGACATGAGGATTGCTTGACCCCAGGAGTTCAAGGCTGCAGTGAGCCACGATTGGGTCACTTTGCTCCAGGCTGGGCAACATAGCAAGACACCATCTCAAAAAAATAAAATAAACTCTTCCTGTGTCCATTTCCCTCACCTGGGTCCTGCTGCACCTGCCTCACCATCAGGACCCTGCGGCTGGCCTCTGATTGGCTGTTCCCTGTCCCCATGCAGGTGCTATGAAAGCCTGACCTGATGGGTGGGGAGGCTGCTTGAGGAGGTGACAAGATGGTTCGGTGATGCCCAGTGAGGGTTAAGTGGGTGGAGAGACAGAGAGAACAGGGCAGGGGAGGACCCACAGCTACAAGGCTCAAGGCAGGAGGGAGCTGTGCGTTGGGAGACAGAATTGGTGGTGAAGCTGGAGAGGAGGTGGGGCCAGTCCACAGGGCCCTGGGGGCCACAGGGAGAGATTTGGGTTTGATCCGAGGCCAGTGAGGGGTTGTACCCCAAGGTCAATGAGTCATGGAGGTTCTAAGCAAGGGAGGGGTGTGGCCTGGTAGGAGGAGCCTAAGGGGGGCAGGGAGGTGGTGGATGGCACTACCCAGGGCAGAGGTGGATGAGGATGGCACACAGGCCAGGGATGGTTGGATGGAGAGAGGTGCATAAGAGGTAACTTGGACTGGCAGGAGCTCCCTCCTCTGCATGTCCGCAGCATCGAGGCCCAGGACCTCATGCTCAGACACCATTCCTCGCAGTCCTAGAGCTCCCAGAGATCATTCTGGAGCCTGCGGCAGGTTGTAAGGCCGGGACCCCTCATCTGGCAGAGCGGGCAGGAGTGAGAGCTGCAGCCTCCAGTCCTGGCTCCCCAGAGCGCCAATTCTGAAAATGACAAATGGAGAGCCAATAAGAAGGTTGGAAAATGGGCACCTCCATGCCTCCCTGTGTCTATTGCAGGGTTTGGAAATAGCTGAGATGAGACGAGAGCTGCTAGGAGGAGTGCCCGCTGGGCAGAGGAGAGGCCCAAAGCTGCTGCTGCTGCTGCTACAAGGAGTAAGACAAGAGACTGGAGGGGAGGGGAGGAAAGGAACAGCAGAAGACAGAAAGGACAAATGTCAAAATGGACGCACAAAAAAGACCAGCTGTGGTGTGTGGCCTAGGACTGTGGGAGGGGTGTGTGTGTGTGTGTGTGCACGCGCGCTTGTGTGTGTGTGTGTGATGCGGGCTTTGAGGAGCAATTTAAAAGCCCTTGGTCCCTGAGCCCATCTGAACACCCCCCTTCTCTCTTCACCCCCGCAACCACCAAAAAAAAAAAAAAAAAAAAAAAAAAAAGAGAGAGCGAGAGAGAAAGAAGGAAAACAAAATATCTACAGTTGTCGAGACAAGAGGAGAAAAATAGAGGCAAACATCCGTAATTTTCTCTGTGGGGCTTTGCGGTAATTGAGCCATTTGGATAAAAATAAAGGCAGCAGGCCCCTTAGGTAAGAAGAGCTTTTGCAATCTAAGAAGCTTGAATTATGCGTCTTGTGTCACTTGAAATCCCCCATTCTCCCCCTTCCTTGGGCAACCCAAACCACTTTCCCTTTTCTTATTATTTTTTTAAGTACCCTGTCAAAATGTCGACTGTAGAGTAGAGAATTTCAGCTGTCACAACTAATTTCAATTTTTCCACGTGCTTTCCCGCTTGGCGGGGCCCTGGCAGAGCCCCCTTTCCCTCCCTCTCGCATCCGCTCACTCTTTTTATTTCTCATTATTGTTATTATTTTAAAACTAGATTTACATCATCAGTATGTTTGGGGAGTGTTTAAGGACTGTGGTTTGCTCCTGAGGAAGCCTGGGTCTGGCGTTGTTGGTTTCTGGATCCTGCCCGACTGCACCCCCTCATGCATGCTCCCACCTCCATCAGCCTGAGCCCCTGGGACTCCTGCCTCTCTCTTCCTGGTCCCAAGCTGCCAGCCCCCATCGACCACCCACTGGGGAAAATCCAGACCTCCAAAGAGTCTTGAGGTTCTAGGAGAGCCATGGGAACCATGCACATTTCCCCACCAAAAAGAGGTTCTGGGCCAGGCGAGATCCAGAGGGGCAAGCGTCAGTGACTTTCCTCCCTCCCCACTCTCTCTGGCTTTTCCATCTTTTAAAAAATTGTTTAACTTGTTTCTGTAGCAACAAGGTCTCACTCTATTGCCCAGGCGGGTCTTGAACTCCTGGACTCAAACGATCCTCCCGCCTCGGCCTCCCAAAGTGCCGGGATTATAGGCGTGAGCCACTGCGTCCGGCCTCAGCTGTTTTACCTTTTGCCTCATCTTTCTTGCCTTCAGTGCATTCATTCCATGGGCATCAGTCCGGGGCCACCTCCTATGAGCTGGCCCTGCCAAGTTGCTGGGCACAGCGAGGTCAGTAAGACGCAATCCCTGCCCCTGAGGAGATGACAATCTAGTGGGCTCCAGGAGACAAAAAGGCCGGCGGACGGGGCAGAGTATCTGACGATGTGCTGGTCAGCGCTGCTTCTAACCCAGCTACTGAGAGGTCTGCTATGTTTTTTTTTTTTTTTTTTTCTTTTTCTTTTTTTAAGATGGAGTTTCACTCTTGTTGCCCAGACTGAGTGCAATGGTGCGATCTCGGCTCACTGCAACCTCCGCCTCCCGAGTTCAAGTGATTATCTTGCCTCAGCCTCTGGAGTAGCTGAGATTGCAGGCACCTGCCACCATGCTTAGCTACTAGCTGATTTTTGTATTTTTTGTAGAGACGGGGTTTCACTTTGTTGGCCAGGCTGGTCTCAAACTACTGACCTCAGGTGATCCACCCACTTCAGCCTCCCAAAGTGCTGGGATTACAAGCGTGAGCCACCACGCCTGGCCTCTGCCGTGGCGTCTCCTCCAAGATTGAGGTGTTGCCAATGTGGCAGTATCAGCAAGTGGGGCCACTAAGAGGTGATGAGGCCACAAGGGCTCCTCCCTTGTGAACAGTATTAGGTGCCCTTCTGTAAAGGGGCTTGACAGAGAAGGATCATCCCTTTTGCCCTCCTGCCTTCTGCCATGTGAGGATGCAGCAAGAAGGCCCTCACCAAGCCGGGTGCAGTAGCTCATACCTGTAGTTCCAGCACTTTGGGAGGCCGAGGCAGGAGGATCACTTGAGCCCAGGAGGTGGAGGTCACAGTGAGCCATGATTGTGCCATGGCACTCCAGCCTGGGTAACAGAGAGAGACCCTGTCTCAAAAAAAAAAAAGAAAAAAAAAATCTTAAAAATTAGCTGAGCACAAAGACAGCCGACTAAATGCCCGTAGTCCCAGCTACTTAGCAGGCTGAGGCAGGAAGATCACTTGCGCCCAGGAGTTCGAGATCAGCTGGTCCACATTCTACACAGGTCTCTTGTGTAGAGACTCTGTCTCTAAGCAAAATAAATATTAAAAAAAAAAAAAAAAAAGGTGGTCCTCATCAGATGCCAGCACCAGAACTTGGACTTCTCAGCCTCCAGAACCGTGGAAAGTGCATTTCTATGTTTTATAAATTACCCAGTCTGAAGTATTTTGTTAAAGCTGCAGAAGCAGATGAAGATAAAATCTTCACCAAGGAGTGGTGCCCCAGCTTTCACAAGCAAATGGATGCCGTCTCTACTTAAAAAATACAACAATTAGCCAGGTGTGGTGGCGTATGCCTGTAATCCCAGCTACTTGGGAGGCTGAGGCCCAAGAATCGCTTAAGCCCAGGCAGCAGAGGTTGCGGTGAGCCAAGATCGTGCCACTGCACTCCAGTCTGTGGAATAGAATGAGATCCTGTCTCCAAAAAAGGCAGGAGGTGGGGTCGGGGGGCGGATTTGGACACAGACACACAGGCAGAAGCAGAACACTGTGCGGAGATGAAGGCAGATATCAGGATGATGCCTTCACAAGTCAAGGAATGCCAAAGATGGCCAGCGAACCACCAGAAGCTTGGGGCTTGGGGAGAGGCAGGGAACAGACTCTCCCTCACAGCCCTCAGAAGAAACCAACTCCGCCGACGCCTTGATCTCAGATCCTGTAGATCTCAGAACTGCGAGACAAGAAAGCTCTGCTGTTTAAGCCCCCGGCCGGTGTACTTTATGACAGCAGCCCTAGCAAACGAACATGCATGGAGACATGAAACAGCATGTTCTGGGAATTGCTGTGATTGAGCAAGGTGGGTGCGTGGAGTTTGAAAGTGGCAGCAGTTGCAGTGGAGTATGTAGAATCGGGGACATTACCTGCAGGGTGGTGGAGAGTGGAGGAGGACATTCATGCAGGGATTTCTTTTTTCTTCTTCTTCTTTTTTTTTTGAGACAGAGTCTGGCTCTGTTGCCCAGCCAGGCTGGAGTGCTGTGGTGCAATCTCGGCTCATGGCAACCTCCACCTCCCAGGTGCAAACGATTCTCCTGCCTCAGCCTCCTGAGCAGCTGGGATTACAGGCACCTGCCACCACACCCGGCTAATTGATTGTATTTTTAGTAGAGACGGGGTTTTGCCATGTTGGCCAAGCTGGTCTCAAACTCCTGACCATGAGGTCCGCCTCGGCCTCCCAAAGTGCTGGGATTACAGGCGTGAGCCACCACACCCGGCCCATGCAGGGATTTCAAGCAGGAAAGAGATGGGATGAAATGAACTTTGTTAAATGCACACCCTGGTTACAGAGAAAGTAGCAGAGGGGCTGAGACACCTTTCTCCTCCTATTCCTGGCTCCCCTTCCCACTCTCTCTCCCACTCCTTCTAGCATCTCTGGGGTTGGGCCTGGCTTTACTCATCTGTGGGTTTTGGGGCCCAGGACAGGGCCTACCCTTCATGGGCCTCCTTGACCAGTTTGTTGAGTGACAAAACGAGCCCATCAGCTCCTGGTTTCTCAGCCCTTTCTCCTTGGCTAACGGCCCTCATGGAGCACCCTGGTGTGCAGAAAGCAGGATCAAGGAAATGGGACCGAGGACTGGAGGAGGAGCTGCGGGCAGGTGGCAGGTGCCAGCGCCTCGCCCCTGAGAAGCCACTGGATGTTTTTTGTTTGCTTGTTTGATTTGAGACGGTCTCACTCTGTCACCCAGGCTAGAGTGTAGTGGCGCAATCTCGGCTCACTGAAACCTCTGCCTCCCAGGTTCCAGCAGTTCTCCCGCCTCAGGCTCCTGAGTAGCTGGGATTACAGGCATGCACCACCACGCCCAGGTAATTTTTGTATTTTTAGTAGAGGCGGTGTTTCACCATGTTGGTCAGGCTGGTCTCAAACTCCTGACCTCAAGCCTGCTTCAGCCTCCCAAAGTGCTGGGATTACAGGCTTGAGCCACACGCTCGGCCAGCAGGTGCTGTTTAAATGAGGAGCTGAGCGACAATACACCCACATTGGGACAGAGGCAGAAGGAGAAGCGGTTGCCTTGGGGCTGGCATCACCAAACGAGGGCTCCCATGGACAAGGTAGAGAACTGGCCCTTACTTCTCAATGTACTTCCTCCTTGGTCCAGCTGGGCTCCCAGTGAGATCGACTTGGCTGTCTCCTATTGCAGCAGGACGAGCCGCGGACAAAATCCCTCAGACACCGGGTTAAAGAAAGAAGTGGCTTTACTATGTTGCCCTGCTTTCCTCCCCTGCCCCTGCCATCCCTGGGAGAGAGAAGGGACAGGCTTAGAAAAGGCCAGGACTCTTCTCTAGGAGTGGAGGAGCCTGACCAGTGGCATTACCTGGGAGGAGTCAGGCTGGGTCACTCCTGTGTCCCCAGTATGTGCCGTAAAACCACACTGCGAATGGTCCAATTGCCATCTGCCAGGCCCTGCCCCCGGCGCTCTGCATGGATGAACTCATTGGATTCTCACAGCAGCCCCGTGTGATAGGTACTTTATTGTCCCCATTTTACAGAAGGGAAAACTGTGACACAGAGCGGTCACCTGACCTGCCCGAAATCCCACTGCTGGTAAGAGGCAGACTTGAAGATGCAACCCAGGAAGTTTGGATCTGATGCCCTCACTCTGAAAACATACATGCTGCCCCCATGAGGGCCCCAGTGGGCACTCAATACCTATTTATCCAATTCAGCACTCATTTCCAGAGAGGCAGCGTAGCCTAGTGGTTAAGAGAGCCTGAAGCTGAACTCCAGCACTACCCCCTCCCAGCTGGGCCACTGAACTTCTACAAGCCTCAGTTTCCTCGCCTGCAAAATCAAAATATTAGGTTGGTGCAAAAGTAATTCTGGCTTTTGTCATTACTTGTAATACTAATGGTTGGCCAGATGTGGTGGCTCATTCCTGTAATCCCAGCACTTTGGGAGGCCGAGGTGGGCAGATCAGTTGAGCTCAGGAGTTCAAGACCAGCCTGAGCAACATGGCGAAGCCCTGTATCTACAAAACATACAAAAATTAGCCGGTCATGATGGCATGCATCTGTAGTCCTAGCTTCTCAGGAGGCTGAGGCAGGAGAATCAATCGTTTGGGCCTGGGAAGAGGAGGTTGCAGTGAGCCAAGATCGTGCCATCACACTCCAGCCAGGGCAATAGGAGTGAAGCCCTGTCTCAAAGGAAAAAAAAAAAAGAAAGAAATACGAACGGTTCCTACCAGTGGCAAGTCCTGGCTGCATTTCACCAAAAGGTCTCCTTTTCCTCCCAGGTACACAGCTAGACTGCATTTCCCAGGATCCCTTGCAAGCAGGTAGGGCCATGTGGCTGAGTTCTGGCCAATGAAAGATAAGGAGGAAGTGATGTCACCACTTCTGGTCCTGGCTCCTAAAACATCCTGCACCATCCTGCATGCTCTAGACCCTGGGTCCATGCATGACTTCATGGAGCAGATCCCATACCCGACACTTCTCATACTGGACTGTGATGTGAGCAGGAAACAAGCTCTTACTGTGGGATTACTTGTGTTAAACCAAGTTAGCCTAAAGCTGCCTCCTTACATATTTTAAATTCAACCTAAAGGTTTCTCTGTACATCATAAAGTATAATCTAAATGGAATTGTAAACAGACAGTAACGTACACTTGTACCAATCAAATGTGGCCCACTTTTCAAACCATGTTCAAATAAGACAAACACCAAGCTATAACCAATCTGGCATTTTCTTGGCCTCCCAAAGTGCTGAGATTACATTACTATCTCTATAAATTTTATAACTCCAAAGACCTCATGTGAGTGAGGTCACAGAATTTGTCATTTTATGTGTGACTTATTTCATTTAGTATAATGTCTTCAAGGTTAATGTGTCAGAATTTCCTTCCTTTTTAAGGCCAAATCCTATTCCACTGTATGAATGGACCACATTTCATTCATCCATTCATCCATCAGTGAACACTGGGTTGCCTCCACCTTTTTGCTATGTGAGTCATACTGCTATGGACATAGGTATACACCTACAGAAGATGGCTTTTGATGCCATCGCTGAGATACTGAAAAAAAAAAAAAAAACAACCGTTTAGATGGAGTCTCTCTCTGCTAACCAGGCTAGAGTGCAGCGGTACAATCTCAGCTTATTGCAACCTCTGCCTCTTGAGTTCAAGTGATTCTCCTGCCTCAGCCTCCCTAGTAGCTGGGATTACAGGCACCCACCACCATGCCCAGCTATTTTTTGTATTTTTAGTAGAGACGGGGTTTCACCATGTTGGCCAGGGTGGTCTTCAACTCCTGACCTTAGTCTGTCTCAGCCTCCCAAAGTGCTGGGATTACAGGCGTGAGCCACCGTGCCTGGCAAAAAAAATTTTTTTTTTTTTTTAAGAAGCTGACATTTTTGAAAATTTGAGACAGGGTCTCACTCTGTCACCCAAGCTGGAGTACAATGATCATGGCTCACTGCAGCCTTGACCTCCTGGACTCAAGCAATCCTCCTGCTTCAGCCTCCTGAGTAGCTGGGAATACAAGTGTGTTCCACCACGTCCAACTAATTATTTTGTGTTTTATGCAGAGATGAATTTTTGCTGTGTTGCCCAGGCTGGTCTCAAACTCCTGGGCTCAAGTGATGCTCCTGCCTCAGCCCCGCAAAGTGCGGGGATGTAAGCCACTGTGCCTGGCCAGAAGCTGATATTTGAAGTCAATGTCATAAAGAGGGGGCAAACCAAGGACTCCCCCGACTGGTTTCTTGCTGGGGAGAAGCCTGGGGGAGCCATTGGTTGGCAGAGACGTCACCATCTCTTGCACAGATGAGGAAATGAGGCACAAAGAGGAAGGACAAGCAACGTACTGAAAGTCAAACTGCCCAGAAGTGGTGGAGGGAGGATTTGAACCCAGGGCCACTCTGTGAGGCTGTGCCGTGCAGCCACCCGGCCACTGTGTTCATCCCTTCTTATTTTTATTTTTATTTTTTTTATTTTTGAGGTGGAGTCTTACTCTGTTGGCCAGGTTGGAGTGCAGTAGTGTGATCTCGGCTCACTGCAAACTCTGCCTCCCGGGTTCAAGTCATTCTCCTGCATCAGCCTCCTGAGTAGCTGAGAATACAGGTGTGTGCCACCATGCCCGGATAATTTTTGTGCTTTTAGTAGAGATGGGTGGGGGGGTGTCTCACCATGTTGGCCAGGCTGGTCTCGAACTCCTGACCTCAGGTGATCTGCCCACCTCAGCCTCCCAACGTGCTGGGATTATGGCGTGAGCCACCGCGCCCAGCCTTGTTCATCCCTTCTTTCAGGCAGATGGCACAGGTTTCTGGCTCACACTGGTGCCGGCTCAGCGACAGCCCTTTCAGTGACCCAAAGCCATCTTGGAGAGGGCGGTTCCTCAGTGCCTGGCAGCCGGCTGTGGTAGTCTGAAACCTATTTTGTTCATTATGAATGAAAAGCAGATGTGATTTTAAATGTCGTGCCTTGGCTGCTGGTGCCGGGTGGAGCAGGGCCCCGGCGAGCAGTCACACCAAATAAAACATATTATTTAGGAGTGATTGGAAGGCAGACAAGCTGAAACATTGTGCACGGAAGGGCTACCGCAATTCGCTCATGAGCATCACAATCACTTTCCGCGGGCTGGTAGGTGGATTCACATTTAGGGCAATTTCCCTCACGGTAGCTCAGCTCTGTGAGTGGGCTTGGGCTTGAGGACAAGCGATTTCCCAGCCGAATGACTTCCAGCCTCCACACAGAGCACGGGGCTCGGTGGGGCACGGCTTCCCTGGATCGAATCCACGCTGCCCACTGAGATATGATCTCAGAAGTAGCTCCTTAGCTCTGAAGACTCACAAGAAGGTTGGGCAGAGCCCTGACCTCATGGCTGAGCACCTGCTGTATACCATAACCAGCAGGCTGGGCCCAGGATCGGTAAAGCAGGAAACAGGCTTAGAGAGGTTAAGGTGTGCATCCAAAGTCACACAGCTCTTCCCCAAGGAGCTCCTAAATGTTAGGAAGGCACGGCTGTCTAGCAGGTGCAATTGTTTTGTGGTACTGGTGCCACTTGCACAGAAACTTAGACAGAGGAGGCAGTGTAGCACTGTCCAGATGATGGCACTTAGGGGATTCTCGGGCCCTCTGAAGCCACATCCTAGGAGGGCTCCTCGGATCCGTGCATAAAAACTCTGAACGTAGGGTCTGGGACATCACCACAGGCCGAGGATCCCTGCGGGGACAGCGGAACGTCTTTTTCACACTGGGGTTGGAGGCGGGGCTGAGGCTGCAGCTACAGTGAGGGGCAAGGCCACGGAGGCCAAGAGCCACCAGCCAGAGTATTTCATGACAGGAGACCAACAGGAGCCCAGTGTTTAGAGACTGAAGTTCAGGGATGGGAACCCTGGCCCCAACTCCAGACATTGGCAACGAGGCATCCGGCGTTTACTGAACACCCAACAGGTACCAGACCCTTGGGGTTTAGCGGGAGGGAGCTGAGGAATATTGATGACAGATCACTACCCGGGGCTCTCAAAAGCACCCAGCACTGTGCCGAGCCCCCTGGAGAGACTCAGTCTCTGTGGGTAGTGTGTTCCGTAGCATACGCCGACTACCTTAGCAACTGTTAAAAGAAAAACTTTAGCCGAATTAGATTTAAGAGTTCAGCTGGGTGCAGTGACTCATACCTGTAATCCCAGCACTTTGGGAGGCTGAGGCGGGAGCATCACCTGAGGTCAGGAGTTCGAGACCAGCCTGGCCAACACAGTGAAATTCCATCTCTACTAAAAATACAAAAAAGTAGCCAGGCATGGTGGCGGGCGCCTGTAATCCCAGCTACTTGGGAGTCTGAGGCAGGAGAATGGCTTGAACCCAGAAGGTGAAGGTTGCAGTGAGCCGAGATTTCACCGCTGCACTTCAGCCTGGGCAACAGAATGAGACTCCATCTAAAAAAACAACAACAACAACTCATCTTGAAAAAAACTGGAAAATTTTTTCAGCACTTTCACCTGGAAAGCATCAGAGGGAAATAAAAATGGGAACTGTTGAGTTTCTATAATTATTCATCAGGGGTAGAAGCAGGCGCTGCTATTGAGGTGACTTCCTGCTCAGAGATAAAGCCAAGGCCACTTCAGATAAACCAGAGAATAGACGTATAGACTTGCCTTCTTCGTAGGCATTAAATGTGGAGACCTCCAAGAGAGAAGGGAGAGGTTGTATGGACTGGGCTGTCTCAGAGAAGTCTGCATTTATTTACTCATACATTTATTTATTCACATGTGAAACAAAGTCAAGCACCTATTTCATCCTTTGCTGAAAAGAATTTCTTTTTTTTTTTGAGATGGAGTTTTGCTCTTGTTGCCCAGGCTGGAGTGCAATGGCATGATCTCGGCTCACTGTAACCTCCGCCTCCCAGATTCAAGCTATTCTCCTTCCTCAGCCTCCCGAGTAGCTGGGATTACAAGTATGCACCACCATGCCCAGCTAACTTTGTATTTTTAGTAGAGACACGGTTTCTCCATGTTGGGCAGGCTGGTCTTGAACTCCCGACCTCAGGTGATCCACCCGCCTTGGCCTCTCAAAGTGCTGGGATTACAAGTGTGAGCCACCGTGCCCAGTTTGCTGAAAAGAATTTACGGAGCCCTTATGGAGAGTCAGGTGTCACAACTACAGAGGTGAACAAGACAGGCAAAGAATTCCCAGCTAGATGCTAGAGGCAGGCCTGCTAGCTGGGCACCAGGAGGGTCCCCAGGGATGGAAGCCCCCACTCTTGTCCCACCAGGAGGCTCTGGTTTGGTTGGCGAGACAGACATGGGGCGAATATGCAAAGCATACCCTGGAATGTGACCTTGGTCTGCTTCCTGCTTTCTGCTTAGGCAGGGATTGCAATAGATGCTGACCGGCCATGGATGGGAAAAGGGAGGCCCCAGGATGTGCTGGTGGACCGCCTGGTCCTTGAGAATTGATACACGTCACAGGGCCAGGTGTAAAGGCTCACGCCTGTAATCCCAGAACTTTGGGAAGCCAAGGCTAGTGGATCACTTAAGCCCAGGAGTTCGAGACCAGCCTGGGCAACATGGTGAAATCCCGTCTCTACAAAAAGTATGAAAATTTGGCCTGGCGCAGTGGCTCACGCCTGTAATCCCAGCACTTTGGGAGGCCGAGGCGGGTGGATCACAAGGTCAGGAGATAGAGATCATCCTGGCCAACATGGTGAAACCCCAGCTCTACTAAAGATACAAAACATTAGCCTGGTGTGGTGGCGCATGCCTGTAATCCCAGCTACTTGGGAGGCTGAGGCAGGAGAATTGCTTGAACCCAGGAGACGGAGGTTGCAGTGAGCCAAGATAGTGCCATTGCACTCCAGCCTGGGCAACAGGGTGAGACTCCATCTCAAAAAACATAAATAAATGGAATAAAATCAATTGAAAAGTAGCTGGTTGTGGTGACAGGCGCCTGTAATCCCAGCTACTTGGTGTTGGGGGTGGGGGCTGAGGAAGGAGCATTTCTTGAGCCCAGAAAGTCGAGGTTGCAGTGAACCAAGACAGCACCACTGCACTCTGGCCTGGGTGACAGGGCAAGACCTGGTCTCAAAAAAAGAAAAAAAAGAAAAGAAAAGAAAAAAAAAAAAGATGTCACAAAATCACTCTGACCTGAGTCCGGAGTCCTCTGTCCTATCTGGGTTTCTGGGGCCTCTCATTGTCCCAAGAGAAGTCCAAAGGCAACACTGGGCTCCGTGGAGGCAGGGGATGCAGGGTTCAAACCCTGACTTCATCCCTGTGCAGTCTCTGTTTCACCCAACCCTATCCACTTAACCACCTCCAGAGGTTATCCACAAGATAGGTCCCATGTCTGCCTGGGGGCTTCCCTCCCTTCTCTGCCTGGGGCAGGCATGCATGGCCCACATGAGGGGCCAGCCCAAAATGCCAGCAAATTAGTGCCTCAGGAGTGGCCCTCAATCAGTGAAAGGGAGGAGGTGGGCAGTTCTTAGGGGTGCCCCACACAGTAGCTCAGAGGGCCCCCGCAAAAACTGAACCCTAGTTGCACCCTGTTCCAAGGACTATTGTAGCAACTGTTTTATTATGCCTGCAGATTTACAGATCCGAAATTCAGACCACATACACAAGGGAGCGCTTGACTCTGCCCCTCAGTGCCTGAGAATCCAGCTGGGAATACTGGAATGGTTGGGGGACAACTTCAATGCCTAGAGATAAAAACCCTCTAGTGGCATCTTTCCCTGAATGCCAGGCACTGAGCTGGGATGGTCTGAAGCCTCAGCTCAGCTGGGACAGATGACTGAAGTGCCTACACATGGCCTCTTCACGTAGCTTGGGCTTCCTCACTGCATGGCGGCCTCCGGTAGTCAGACTTCCAATATAGCAGCTCAGGGGCCCCAGTGGACAAGGCAGGAAGCTGCATTGCCTTTTATGACCTCATCAGGGATGGAAGTTACACACTGTCACGTTTGCTTTGCTATATTGGCTGAAGTTGTCACAAGCCCAGATTCAATAGAAGGGGGTGTAGACTCTACCTCTTCATGGGAATTTGTGGCCATTTAAAAAATTCCCCCACCCCAGCTGCTGGCAGGGCATCCTTGATTGGTTCTCCTCCTGTCCTGGTCTCTCTGCCCCTCACCCACACTGCCTGCACCCAGGTGTTTGTCTTAGCCACTCACTAACTGTAAGTCCCTAACCTCTCCCAGCCTCGGTTTCCTTATCTATAAAATGGGGATACTAATGGTCCTGCCTCCCAGCGTCAGTGTGAAGAGTAACTGAGACGTACGCATGCAGTGTTTTTAGCTGAGTGATTGGCATAGAGATTAGCCTTTTTTTTTTTCTTTTTTGACAGAATCTCGCTCTGTTGCCCAAGCAGGCTGGAGTTCAGTGGTGGGATCTTGGCTCACTGCAACCTCCACCTCCTGGGTTCAAGCGATTCTCCTACCTCAGCCTCCGGAGTAGCAGGAACTATGGTGTGCACTACCATGTCCCACTAATTTTTGTATTTTTGGTAGAGATGGGTTTTCACCATGTTGGCCAGGCTGGTCTCAAACTCCTGACCTCAGGTGATTCGCCCACCTTGGCCTTCCAAAGTGCTGGGATCACAGGCGTGAGCCACCGCACCGAGCCGGAAGTTAGCCATTTTTATGAGTTATGTCCTCATGATTGTAGCTAAAGCCAGCTCTTGTGTCCAGTAACCTCACTCCGAAAAATTGATGGTGCTTCAGTCACAGTCCTGGGTCCCAAATCTCTCTTGTGCAGGCTGCCCACTCCCTTGAGGACGGCAGCAACCCAGAGGGCAGTTAAGGTTACTGTTTAGGAATTTGGCAGGTGTGAGCAACTGCATTTTCAAATAACTGCAACCGCGTCTCCATCCTATCCCACGGGCTTACCCACAAAGTGACTGATTCTCCTGCCATCAAAAAGCGATGTCTGTGTCCCCTCCCTTTGAATCAGAATGGGCTTTTGTTGTCTGTTGCAACCAATCCAGGAAGGCAGAGGTGATTTCCCAGCAAGGTACAAGAGACAAGCAGTGTCTGCCTTGCTGGCCGGACTACTTCTCTTGAAGAAGCCTTGAGCCACCATGTGAGCAGTCCAAGACCCTGAGGCTGCTGTGTGGTGAGGCCGCATGAAGAGGATCTGACATTCATAAAGACAGACAGAGGCTCACTTAGCCCCTGGTGGTCCCAGACACTCCGCCAACAGCAGCTTCTGCCCACACCTGCTATTCCAGCTCCAGTTACCTGATTGTAGCCCCACACACGAGAGGCTCCCCTGCCAGAAACGCCCAGCTAAGCACTCCCAAATTCCTCACCCACAAAGTCAGCATGATAGAATGCTTGTTTTATGGTGCTAAAGTTGGGGGTAATTTATTACTTAGTAAGAGTAACCAGCTGGGTGCGGTGGCTCACGCCTATAGTTCCAGCACTATGAGAGGCCGAGGCAGGCAGATCACCCGAGGTCAGGAGCTTGAGACCAGCCTGGTTAACATGACGAAAACCCGTCTCTAATAAAAATACGAAAATTAACCAGGTGTGGTGATGGGCGCCTGTTATCCCAGCTACTCTGGAGGCTGAGGCTGGAAAATCGCTTAAACCCAGGAGGCAGAGGTTGCAGTGAGCCAAGATGACGCCACTGCACTCCAGCCTGGGTGACAGAGTGAGACTCCGTCTCAAAAAAAAATAGTAACCAGAGTACCAATTTAGGAACCATCCTGTAGCAGGTAGCAGTGTAACTAGGCAACAAAATCTGTTCCCACTTAGCTTGCTGCTCTCTCTCCTGAACCAGTCATGCCTGCAGGAACATCTCAAAGGTCACCCTCACATGCCAGCCTGGCACCTCAATGCTGTATGTTCCCTAAAAGCACAGCTTTGAGGCCTCCAAAGGGGTAAAGTGTGGTGGATCGGCAAAGTGCAGTGGCTCATACCTGTAATACCAGTGCTTTGGGAAGCCAAGGCTGGAGGATCACATGAGACCAGGAGTTCAAGACCAGCCTGGGCAATGTAGCGAGATCCCGATTCTATTTTTTTTTTTTATTTTTTAATTTCTGAAGTGTGCTGGATTATCTGACACTTCTCTGACCTCCTAGTGAGAACCAAACACCAGGAATCGGCAACCTGGACCCCTTCACAAGGCTTTCCAAAGGGAATCCTTTGGCCCGATGGCACTTCTGTTTATTAATTAATTAATTTATTTATTTATTTATTTAGAGATGGAGTCTTGCTCTGTCTCCCAGGCTGGAGTGCAGAGGCTCACTGCAACCTCCACCTCCCAAGCTCAAGCAATTCTCCTGCCTCAGCCTCCGAGTAGCTGGGATTACAGGCGCGTGCCACCACGCCCAGCTAATTTTTGTATTTTTAGTAGAGATGGGGTTTCGCCATGTTGGCCAGGCTGGTCTCTAATTCCTGACCTCAAGTGATCTGCCCGCTTCGGCCTCCCAAAGTGCTGGGATTACAGACATGAGCCACCACGCCTGGCCCCCATGGCACTTCCGTGACATTGATGGGGAAAGTGCAGCAGAACTAGGCATGGCGGAATCCCTCTTGTCTCTCTTGAAGGACGGTAATCCCTGTCTGGGCCCTGGTAGGGTTTGATCTGCCCTCACAGCACCTCCACCTACTCTGAAAACCCTCAGGTGGAGGCCGAGCGTGGTGGTTCTTGCCTAAAATCCCAGTACTTTGGGAGGCTGGAGTGGGAGGATCGCTTGAGCACAGAAGTTTGAGGACAGCCTGGACAACATGGGGAAACCCTGTCGCTACAAAAAAATACAATATTAGCTGGGTGTGGTGGTGCACGCCTGTAGTTCCAGCTACTAAGGAGGCTGATGCGGGAGGACTGCTGTAGCCCAGAAGGTCGAGGGTGCTATGAGCCGAGATCACGCCACTGCACTCCAGCCTAGGAGACAGAGTGAGACCTTGCCTCAAAAACCAAAACCAAACCAAAACCAAACCAAAACAAAACAAAAAACCTGGCCCAGCTGGGATGGGAGTGCCCTCCTGAAGGCAGGGGTCAGGCCGAGGCAGCAATAGGAAGAGGAGGATAGAAGCTGCCTGACCTCGCTGTGGTCTCTGCCACTGAGTGGAAATATTTCCAGTTTGGTGGCTTAGTCCTTGCGACCCAGCCCTTGACCCTGTTGGTGATACCGATTCTCATAACAGGCTCTCCAGAGCGTCCTCTTGCCATTTGCCAGAGTGGTCTAGGAGCTTCCCGCATGGATTCCACAGTATCGCCCTGTGACATGCCCATTTTACAGAGGACACCCGAGTCACTCAGAAACACAAGAGGCTTGCCCAAGGTGACGAAGTGGCAGAGCTGGGGCTGGGCCCAGGCCCACTGAGCAATACTGTCCTAGGCAGAACAGCCAAGGCAGGTTCCCAACCTCACCCAGGACCCTCGGAGTTTTGGGGCTCCCCCCACAGTGCCCCCCGCTGCCTGTTTCCTCTGCCCTGTTCCCTTCACCTCCTCTGTACCACCTCTTCTTCCTCCCTCCTTTTTTATTTGCTTGTTTTGTTTTGAGATAAGATCTCATTCTATGGCCCAAGCTATAGTGCACTGGTGTGATTATAGCTCATTGCATCTCTGATTTCCTGGGTTCAAATGATCCTTTCATCTCAGCCTTAGTAGCTGGGACTACAGGCATGTCACCACACCGGGCTAATTTTTGTTGCTTTTTTGTGTGTGTGGATACAGGGTTTCACTATAGTACCCAGGCTGGTCTCGAACTCCTGGCCTCAAGATGACCTGCCTGCCTCAGCTTCCCAAAGTGCTGGGATTATAGGCATGAGCCACTGTGCCTGGCCTAATTTCTGCCACTTTCTGACATTCTTAGAGAGAAGAGGGTCTAGAGGCAGCAAAGTTCTAGAGGTCCTCTCCACTGCTGGGGAGAAATGCCACCAGATGGCATAACGTTATAGTTAAAAGCTGAACTCATGAAGTCCAAAGACATGGCTGTGAAATTCAGCTCTGCAACTTACTAGCCTTGAGCCTCGGGATCCTCATCTGTAAACTGGAAATAATTAATAGTACCCAACTCATAAGGTAATAGGCTTAAATTAGATAATATAGATTAACGATTTAACCCAAGGCTACCCCCAGCTCAATAATATTAACTAACATAATCATCGCCACCATCATTACTTGTAATAATGAGGGGGGTAAGTGATAGGCACTCAACAAATATTAGTTTTTTGGGTGGGGGATTGAGATGAAGTCTCGCTCTGTCGCCCAGGCTGGACCACAGTGGTGCAACCTCTGCCTCCCAGGTTCAAGCAATTCTCTTGCCTCCTGTCTATAGCTGGGACTATAGGCACACACCACCACACCTGGCTAATTTTTTTTGTATTTCTAGTAGAAGCAGGGTTTCACAATGTTGGCCAGGCTGGTCTCGAACTCCTAGCCTCAAGTGATGCTCCTGCTTCAGCCTCCCAAAGTGCTGGGATTACAGGCGTGAGTCACTGTGCCCAGACAGCAAATGTTAGTTTCTATCCTTCCTTTATCTGATCTTCAATATACAGTTGGTCCTTGAACAACGCTGGGGTTGGGGGTTCTGACTGCCCCACACTCTGCAGTCTAAAATCTATGTATAACTTTGACTCCCCCAAAACTTAACTACTAATTGCCTGCTGTTGACCAGAAGCCTAAGTGATAACACAAAAAGTCAATTCGTCAGAGGCGTTTGAACTGGAGAAACCTCATCTTGAATAGGGGCTGGGTTAAATGAGGTTGAGTTCTTCTGGGCTGCATTCCCATGAGGTTAGGCATTCTTAGTCAGAGGATGAGATAGGAGGTCGGCACAAGATCCAAGTCACAAACACCTTCCTGAAAAAAAAAAGCCCGTGGCAAAGAAACTGGCCAAAACCGGCCAAAACCAAGATGCCCATGAAAGTGACCTCTGGTCTTCCTCACTGCTTTTTTTTTTTTTTTTTTTTTTGAGACGGAGTCTCGCTCTGTCGCCCAGGCTGGAGTGCAGTGGCACGATCTCGGATCACTGCAAGCTCCGCCTCCCGTGTTCACGCCATTCTCCTGCCCCAGCCTGGCGAGTAGCTGGGACTACAGGCGCCCGCCACCACACCCGGCTAATTTTTTGTATTTTTAGTAGAGATGGGGTTTCACCGTGTTAGCCAGGATGGTCTCGATCTCCTGGCCTCATGATCCGCCCGCCTCGGCCTCCCCAAGTGCTGGGATTACAGGCGTGGGTCACCGCTGCCTGGCCCTCACTGCTTATTATACACTAATGTTAACACATTAGCATATTAAAAGGCACTCCCATCAGCACCTTAACAGTTTACAAATGCTATGGCAATGTCAGGAAGTTACCCTGTATGATCTAAAAGGGGCAGGAACCCTCAGTTCTAGGAGTTGCCCATCCCTTTCCCAAAAAAACTCATGAATATTCTACCCCCTGTTTAGCATATGATCAAGAAGTAACAACAAGTGTAAGTAGCTGAGCAGTTCAGGCTGCATCTCTGCCTCTGGAGCAGCCATTCTTTAATTCCTTTACTTCTGGCTGGCGTGCAGTGACATGTTCCCAGCTCACTGCAACCTCCGCCTCCTGGGTTCTTGTGCCTCAGCCTCCCGAGTAGCTGGGATTACAGGCATGCGCCAGGCACCACGTCCAACTAATTTTTGTATTTTTAGTAGAGACAGGGGTTTCACCATGCTGGCCAGGCTGGTCTCAAGCTCCTGACCTCAGGTAATCCACCCGCCTTGGCCTCCCAAAGTGCTGGGATTACAGGCGTGAGCCACTGCACCTGGCCAATTCCTTTACTTTCTTAACAAACTTGCTTTCACTTTTTTCTATGGACTTGCCCTGAATTCTTTCTTGTGCAAGATCCAAGAACCCTCTCCTGGTGTCCGGATCAGGACCCTTTTCTGGTAACAGCTAGGACTACAGGTGTGTGCCATCATGCCTGGCTAATTTTTTTTTTTTTTTTTTTTTTTTTAAGTAAAGACAAGGTCTCGCTATGTCACCCAAGCGAGTCTCAAACTCCTGAGCTAAAGCGATCCCCCAGCCTTGGCCTCTCAAAGTGCTAGGATTACAACCATGAGCCACTGCTCCCAGTCCTGCCCCTACATACTATATACCGTATTCATACAGCAACATTAAGCTAGAAAAAAGAAAATGCTATTAAGAAAATTATCTGGGGATGGGCGCGGTGATTCACACCTGTAATCCCAGCACTTTGGGAGGCCGAGGTGGGTGGATCACCTGACATCAGGAGTTCAAGACCAGCCTGGCCAGCATGATGAAACACCGTCTTTACTAAAAATACAAAAATTAGGCCAGGCGCTGTGGCTCACGCCTGTAATCCCAGCACTTTGGGAGGCGGAGGCGGGTGGATCACCAGGTCAGGAGATCGAGTTCATCCTGGCTAACATGGTGAAACCCCGGCTGTACTAAAAATGCAAAAATTAGCTGGACATGTTGGCGTATGCCTGTAATCCTAGCTACTTGGGAGACGAATCACTTGGGGAGTCAGAGGTTGCAGTGAGCCGGGATCACGCCACTGCACTCCAGCCTGGCCACAGAGAGACTCTGTCTCAAAAAAAAAAAAAAAAAAATTAGCTGGGCAAAGTGGCAGGTGCCTATAATCCCAGCTACTCGTGACGGTGAGGCAGGAGAATCGCTTGAACCCAGGAGGCAGAGGTTGCAGTGAGCTGAGATCGTACCATTGCACTCCAGTCTGGGTGACAAGAGCAAAATTTCACCTCAAAAAGAAAATCATGGGCAGGCACGGTGGCTCATGCCTGTGATCCCAGCAGTTTGGGAGGCTGAGGCAGGCAGATCACCTGAGGCCGGGAGTTCGAGACCAGCCTGGCCAACATGGTGGAACTCCGTCTCTACTAAAAAATACAAAAATTAGCCGGGCTTGGTGGTGCAGACCTGTCATCTCAGCTACTCAGGAGGCTGAGGCAGGAGAATCATTTGAACCAGGGAGGCGGAGGTTGCAGTGAGCAAAGAGGGTGCCATTGTGCTCCAGCCTGGGCGACAGAGTGAAACTCTGTCTCAAAAAAAAAGGAAGGAAGGAAGGAAAGAAGGAAGAAAGGAAAGAAAGAAGGAAGGAAAAAAAGAATAAAATCGTCTGGGCACAGTGGCTCACGCCTGTAATCCCAGCCCTTTGGGAGTCTGAGGTAGGTGGATTGCTTGAGCCCAGGAGTTCAAGACCACACTGGGCAACATGGTGAAACCCCATCTCTACAAAAAAATACAAAAATTAGTGTGGTGGTGCAAGCCTGTAGTCCCAGCTACTCGGGAGACTGAGGCAGGAGGATGAACCACTTGAGCCTGGAAGGTGGAGGTTGCAGTGAGCCGTGATTGGGCCACTGCACTCTAGCCTGGGCGACAGAGCAAGACCCTATCTCAAAAAAAGAGAAAGAAAATTATGAGGAAGAGAAAATATATTTACTGTTCATTAAATGGAATGGGATCATCATAAAGGTCTTTATCCTTGTCTTCATGTTAAGTAGGTTAAGGAGGAGGGGAGCAAGGGAGGGGTTGCTCTGGTTGTCTCCTGGGTGGCAGAGGTGAAAGAGACTCCACATACATGCAGACCTGCGCAGTTCAACCCATGGTGTTCAAGGCTCAGCTACTTTCACCCAGCTTTCGTATCTTCATTATGAACTGAAGACTATGCTCTTTTTAAAAATAGACATTTAGGCTAGGCACAGTGGCTCACGCCTGTAGTGCTAGCACTTTGGGAGGCCAAAGCGGGTGAATTGCCTGAGTGGTTTGTTTGCCAAGATAAACTATCCTGGAAGAAGTGGCAAAGGTGGAAAAAAAAAAAAAAGGAAAGAAAAAAAGGAGAGATAAACCAGATAAGCCTCTGGAGAGCACAAGGGAGTGCCCTGAAGACAGTGTCCAGTAGTTTACCCAATGCGGGCCTTCGCTCCTGAGGTTTGTCCGTTCAGCTTCCAGATCTGAGGTCCTTCTCTCCTTCTTTTCCTGCTGGCATTGGTAAATTGCAAGATGTGTTATTGAGTAAAAAAACCAAGGTGTAGAATGATATGATCGGTCTGATCCCTTTGTGTGAAAACAAATCAAATGCACACAACCACACTGTTTATTTCAAAGGATAAGTATATATGCATGCAAATACGTAGAAAAGTGCCCGAGGCAGCTGCCACAAAATGATAACACAGATTACCTCTGGAGAGCCGGGAACGGATGTGGGGATTAGAGAGCATGTAAAACAGACAGTCACAGGAGACTTTAGTCTTACTTACCATGTTTAAAATGTGTGTTTTTTTAAGAACTAGTAATATTTTGTGCATTATTTATGTGATTAAAAATAAATTTTTTTTTTTTTTGGAGACAGAGTCTCACTCCATTGCCCAGGCTGGAGTGTAGTGGCGTGATCTAGGTTCACTTCAACCTCCGCCTCCCGGGTTCAAGAGATCCTCGTGCCTCAGCCTCCCAAGTAGCTGGGATTACAGGCATGCACCACCACGCCCAGCTAATTTTTGTATTTTTACTAAAGACGGGATTTCTCCATGTTGGTCAGGCTGGTCTTGAACTCCTGACCCCATCTTAAAAAAAAAAAAAGAAAGAAAAGAAATCCCATAACCTCTGGGTAACAAATAGAGTCTGTGGCCTGTGTTTGGACAGGCCTAGAACCATTAGCATGGCCTTCTCTTTCCTAACTACCAATGAGACCCCCAGCCCCAGTGAATTCAGGGCGATAGGCATTTCTTGTACCACTGCCACCCCAGTCACTCCAGTCTTTTTTTTTTTTTTTCTCTTTTTCTTTTTTGAGACAAGGTCTTGGTCTGTCACCCAGGCTGGAGTGCAGTGACACAATCACGGCTCACTGCTCAACCTCCCAGCCCCAAGCGATCCTTCCACCTCAGCCTTCCCAGTAGCTGAGACTATAGGCATGCGCCACCACACCTGGCAATTTTTTATTTTTTTACAGTGAGTTTCACTCTTGTTGCCCAGGCTGGAGTTCAGTGGCGTGACCTTGGCTCACCGCAACCTCTGCTTCCTGGGTTCAAGCGATTCTCCTCCCTCAGCCTCCAGAGTAGCTGGGATTACAGGCATGCGCCACCACCCCCGGCTAATTTTGTATTTTTAGTAGAGACAGGGTTTCACCGCGTTGGTCAGGCTGGTCTCGAACTCCCGACCTCAGGTGATCCGTCTGCCTCGGCCTCCCAAAGTGCTGGGATTATAGGCATGAGCCACCATGCCCAGCCTAATTTTTTAAATGTTTTGTAGAGATGAAGTTTCATTATGTTGCTCAGTCTGGTCTGGAACTCCTGGGCTCAAAGGATCCTCCCTCCTCAGCCTCCCAAAGTGCTGGGATTACAGGCATGTGCCACTGCACCCGGCTTACCCCAGTCTGTTTTTATCTGCTAACTCTTGTTGCTTTCCAGTAGTAGACTCCTGCAGCGGGCTTCTTTATGGCTTGCTTATTATCTTGTATCCTTCGCAGCTTGCCCCTGGGTTTTACTTGCAGCCCTCTTCTGAGCTATCTTTTCCCAGATAGCATCTCCCCCTCTGGGGGATTGATTATTGAAGGCAAGGGCCGTTTCTAGGCCCTTGCCTTAATAATTCATTCACAGGAAGGGCCTTTGTTGAATGAATGGATGGACGGAAGTTTAGTGCAACAATACCTAGGTAGTCTTTTTTTTTTTTTTTTCTTTTTTTTGAGACAGAGTCTCTCTCTGTCACCCAGGCTGGAGGTGCCATGGTGCAATCTCGGCTCACTGCAACCTCCGCCGCCTGGATTCAAGCAATTCTCCTGCCTCAGCCTCCTGAATAGCTGGGATTACAGGCAAGCGCCACCACACCCAGCTAATTTTTGTATTTTTAGTGCAGACAGGGTTTCACCATGTTGGTCAGGCTGGTCTCAAACTCCTGACCTTGTGATCCACCCGCAGTTTTTTTTTGTTTTTGTTTTTGTTTTTTTCTTGAGACGGAATTTCGCTCTTGTTGTCCAGGCTGGAGTGCGGTGGCACGATCTCAGCTCACAGCAACCTCTGCCTCCTGGGTTCAAGCAATTCTTCTGCCTCAACCTTTTAAGTAGCTGGGATTACAGGCATGAACCACCACACCCGGCTAATTTTTTTTTTTTTTGAGACAGAGTTTTACTCTTGTTGCCCAGGCTGGAGTGCAATGGCGTGATCTTGGCTCACTGCAACCTCCTCCTCCTGGGTTCAAGCGATTCTCCTACCTCAGCCTCCTGAGTAGCTGGGATTACAGGCCTGTGCCACCACACCTAGATAAATTTTTTTTTTTTTTTTTTTTTTTATTTTTAGTAGAGACAGAGTTTCACCATGTTGGTCAGGCTGGTCTCAAACTCCCAACCTCAGGTGATCTGCCTGCCTCGGCATCCCAAAGTGCTGGGATTACAGGCGTGAGCCACCACACCTGGCTGGGTCTGATTTTTTCTACTCCTTGCTTGACTAACTCATCCCAATTTTCTCAGGACTTTCCTGGTTTAGCACTGAAAAGCTCCACACTCCAGGAATCTCTTCATTCCTGAATGGTTGCTTACCCTACATACTTCCCCAAGCCCCACCAATCTAACACATCACATGGAAGATAAACTTTTTTTTGAGACGGAGTTTCGCTCTTGTCACCCAGGGTGGAGTGCAATTGTGCAGTCTCATCTCACTGCAACCTCCACCTCCCGGGTTCAAGCGATTCGGGAGAGAAACTTTTGTTGGTCCCTGTGGTAGGCAGAATTCTAAGATGGCCCCTGGGTTCCTGTCCCCTCGTGTACATGCCCTGTATAACCCTCTCACCTAGAGTGTAGGTGAGATCTGTAAATATTATGGGATCTTGCTGCTGCGGTTAGGTTACTAATCAGTTGATTTTTTTTTTTTTTTTTTTTTTGAGGCGGAGTCTCGCTCCGTCTCCGAGGCTGGAGTGCAGGGGCGGGATCTCGGCTCACTGCAAGCTCCACCTCCCGGGTTCATGCCATTCTCCTGCCTCAGCCTCCCGAGTAGCTGGGACTACAGGCGCCCGCCACCACGCCTGGCTAGTTTTTTTTGTATTTTAGTAGAGACGGGGTTTCACCATGTTAGTCAGGATGGTCTCGATCTCCTGACCTCGTGATCCGCCCGTCTCGGCCTCCCAAAGTGCTGGAATTACAGGGGTGAGCCACCACGCCTGGCATCAGTTGATTTTTTACTCCATCAAAAGGAAGATTCTTCTGGATGGACCTGACCTAATCAGGTGAGTCTCTAAGAGAAGGTGGAGTGTCAGAGAGAAGTATTCACTCCTGACGCTCCCATAAATTCTACAGCTGCAAGAAAGGAATTCTGCCGGAAAAAAAACACATAAGCTTGGACCCCAAGCCTCAGATGGAACCTCAACCCCAGAAACACATTTATTTCAGCCTTATGAGCCCCCAAGAAGAGAGTCCAGCTACACTCTGGCATCACTTATGACCTACAGAACTGTGAGATAATATACTTGTGTGGTTTTAAGCTGCTAAATTTGTGGTTGTTATGCAACAATAGAAAACTAATATGATATTGTTAAGGGCAGCCTTCCATGTAAGAGAAAGCTACGTGACTATGGCAAGTTCCTCAGTGTGCCTGAGCCATTGTGAGTAATGCTGACATCTCTGTCTCTCTGTCTCTCTCTGTCTCTCTCTCTCTCTCTCTCTCTCTCTCTGGGTGGGCCAGGTACGGTGGCTCACATCTGTAATCCCAGCACGTGGGAAGGCCAAGGCAGGAGGCTGAGGTGGAAGGATCACTTGAGTCCAGGAGGTCAAGGCTACAGTGAGCCATGATCACCCCACTGCACTCCAGCCTGGGTGACAGAGTGAGACCTGTCTTAAAAAGATAAATAAATAAGCCAAGCACAGAGGCTCACACTTGTAATCCCAGCACTTTGGGAGCCCAAAGTGGACAGATTGTTTGAGGCCAGGAGTTTGAGACCTGCTGAGCCAACATGGAGAAACCCCATCCAAAAATACAAAAATTAGCTGGGAGGGCGTGGAGGTACAAACCTGTATTCCCAGCTTCTTGGGAGGCTGAGGCACAAGAATTGTTTGAACCCAGGAGGCAGAGGTTGCAGTGAGCTGAGATCACACCACCGTACTCCAGCTTGACTAATTCAAGACTCCGTCTCAAAATAATAATAGTAATAATAATAATGGTCGGGCGCGGTGGCTCAAGCCTGTAATCCCAGCACTTTGGGAGGCCGAGACGGGCGGATCACGAGGTCAGGAGATCGAGACCATCCTGGCTAACACGGTGAAACCCCGTCTCTACTAAAAAATACAAAAAACTAGCCGGGCGAGGTGGCGGGCGCCTGTAGTCCCAGCTATTCGGGAGGCTGAGGCAGGAGAATGGCGGGAACCCGGGAGGCGGAGCTTGCAGTGAGCTGAGATCCGGCCACAGCACTCCAGCCTGGGCGACAGAGCAAGACTCCGTCTCAAAAAAAAAAAAAAATAATAATAATAATAATAATTTCTACCAGGATTCTGGATGCGTCACTTGACTTCACTGTGCCTGACTTTCTTTGTATAAAATGGATCTGATGTTCACCTACTTTGCCTCACAAAGATGATGGAAAGGACAAAAGGATGAGAGAGAGAGTAATTCCACACCTCAAAAGGAAAATGAACAAATATGAGTCCAATCCTTTCTCTTTGTGTAACTCTGTCATAGACACGGACCGTTCTGTCTGCTGGGTAAACACTGCATCAACACAGTGAATTTGGAGAGAATGGTTCCGCCCTTCCACTCCAACTTCATGGTTGATGGGGCTCCAACCTTCGCCACTCTTGATTGGTTTAGGGATGATACCTGATCTTTCTGAGCCAATTAGAATCTTGCCCTGGGATTCTAGAACTGAGATAGCAAAGTCAGTTTCTCTTCAGTGGCTGAAAATGAAGTCATGTAAACTCCTAAGTTCATCTGAGGCTAAGCAGGGCTGTTTGCTCCAATATTCCACCATCCAGGCTGAGGAACAAAAATAGCAGGTTGGCCACAGGAAAGAAGGATGAGGCCAAAAGAGGCACACAAGGCTGGGCACCATGGCTCAAGCCTGTAATCCCAGCACTTTGGGAGGCCAAGGTGGGCAGATCACTTGAGGTCAGGAGTTCGAGACCAGCCTGGCCAACATGGTGAAACCCCAAGTCTACTAAACATACAAAAATTAGCAAGTCTTGCTGGGGCATGGTTGTAGTCCCAGCTACTCAGGAAGCTGAGGTGGGAGGATAGCTTGAACCTGGGAGGTGAAGGTTGCAGTGAGCTGAGATCATGCCACTGCACTCCAGATTGGGTGACAGGGCATGACCTCGTCTCAAAAAAAAAAAAAAAAAAAAAAAAAAAGGAGGCACTGAGATTTACCAAGGAGAGAGCTGAAGAGAGCACTTCCTGACTGGCCAGCCTTTCCCATGCACCAACCTCAGACCGTCTGTGGTATGCATTTCGCAAGCTTCCCCAGCATCACTGCAGCATATCCCCAGCCTTCTTTCCACTCCTCAAAATTCTCTTTTATTTATTTTGAGAAAGTGTCTTGCTCTGTTGCCCAGAGTGATCATGGTTCACCCTAGCCTCCATCTCCTGGGCTCAAGCAATCCTCCCACCTCAGCCTCTGGAGTGGCTGGGACTACAAGTGTGCACTACCACACCCGGCTACTTTTTAAAAAATTTTTTGAGGGATAGAGTCTCACTATGTTGCCCAGGCCATTCTCAAACTCCTGGACTCAAGTGATCCTCCCACCTCAGGTTCCTAGAGTGCTAGGATTACAGGCATGAGCCACTGCACCCAGCCAAAGTTTTATTTCCTTGGGTGAATACATTTTTCATTGTGATAAAATATAGATAACATGAAATGGGCCAAGTGCAGTGGCTCATGCCTGTAATCCCAGTACTTTGGGTGGCCAAGGCAGGTGGATCACATGAGGTCAGGAGCTCGAGACCAGTCTGGCCAACATGGTAAAGCCCTATCTCTACTAAAAATACAAAATTAGCTGGGCATGGTGGCACACACATGAAATCCCAGCTACTTGGGAAGCTGAGGCAGGAGAATTGCTTGAATCCAGGAGGTGGAGGTTGCAGTGACCCAAGATCATGCCATTGCACTCCAGCCTGGGCAACAAAAGTGAAACTCCGTCTCAAAAAAAAAAAAAATCTGCTGGTGAGGTGGTTCACGCCTGTAATCTCAGCACTTTGGGAGGCCAAGGCAGGTGTATCACAAGGTCAGGAATTCGAGACCAGCCTGGCCAATGTGGTGAAACCCCGTCTCTACTAAAAATACAAAAATTAGCTGGTCATGGTGGTAGGTGCCTGTAATCCCAGCTACTTGGGAGGCTGAGGCAGGAGAATCGCTTCAACCGGGGAGGCCGAGATTACAGTGAGCCGAGATTGCGCCATTGCACTCCAGCCTGGGTGACAGAGTGAGACGCCGTCTCAAAAAAAAAAATCAACTGGGCATAGTGGTGGGTCGCTAGAATCGCTAGAATCCAGGAAGCCTGGGCAACAGAGCAAGACTCTATCTCAATAATAATCATCATAATAATAACAACATAAAATGTATCATCGTAACCATTTTTAAGTGTACAATTCATTGGCATTGTTATGCAACCATCACCACCATCCATCTCCAGAATTTTTCATCATCACAAACAGGAACTCTGTACCATGAAACAATGACTTACCATTTCCTCCCTCCTCCCAGTGCCTGGTAACCTCCATTCTACTTTCTGTCCCTATGAATTGGACTACTCTAGGTACTTCGTATAAGTGGAATCGTGCAATACTTATTTTATTGTGTCTGGCTTAATTTATTTAGCATAATGTTTTCAAGATTCACCCACGTTATACTGTATATCAGAATTTCATTCCTTAAGGCCAAATAACATTCCATTGTATCTATATGCCACATTTTATTTATCTGTTCATCTGTTGATGGACATTTGAATTATTTCTACCTTTTAGCAAATGTGAATAATGCCGCCATGAACATTGGTGTAAGACAGATCCCTTTTTGTTGTTGTTGTTGTTGAGACGGAGTCTCACTCTGTCACCCAGGCTTGAGTGCAGTGGTGTGATCTCGACTCACTGTAACCTCCACCTCCCAGATTCAAAGGATTCTCCTGCCTCAGCCTCCCGAGTAGCTGGGATTACAGGCGGCCGCCACGCCCAGCTAATTTTTTTTTTTTTTTTGAGATGGAGTCTCACTCTGTCGCCCAGGCTGGAGTGCAGTGGCCGGATCTCAGCTCACTGCAAGCTCCGCCTCCCGGGTTACCGCCATGCTCCTGCCTCAGCCTCCCGAGTAGCTGGGACTACAGGCACCCACCACTTCACCCAGCTAGTTTTTTGTATTTTTTTTTAGTAGAGATGGGGTTTCACCCTGTTTGCCAGAATGGTCTTGATCTCCTGACCTCGTGATCCCCCTGTCTGGGCCTCCCAAAGTGTTGGGACTACAGGCTTGAGCCACCATGCCTGGGCTTTTTTTTTTTTTTTTTTTAAGTAGAGATGGTGTTTTGCTATGTTGGCCAGGCTGGTCTTGAACTCCTGACCTTAGGTGATCCACCTGCCTTGCCCTCCCAAAGTACTGGGATTATAGGTGTGAGCCACCACACCCAGCCCTGATCCCTTTTTTGGTTTATGTCAATCAGTGATGATTGTTGTTTTAGACAATCATAAGATTTCTATCTAATACACGAAATGAGAAACTGTAATCCCTAAGGCCAGATGACCTCCTGCCTTCCCAGAATGAATAATCCAACCCCAATGTGTCCCCAGACCCGTCTGGAATTCTGAATGGGAAAATCTAGGTAGGAATGAAGTCTGGGAACTGGAAAATGAATGATACTTTTTGTACTATTCCACCCTGGGGCCTGGTAGTCAGGAGAATGAGAGTAGTAATTTAAGATAGTGGGGTTTAGCACGTACAAGCTATTTAGTAGGCAGGCATTATGGAATAAATATGTAAGCAGAAGCTCGAAGAGAAGAAATGTTCAAAACATGACATTGTTTTCATCTTTTTAGCCTCAGAATGTGGTCAATTCATTCACACATAATTTGTTTTTGTCTACATTCACTAAGCATCTAATATATGTCTGCTAGGACTGAGACTGTTGTGCTAAGTACACCAGAAATGACCTCTGAATCTTGTAACATCCAGTCCAGCAGGAGCTGGCTCATAGTAAGTGCTCAGTACGTGTGCGTGTGTGTTTGTTTATTTGTTTGTTTGTTTTGAAAAAGGGGCTGGCTCTGTTGGCCAGGCTGGAGTACAGAGGCATGACGTTGGCTGTCTGCAACCTCCACCTCCTGGGCTAAAGCAATCCTCCCACCTCAGCCTCCCAAGTAGCTGTGATTACAGGTGCACACCACCACACCTGGCTATCAATAAAAGTTTTGCATGAATTATTTAATAATCATTTCTGTATGCTTCCTGGCATTTAATATACAGCCAGTTTTTGACAAATGTCATGCTTGAACAAGTTTCTCACAATCCGAAGTGAAAAGTCTCCCAGATTATACACAAAATAAAATCAAAATACAATAGCTGGGGCTGGTCGATCTGAAGGGGATATTCCCAATCTCCCAAGAGTTTCTTTGGCTGAGTTTTTCCCACAAGCCAGTGAGCTTTGTATTCACAGACATAACCCTGTCTGAAGCACCTGTCAGCCACCACCATTACTTGCTGCAATCAAGGCACAAATGAACGTTCTCAGGCTATCGGAGGGTAGATTTGAGAGACCACCTAGAGGCCTAAGGTAGAAAATTAGACCATATCATATGATCAGAATTGATCCTATTTATAATAGCCAGTTAAATATATGTGAGTAACTCTTCTGTTTAAAGACCTCATTACAAAGAAAGTATCTCCAGGCAATCACAGGGATGAGAGGAAAACAAAACATTAAAAATGAAAGTAAAAATATTAAAGGTTTAAAAGCTACGGCCAGGACTTTGGGAGGCCAAGGCAGGCTGATCACTTGAGGTCAGGAGTTTGAAACCAGCCTCGCCAACATGGTGAAACCCCGTCTCTACAAAAAATATACAAAAGTTAGTTGAGCATGGTGGTGCACGCCTATAATCCCAGCTATTCAGGAGGCTGAGGCAGGAGAATTGATTGAACCAGGGAGGCCGAGGTTGCAGTGAACCGAGATTGGGCCACCACACTCCAGCCTGGGACACAGGGCAACTCCATTTCAAACAAACAAACAAATAACTACAGTATTAAAGTACATAGGAGGGAGAACAACAGCTGACAAGTACTAATACATTTCTAGGCCAGATACGTGGCTCACACCTATAATCCCAGCACTTTTGGAGGCCAAGGCAGGAGGATCACTTGAGCTCAGGAATTCAAGATCAGCCTGGGCAACATGGTAAGACCCTCATCTCTATGAAAAAAACATCATTTAAAAAAAATTTCTATGCTGGGTGCAGTGGCTCATGCCTGTAATCCCAGCACTTTGGGAGGCCAAGGCGAGTGGATCACTTGAGGTTGGGAGTTCGAGACCAGCCTGACCAACATGGTGAAACTCCATCTCTGTTAAAAGTATAAAAGTTACCTGGGCAAGTGGCAGGCGCCTATAATCCCAGCTACGCAGGAAGCTGAGGCTGGAGAATTGCTTGAACCTGGGAGGCAGAGATTGCAGTGAGCTGAGATTGCACCACTGCACTCTAGCCTGGGCAACAGAGCAAGACTCTGTCTCCAACAAACAAACAAAAAATCCTAGAAGGCACAAATTGGATGGCAGAGTAGCAACTCATAAAGCAGAGCAGAAGCCAATAGTCTTTGCAGGCCAGGCGTGGTGACTCACATCTGTAATCCTAGCACTTTAGGAGACCGAGGCGAAAGATCTCTTGAGCCCAGGAGTTTGAGACCAGACTAGAAAACATGGTGAGATTTTATTGCTACAGAAATTTTAAAAATTAGCTGAGCATGGTGGCATGCACCTGTGCTCCCAGCTACACTGGAGGATGCTTCTGTGCTCCCAGCTACTCAGGAGGATGAGGTGGGGGGGATTTCCTGAGCCCAGGATGCCAAGGCTGCAATGAGCTGTGTCCATGTCACTGCACTCCAGCCTGGGCAACAGTGAGACCTGTGTCAAAAAAAAAAAAAAAAAAAAAAAGGGACTGGGTGAGGTGGCTCGCTCTTGTAATCCCAGCACTTTGGGAGACCAAAGCGGGCAGATAGTTTGAGGTCAGGGGTTCGAGACCAGCCTGGCTAACATGGTGAAAGCCCATCTCTACTAAAAATACAAAAGTTAGCCGGGTGTGGTGGCAGGCGCCTGTAGTCCCAGCTACTCCGGGAAGCAGAGGCAGGAGAATCGCTTAAACCCGAGAGGCTACAGTGAGCCGAGATGGCACCACTGCACTCCAGCTTCGGCAACAAGAGCGAAACTGCATCTCAAAGAAAAAGAAACAAATTCAGGAAATCGACCCAAACAGGCTACTAGAACTAATAAGTGAGTTTAGCAAGGTTTAGGGAGAGAAGTTCAATCTAAAAAACAATTAGGCTGGGTGTGGTGGCTCATGCCTGTAATCCTGGCGTTTTTAGGAGGCTCAAGCAGGATAATTGCTTGAGCCCGTGAGTTTGAGACCAGCCTGGGCAATACAGTGAGACCCTGTCTCTACTGAAAAATAAAAACCTAACCATTACATGGTGACACGGGGCTGTAGTCCCAGTCACTCTGGAAGCTGAGATGGGAAGATTGCTTGAGCCAGGGAGGTTGAGGCTGTAGTGAGCTGTGTTTGTACTACTGCACTCCAGGCTGGGTGACAGAGTAAGACTCTGTCTCAAAACCAAAAACAAAACAATTAATTTCGATACATCGGTAATAAACAATTGAAGATCAAAATGTTAAAACGTATCACTTACAACAACGCCAAAAGCCATGAAATATTTAGGTATACATCCAACAAAATATGTGCAGGATCTGTATGCTAAAAACTATAAAACACTGGGTCAGAAATTAAAGACCAAAATTAATAGAGCGATGTATAATGTTAATAGATTGGAAGACACACTATTGTTAAGACGTCGATTTTCTCCAAATTGGTCTATAGATTCATGATTTCAATCAAATTCCCAATAGATATTTATTTATTTATTTATTTATTTATTTTAGAGAATGAATCTCGCTCTTGTCACCCAGACTGGAGTGAAGTGGTGTGATCTCGACTCCCTGCAACCTCCGCCTCCCAGGTTCAAGCGATTCTCCTGCCTCAGCCTCCAAGGTAACTGGGATTACAGGCTCACCCCACCACGACCTGCTAATTTTTATATTTTTGGTAGAGATGGGGTTTCACCATGTTGGTTGGCCAAGCTGGTCTCGAACTCCTGACCTCAGGTGATCCACCTGCCTCAGCCTCCCAAAGTGCTGGGATTACAGGCATGAGCCACCGCACCCGGCCTAGATTTTATTTTTTTTAGATATCAACAAGATAATTCTAAAATTTATTTGCTAAGACAAAGGAACTTGAATAGCCAAAACAATTTTGAAAAAGAAGAACAAAGTTGAAGGACTTACACCACCTGATTTTAAGATTTACTGTAAAGCTACAGTAATCAAGACAGTATGGTGTTGGTGAAAAGATAGGTACATATGTCAATGGAACAGTATAGAGAGTCCAGAAATAGACCTACACCTATGGGGCTAATTCATTTTTTTTTTAAACGAAGGTACAAAGGCAATTCAATGAGGAAAGAATAGTCCCTTTTACAATGGGTACTGAAACAATCAGACATCCTTATGACACCAAAATGGAGCCAGGTGCAGTGGCTCATGCCTGTAATCCCAGCACTTTGGGAGGCTGAGGCAGAAGGATTGCTTGAACTCAGGAGTTCAAGACCAGCCTGGGCAAGATGGTGAGACCTCATTTATACTTAAAAAAAAAAAAAAAAGCCAGGTGTAGTGGCGCATGCTTGTACTCCCAACTACTGGGGAGGCTGAGATGGGAGGATTGTTTAGCCCTAGAGGTTGAGGCTGCAGCGAGCCATGTTTGTGCCACTGCACTCCAGCCTGGATGACAGAGCAAGACCCTGTCTCAAAACAACAACAACAACAAAGAATCTTGACCCCTACCTCACACTTGATGCAAAAGTTAACTCAAAATGGATCATAGGCCTAAATGTAAAACATAAAACTATAAAACTTCTAGAAGAAAACATAGGAGAAAATCTTTGTGACCTTAGGCTAGACAGTTCTCTTGTTAGATAAGATACCAAAAGTACAATCCATAAAACAAAAAATTGATAAATTGGGCATCATTGAAATGAAGAACTTCTGCTATTCAAAAGACAAATGATCAGAAAGACAAGCCACAGCGGCCGGGGGCGGTGGCTCAAGCCTGTAATCCCAGCACTTTGGGAGGCCGGGACGGGTGGATCACGAGGTCAGGAGATAGAGACCATCCTGGCTAACACAGTGAAACCCCGTCTCTACTAAAAAATACAAAACACTAGCCGGGCAAGGTGGTGGGTGCCTGTAGTCCCAGCTACTCGGGAGGCTGAGGCAGGAGAATGGCGTGAACCCGGGAGGCGGAGCTTGCAGTGAGCTGAGATCCGGCCACTGCACTCTAGCCTGGGCGACAGAGCCAGACTCCGTCTCAAAAAAAAAAAAAAAAAAAAAGAAAGACAAGCCACAGACTGAAAGAAAATATTTGCAAATCACATATTTTATAAAAGACTTGTATACAGTATATAAAGAACCTTCAATGTCCCCCAAATTTTTTAAAAACCCAACTTCTAAAATGGGCAAAACTTTTAAACAGACAGTTCATCAGAGAACATCTACAAATGGCAAATAAATTAGCAGAGTTGTTTGCTAAAAATAAAGCAAAACAAAATATCAAATGGCAAATAAGCATAGAAAAAGATATTCAACGGCATTAGTTATTAATTAAATGTAAATTCAGTCCAGGCACGGTGGCTCACACCTATAATCCAAGCATTTTGGGAGGCCGAGGCGGTGGATCACCTGAGGTCAGGAGTTCGAGATCAGCCTGATCAACCTGGGGAAACCCCGTCTCTACTAAACACAAAAAAAATTAGCCAGGCATGGTGGCATATTCCTGTAATCCCAGCTACTTGGGAGGCTGAGGTAGGAGACTTGTGTGAACCTGGGATGCAGAGGTTGCACTGAGCTGAGATTTTGCCATTGCACTCCAGCCTGGGCAACAAGAGTGAAACTCTGTCTCGGAAAAATAAATAAATAATAAATAAATAAATGCAAATTGAAACTACAATGAAATGGTACAACACACCTATTAGAATGGCTAAAGTTGGCCAGGCATGGTAGCTCACACCTGTAATCCCAGCACTTTGGGAGGCCGAGGTGGCAGGAGTCCAAGACCAGCCTGGCCAATATGGTGAAACCTCGTCTCTACTAAAGATACAAAAATTAGCCGGGCGTGGTGGCACGTGCCTGTAGTCCCAGCTACTCAGGAGGCTGAGGCAGACAAATTGCTTGAACCCAGGAGGTGGAGGTTGTAGTGAGCCAAGATGGCGCCACTGCACTCCAACCTGGGTGACAGAGTGAGATCCTGTCTCAAAAAAAAAAAAAAAAAAAGTGGCTAAAGTTTAAAATGCGACCAGACTCAAATGTTGTCAAGTAGGTAAAGAAACTGGAAAACTGGAATGTTCACATGTTGCTTACAAGAATGAAAAAACCTAAAAAATGGTACAAGCATTTTGTTGTTTTTGTTTGTTTTGTTTTGTTTTTTAGAGAGAGGGTCTCACAATGTTGCCCAGGCTGGTCTCAAACTCCTGAGCTCAAGGGATCTTCCCGCCTTGGCCTCCTAAAGTGCTGGGGTTATAGGTGAGTCACCATGTCTGGCCTGGTACAACCACTTTGGAAAGTAGGTTTGCAGTTTCTTGTTTTTTGTTTTGTTGCTGTTGTTATGTTTTGTTTTGTTTTTGAGACAGAGTCTCGCTCTGTCACTCAGGCTAGAGTGCAATGGCACCATCTCAGCTCACTGCAACCTCCACCTCCCAGGTTCAGGAGATCCTCCTGCCTCAGCCTCCTGAGTAGCTGGGACTACAAGCATGTGCCACCATGCATGGCTAATTTTTGTATTTTTAGTAGAGACAGGATTTTGCCATGTTGGCCAGGCTCGAACTCTTGACCTCAAGTGATCTGCCCACCTTGGTCTCCCAAAGCGCTAGGATTACAGGAGTGAGCCACCACGCACAGCAATAAAACTGTTCAAAGAAATGTTGGAGCCGGCGTGGTGGCTCACACCTGTAATCCTAGCACTTTGGGAGGCCAAGGTGGGCAGATCATCTGAGGTCAGGGGTTGGGGACCAACCTGGCCAACATGGCAAAACCCCGTCTCTACTAAAAATACAAAAATTAGCCAGGCATGGTAGTGCATGCCTGTAATCTTAGCTACTCAGGAGACTGAGGTAGGAGAATCTTTTGAACCCAGAAAGAGGAGGTTGCAGTGAGCCAAGATTGCACCACTGCACTCCAGCCTGGGTGACAGAGTGAGACTCCATCTCAAAAAAAAAAATATATATATATACATGTATATAATGTATATATATATATTTATATGCATATATACACACATACATCTTATATATATGTATGTGTGTGTATATATGTATGTGTATGTGTATATATATAACACACACATATATATGAGATGCTAGAAGACAATAAGAGATGCCTTCAGTGTTCTAAAGGAGAATTATTTACAATCCAGAGCTCTATAACTAGCTACATCATTAATTTTGAGGGGCCAGCTGAGTTGGCTCATGCCTATAATCCCAGCACTCTGGGAGGCCGAGGCACGTGGATCACCTGAGGTCAGGAGTTCAAGACTAGCCTGGCCAACATGGCGAAAACCCGTCTCTACTAAAAATACAAAAATTAGCTGGATGTGGTGGTGGGCGCCTGTGATCTCAGCTACCTGGGAGGCTGAGGCAGAGACAATTGCTTGAAGCCGGGAGGTGGAGGTTGCAGCGAGCCAAGATCATGCCACCGCACTCCAGCCTGGGAGACAGAGCAAGATTCCATCAAAAAAAAAAAAAAAAAAAAAAGATTATAACACTGTATTTTTACTGGATCCTTTCTATGTTTAGATATGTTTAGATCCACAAATACCTACCATTATGTTATAACCACCTATAGTAGTCCATATAGTACCATGCTGTACAGGTCTGTAACCTAGGAGCAATAGCCTACACCATATAGCCTAGGTGTTGTAGTAGGCTATACTATCTTGGTTTGTGTAAGTATGCTGAGATGTTCACACAGTGATGCATTTCTCAGAACACAGTCCCATCACTAAGTAACAATTACATATACACACACACACACGCATTCCCTATTAAAGGTAGATTCTAATTTACTCTCTGATACTAAGACAAAGCACTATTCTGATAGTTGGATCACTCCTATTGCTCTAAGACATGCCTGTATCCCTCAGTCAGTATTGGAGAGTCTTCATAATTCTATTTTTAAATTTTCAGATTTCATGCTGACATGCTGACATTCCAGTGGACCCTTGACATTGGAAAAGGTCTGGTCTGAGGACCTGTAAAAGTCTCTAAATGGAGAATCCTCTCACTCACGATCTATTGCTATAAGCTATTTCTGCCTTAGAGATACAAACAACGCAGATCTTGGGATGGCAATGCAAAGCTTCCCCAAATTACAAATGACCGGATGCTGAGGGTCTTTAGGGTAGTTAATGAATGCTGGAAACCACCCATGTTATATCCTTTAAAATCTACTGTACAACATTCTCCATGCTTATTTTTTTTCTCTTGATTTATTTGAAAAATCATGTTACTATTCAAACATATTTGCTGTTTCTCCCTGGAGATGGACTATATTTCTCTGCCACTTGATCAGTGCTTGGCCACAGCTTGCTTTGACCAATTAAACATGAGCAGAAGTGCCATATGCCAGTCACTTCTAGGCAAAGCTTTAAAAGCCAATGTAGGCCGGGCGCAGTGGCTCAAGCCTGTAATCCCAGCACTTTGGGAGGCCGAGACCGGCGGATCACGAGGTCAGGAGATCGAGACCATCCTGGCTAACACAGTGAAACCCCGTCTCTACTAAAAAATACAAAAAACTAGCCGGGCGAGGCGGCGGGCGCCTGTAGTCCCAGATACTCGGGAGGCTGAGGCAGGAGAATGGCGTGAACCCAGGAGGCGGAGCTTGCAGTGAGCTGAGATCCGGCCACTGCCCTCCAGCCTGGGTGACAGAGTGAGACTCCGTCTCAAAAAAAAAAAAAAAAAAAAAGCCAATGTATGCTTCATACTTCTGCATCCTATTGACAACAGGCACACATTCTTCAACCAATAAAACACGAACAAAAGTAGCGCCTAGCACTTGAGGCAGAAGCTTTAAAAACCAGTTCGCGCTTTGTCACTCACTTCTTCCTCTGCCCTGATGAAGTTTAATGTTCTAGACAGAGGCTGCTATCAGCCTTGGCTGAAGACTAAATAGGATATGTAGTGGAGGCACCACCATGTTCATGTATCGAGTGAGAAATAACCTGTATTGTTGTAAACTACTGAGGTTTTAAGCCTTGTTACTGTAGCGTAACCTAGACTCTCCTTACTGATACAATTTCATTTTAGTGTGGCTTCTAGTTGGTGGTATCTAGGGGCATTGCAATGTTATCAATAGGAAAGGTTTGCAAAACTACTCACAACCACAGTATGTGGATTTTTCTTTTCTTTCTTTTTTTTTTTTTTTCAGACTGAGTCTTGCTCTGTCGCCCAGGCTGGACTGCAGTGGCATGATCTCGGCTCACAGCAACCTCCACTTCCCAGGTTCAAGTGACTCTCCCGCCTCAGCTTCCCGAGTAGCTGGGATTACAGGCACCTGCCACCATGCCTGGCTAATTTATCTTTTTTTTTTTTTTTTTTTTTTTTTTGAGACAAGGTTTTGCTCTTCTTGCCCACGCTGGAGTGCAATGGCACATTTCTCGGCTCACTGCAACCTCTGCCTCCCGGGTTCAAGCGATTCTCCTGTCTCAGTCTCCCAAGTAGCTGGGATTACAGGTGCCCACCGCCACGCCTTGCTAATTTTTGTATTTTTAGTAGAGATGGGGTTTCACCATGTTGGTCAGGCTGGTCTCGAACTCCTGACGTCAGGTAATCTGCCCGTCTCAGCCTCCCAAAGTGCTGGGATTACAGGTGTGAGCCACCACGCCCAGCCGAATTTTTCTTTTTTAACCTCTAAGAATCTTTCCCTGTCTTCTTTGGACAAGATCATTCTCCTTCATTTCACAAATACTAAGAGCCAATCAAATGTCAGGCATTGGTGCTAGGTGGTAGGGAGAGCAATTAACAAGACAAACATAGACCTTATGTCAGCAGAGGCTTTATTCTAGGGGAAAAGGCAGACAATAAACATATAACTGCATGATGATTTAAAAGCAACTGTGGTAAGTGCTATAATAAGATGATGAAGTCTAGGGTGTTAGTAGAACAATTAACAGTGGTCATGACAGGGTCATCTGCATCTTCTATGCCCCCAAATATAAGTGACCTGTTCAAAGTTACTCAACCAGTAAAAGAGGGGGAAACAAAACTCTATCTTCCTACTTACAGATTCTCCGGTCTTTGGACCAAACCTTGGAATATAACTTATATTGGGGCCAACAGCCTTGTTTTCACTATTTATATTCATAGGCAAAGCCAGCTGGACTATGCATGAATCAACATTCTAACCTCAGAGATATATTTTAAAAATTCAAAACAGAAGTTATCACTGATATTGGGTTCACGTGAACAACTGTGTTCGTGAAAGTTGATACCATTGCCATTCCTTGATTTTTAGAAGCAAAGTTAAAACGCTCAACACACCCAGAACGGGCAATAAATGGATGTGTTGGCATGATCCTCCTCATGCTGGCACTTCAACAACACAGCAAGCTATGTACTTTTGAGCAGGGGTTGAAATATTTTTCCTGAAAGTGATCTTCAAGCTTGCAATTTTGCCAAATTCTTTTATTTTTCCGTAATTTATGAATTATTCTACTTGGCATTATTGAATACAAAATAAGTTTACTAAGCACCGACCATGTGCCAAACCCTAGGGATACAGGGAAAAATAAATCTCTGTTCTAAAGTAACTCATAGTCTAGGAGAGAAGTGATTCACAAATAAAGAACTATGCTATGTTATTGATCAAGTATTCCTCATACTTCTTTAGAATGCCCAAACCTCTCTTGGCATAATGACACAGTGTGGGTTGAGGGTGGGGTCATCAAGGAAAGTCATATGGGACTTTTTTCCCCCAAGAAAGCGTCTTGCTGTCACTTAGGCTGTACTGCAGTGGTGGGATCATAGCTCACTGCAGCCTTGACCTCCAGGGCTCAGGTGATCCTCCCCCTCTGGCCTCCCAAGGAGCTGGGACTACAGGTGTATGCCACCACACCCGGCTAATTATATTTTTTGTAGAGACGGGGTCTCACTATGCTGCCCAGGCTGGTCTTGAACTTCTGGGTTCAAGAGTTCTGCCTGCCTTGGCCTCCCAAACTGCTAAGATTACAGGCGTGAGGTACCGCACCTGGCCCATATTGGATTTTATTTCCTTTTCTTGGTGCTTATCTTCCTTCACAACTTCAAGATGGGCATAAAATGTTTGACAACATGGTTCTTCATTAAGTCCAATTCCTAGTCATAATAGGGCTTGGGAAATAATATGCACAAAGGCAATCGTGCTAATACAAAAATGGGCGCCTCCTAAACCTTGTTACTTGTTTGCTCACTTATAAGAAGAGCCAATTCAAAGGCTCAACTGAATTCTAGCACTAAGATTTCTTCCTTGCTGTAGAACAGCTGTACCTAGTCACTTCCATTAAAGTTACATGGGCGTTGCAAGAAGCCTCCTGCAATACAGTTTTGACTCAGCAGGCATGGGAGTAACGATGGTCCTGTGGTATTTCCTGCACCCCCAGAGTCCCAGAGTTGACACCACGCTGGCTTTTCAGTGGGCGCGTCCCTCCTGGGGGCGTCACCAGACAGCCCCAGGCGGAAGTGGCGGCGGCCCATCCTCATGCAAACTGCAGTGTAAGAACTGGGGCCCAGGACTCCCCGCAAACGTGGGACGCTGACATTCTGTGGTGCTGTCCCAATGCCATTTCAAAGCGCTCAGCCCCCAACTTTCCAACTAATAGCCATTTCAGGGAGGGACTGCCCAGGACCAGGCTTTTGATGAACCACGTTCAGGGTGTCGTCTTGGGAGAGCCACGTCAGTCCCTCTGAGATTCCAAACGGCCGACAGAGGACACCTCGGGACCACATCCGAGCCTCAGGGACCTGTCAAGATGCCATCGACGATCCTGGACCACATCTCGCCCGGGAAGGGAAGGGTCGCGACCGGACCCTGGAGACCGACGGCTGCCTGGCGATCTGAACCCACCCCGGCGCTGCCCTCCCGCCCCCACTTCCGATCGGTCGAAGGTCACGTGCCCTGACCCCGCCCCCGCAGACGCGGCTCCTCTAGCTGAGAGCTGCGAGCGTCCCGGCTTCCCTTCCGCCGGAAGTAGGGCGACTTTCCTTTTCCGGCTACGGGTCCCCAAGCAGAGCGGGAGGCCGGACCGGGGAGCCAAGCGGCGGCGTCGGCTGCGGGGGCGACGGCGGCGGGGGCGGTAATGGCGGAGCTGGTGCAGGGGCAGAGCGCTCCTGTGGGGATGAAGGCCGAGGGCTTCGTGGACGCCCTGCACCGGGTCCGACAGGTACGGGCGCAGCCGGCTGGCAGGAACACGAGATCCCGAGGCGGGGCCTGGCGGGCGGGGAAGAGGAGTTCGGGCCTGGGGGCGGGAGGCAGCCTGAACCGATGTCTCAGCCAGGCCGGGCCGTTCCGTGGGGTTCCTACAGCCGGGAGGAGCCAGGGGGATAAGGCGCCACTGCGAGGCCCAGGCCCGACCTGTCGGGCGGGTCTCCCAGGTGCTTGAAGTCGCTGGAAAAGGGTTTGCCTAGAGCTTCTGGCCCCATCGTGCCCCAGCGGCCAGCGTGGACCCACAGTGTAGCCAGCGCGGGGTTCTGAACCTCGCGAGGGGAGGGGTCCGGGAAGCCCACGGGGAGGATCTGGGTGTAGACGTAAAGCAGCTGTCTCACCCCCAGTAGCTTGTTAAAACTTGGGGAACGACGTCTTTAGACTTTGTGTTGAGTAGAAGGAACTCGAGGGCATCTTATATGTGAGGGTGCTCTTTGGAGAGGGGAGAGAGGGAGGTGTTACATGTGTGGGGGTGGTCCCCAAGAGGCAGAAATTTCTCCTGGCAATCTTGCCTCTGCTTGGGAGAATGATATGGCCTCATTCCGACATTGAAACTTTACTGTCTGACAATGTCGTACATTCTGTCAGAGTTAAATTAACTGGGTTTTAAAAGGCTCCAGGCTTCCCTAGAGAGTGAATATGGGACCTGCCAAAAATACTCATTAGAACAGAACGTGTTCTTAAATTTTATCTCAAACTTATTTACAAGTTAGCCCTAACACTTCAACTTCCGCTGTTAGATGTCTTATGTTCTCCTCTCTTCTTATGTAATTGTAAGCGCACTGATACTTTAAAAATTGGGCTATAACTAATTACTGCTTGATTCCTAACAGAAAGCCACAGGAGTCATTGTGTTAGAAGAAGGTCTTCACTCGGGCGCTTGAAGATACGGTCTTTACATCTCTTTCCAGTATTCCAGGGGAGGGAACCCTACCTGTTTCCCTGATACTGACTTTTCATGTTATATATTGATGCTCCTATAGACATTATATTGGATCCTAGAACTTTCCAAACCTGTGGTTCCACCTAAAATTTTATCTGATGAATTGTTACTTTACTGCCTAGGTGCCAACCAGTACGGTAGTGAGTATCCATCTTACTTAGACTTCAGATCCACCCATGGCTATAATGGATGAACATACCACCCAGCTCCCCTTCCACCACTCTGCTTGCTGGTGTGTTACGGTGCTCTCCTCTACAGTACAGGGTCCTGAACCTTGTTTCTCACTGGCTACTAATATGTAGTGGCTTTCGCTCTGTGCTGATGTGTGACAGTCAACTTGTTGGCCTTCTATGTCCGGGAAGAATTATAGTCACTGCCTTAAAGGGCTCAGATCCTCAGTTTGCAGAAGGCCTGTAGTTGAACATAAAGTGAATTTTGAACCATTGAGAAGACATTCCGCTTCTCTTGAGCGAGTGGTTGAACTCATATTCTTGGACAGCCTGCTCCAGAGGGAAACCCTCTGTTAAATGCTGACCTAATGTGGATTGTTGAAGCAGTGGTGTTTACTACTAGCAGTGAAAACTTCATTGGATTTGTTCTCAGCTCTGAAATGCACCATTGACTGGAGCAGTAATAAGCCCAATGGAGACAGGGCTGTAAGTGTGTTCCTTCTGAATGTTAACAGCTGGAGGTCCATACTATCTCCAAGGATTTGATGGCCTTTAAAAACTAAAGAAAAAAACAGGTTGGTGGGTAATTTTAGGTTTATTGCATATAGATTTGCATTGGGCAAGAATGGAATGTTAGAAATCTGTAATACTGTATGCTGATGTAAACTTACTCAGAGGATCTCATTTGGGCATCTGGAAGGTGATACTTCTGTTTCTTTGTTATATACACAGCATGTTGCAGAGATGTGATTTTTCTCACCATTAAACAGAACTAAAAGACGGTATATTTATTTAAATGCAAAGCTTTTTCCCCTTTTATGTCTCCTCATAAACCCCAGAGACAGTCTGTAAGGCCCTCTTAAATTTGTCAGACAGTGAAGTGTCTCATGCTCAGTTTTTCTAGCAGATCTTAATAGAATCTCAGTTGACCCTGCTGGGATTTGAACCTGCAGTTTCTATTAAGTCTGGTGTGTGAAGTCCAACACCTTATCAACTAGGCTTTCCCTCTTGACATCTTGAAGCCTCCGTGTATATCCTTTGGACTCTTTGCAGCAAAGTGCATCAGTTGTTGGTTTACTCTGAGCGTGGCATTCTTAGATTGAGAAGAAGTCTCTGAAGATGTCAAATAAAATGTAAAAATTATCCCCAGCAGTGTGAAGTCTAGTGAGTTAATGTTTGGCACAAGCAGGTAATTTACATCCATTCTATAGGGTAGTAGAAATGTGATCTGGGCAAGTCACAGTGGCTCAAGCCTGTAATCCCAGCACTTTGGGAGGCTGAAGTAGGAGGACTGCTTGAGCTCAGGGGTTTGATACCAGCCTGGGCAACATAGTGAGACCTTGTCTCTACTAAAAATTTAAAAAATTAGCTGCATGTGGTGGCCACCCCTGCAGTCTCAGCTATTGTCTCAGCTATTTGGGAAGCTGGGGCAAGAGGATAGCTTGAGCATGGAGATCAAGGCTACAGTGAACCGTGATTGCTCTGCTGCATTCCAGCGTGAGTGACAGAGTGAGACACTGTCTCAAAAAAAAAGAAAGAAAGAAATGTGATCTCATTCAGTTCCATGGATGAAGATCTAAAAAATTGCTGGATATTAAAAAACATCTTGTCTACTTTTCCCAAGTCATTGGCTGGTTAGCAGAAGTAGTGTTTCTTCAACTAGTTCAGATAAGACAAAATGATGTTCCACGGCCGTCTTTATCCTGTCTGTCTAGGTTGCAAGGGGACCTCTGAATGAGTAGATCCAAGTCTGGTTTATGTTGTTCAGTTTTCCTAAAAATATTTTTGAATATTCCTAGAAAGTCTACCGCTGATAATTTAGTAGCACCTGTCATCACGCGCAAGCAATCGCTTGTTAGGATAGTGTGATACCACAGTGCGTTGTAGGTTGACAGCAGCCTTCCACAAGCTGGACCAGCCAGCTGTCTGGCAGTCATCACCTACATAGAAATTGTTCTCCTGAGAAACTACTAATGCTTTTTAATGCTTTTAAAAAAGCATTAGATATGTTTTGATCTAGATAGACTCACTCAATGCCTCTGGATTGTGTAACTACAGCACATAATGTTGATACAGAATGCAGTGTAAATGGTGCTTCTTGAAGTTCAGCATCGTGGTGGCACTACACTCAAATGAGTGTGACCAAGCCATTGTAGAATTAGTAGAAAGTAACCTTTTGACAGATTTTTAGGCCCAAATCTCTTCTTCACTGGCACCTTTTTTGGGGAAATGTTGATTGGTGTGGGGGCCTCAGAAGTTCCACATTCCTCCTGAAAATCTCTCCCAGTGCTGCTGTTTCACACTTTAAGCCTGAGCACTAGATAATTTGGGATGTGTGCTGCATACCTTGGGCTGATTTAGAGCTTTAGTTACTTTACGATTCTGGCTTTTTAGAACAAGCACTGAGTTTCCTTTTAAGAGAACACTGTACATCTACCATTAAAAGAAAAAGCCTCCATTCATTGGCCAGTGTGTTCACCCTGCGAGGCTCATTTAACACATGGTTTTGACTCCCGGTTCAGTTGAGTGTACTGAGCACTCAAGAGATCTGAGTGGTACTCCACTGAGACTGTCTTGTACATGTCCAGTGATTGAATAGCTCAGGTCATCATTTCTCAAGGGACTAACCCCTGCCTGTACACTCATTTTAGCTTTCATAAACACTTGAAGGAAACTAGTGTCTGCAGGAAATCCATGGGCTGCTCCTGTAGCTTTACCTTGTTGGGATCCAGTAGAGTACCTGGCAGAGTGGGTCTTCCTTAAAGGGTTTTGGTGACATCACTGAGGGTGTATGCGCCACCACATGTTAACGGAAGTGCTGAACTTCATATTGGGTATTGGAAAGTAGATCGTGAACTATATATTCCACTGTATGTCTCTAAGGCTTTTCTCATTTTCAGGTGAGAACATTTATAATATGATAATTTATCATGTAATTATTTTGGGATAGAGACAGGGTCTCACTATGTTGCCCAGGCTGGTCTCAAACTCCTGGCCTCAAGCAATCCTCCAACCTCAGCCTTTCAAAGTGCTGGGATGGGTGTGAGCCACCTTACCCCCATGCCTGACTGTCTTTATTTTAAAATCTGATAGCCCATGTGTATTATCAAACTTTGGTTTCTTCTGAAGTACCAGTTATTTCATAGATAGAAATTTACTTAGACCACAGTTCTCAAACTTGTGACCTGTGAGCTATAGAAGACTTACAGTGGGCCTGCAGGCATGCTTTATTTGACCCACACAGCACTAATGCTTAGAAACTAGAGTGATTTTTGGCTGGGCTTGGTGACTCACGCCTGTAATCCCAGCACTTTGGGAGGCCACGGCAGGCGGATCACCTGAGGTCGGGAGTTCAAGACCAGCCTGACCAACATGGAGAAACCCCGTCTCTGCTAAAAACAAAAAAATTAGCTGGGCGCGGTGGCACATGCCTGTAATCCCACCTACTCAGGAGGCTGAGGCAGGAGAATTGCTTGAACCCGGGAGGTGGAGGTTGCAGTGAGCCGGGGTGGTGCCACTGCCCTCCAGCCTGGGCGAGGTTGCAGCCTGGGAGAGATTCCCTTGGCGAGATTGCAGTGAGCCGAGATCGCGTCATTGCACTGAAGCCTGAGCAAAAAGAGCAAAACTTTGTCTCAAAAAAACAAACTAGAGTGATTTTGTATTTTTTAAAAAATGAGATTTCGGGCTAGGCATGGTGGCTCACGCCTGTAATCGCAGCACTTTGGGAGGCCGAGGCAGGTGGATCACGAGGTCAGGAGATCGAGACCATCCTGGCTAACACAGTGAAACCCCGTCTCTACTAAAAATATAAAAAATTAGCCAGGTGTGGTGGCAGGTGCCTGTAGTTGCAGCTACTCGGGAGGCTGAGGCAGGAGAATTGCTTGAACCTGGGAGGTGGAGGTTGCAGTGAGCTGGGATGGTGCCACTGCACTCCAGCCTGGACGACAGAGCAAGACTCCATCTCAAAAAAAAAAAAGTTTTGGCCAGGCATAGTGGCTCATGCCTGTAATCCCAGCACTTGGGAGGCCGAGGCAGGCAGATCACTTGAGGTTAGGATAAGACCAACCTGGCCAACATGGTGAAACCCTGCCTCCACTAAAAATACAAAAATGAGTCAGGCATGGTGGCGCGCATCTGTAATCCCAGCTACTCGGGAGACTGAGTGAGCCACAATAATCGCTTGAACCTGGGAGACAGGTTGCAGTGAGTGGAGATTGCATCATTGTACTCCAGCCTGGGCGACAGAGTGAGACTCTGTCTCAAAAGAGGAAAAAAAAAAGATTTCTGGTTTCCCTAGAAAAGATCTGGCCACACTGCTCCCACAGCCTGCACAGCGATAATCGGGAGGAGCTGAGTAGCTATTGCGCTTTTGATGTGAGGCATTCACACTCTCCGGGTTGCCTTCATTCCCGCCATCTTGCTATTGTTTTATACTGTTCTTTGGGATGCCTAATTGACAGTTTTTTACTTACCTTTTTCTAAATTGTGAGTGAGTCGCCTCTGGTTTTTATTTGAAATTTCTAATGGAAAGAGCTCTGGATGGAGAGTTAGGAGGTCTGAGTCGCCTGGAAGCCGATGCATGACCTTGGGCTGGGTTGGCCTTCCCTAGCATTTGATCCGTAGGCTGTTTAAAGATCTTCCGTGGAAAAGAGATCATGGGCAGTTAAGTTTGGGGAATGCAGGATTAAATAAAGGTGAATTGACTTCTTTAGGACTTGTCAGAACCTTTAACATGCTTGTGTGCATTAACTCCCGCAGGGGTGCAGGGTGTGTTTTGTTGCGTTAACTCCCGCAGGGGTGCAGGATGTGTTTTGTTGCGTTAACTCCCGCAGGGGTGCAGGATGTGTTTTGTTGCGTTAACTCCCGCAGGGGTGCAGGATGTGTTTTGTAAATGTCCTGAAGTTAGATCACTTCATGCCCTCTTTCCCTGGAACCAAATCACATTCTGTGCATCAAACGTCAGGAAATGTGGAGCTAGGTAATTTCAGCAGTCTCTTCAAACCTTTAGATATTCAGAGTGTCCATCTAACTGGATCTGGAAAATTTTCACCATGTTATTTTGGTTCTTGTGCTTTCTCATGTTATATCTGCTATCTATTCATACTCCTTTCTCTCCGCTTCTCTGCTGTGTAGTCTTTATTCTGATACTTTATCTTAGAATCATCCCAATTGAAAATGTTCTGTTGTCCACGCTGGAATGCAGTGACACGATCACAGCTCAGTGCAGCCTGGATCTCAAGGGATCCTCGCACCTCAGCCTCTATAGCCGGCATACACCATCACGCCCGGCCTACATTTTTATTCTAATACCAGTTGGTTACAAATCACTTGTAAGACTGAGTAGCGTGATTGGAAGCAGTGATTTGATTCAGATTACTTACCATTAATTGAAGATCTACTGAGTCCAGGGCTGCTTGTTGGATGCTGGGCCAGTGCAAAGATAACTAAGACAAGTTTGTAAGTGGTTTTATCTTAGTGCGGAATTCAGGCTTTACAACCACCAGGTAAGATAGGACCAGGACTATCAATTCTCTCTCTCTCCATTTTAGTTATAAATTGAGATAGGCTGTCTCTCTCACCCAGGCTGGAGTGCAGTGGCGCAGTCTCGGCTCACTGCAACCTCTGCCTCTCGGGCTCAAGCAATCCTCCTGCCTCAGCCTCCCCAGTAGCTGCCACTACACCCAGCTAATAAGGGCTATTAATTCTCATTTTATATTTGAAAATAATGAGCCAGAGGGAGATAAAGCAGTTTTCTCAGAGGTACACATAGTTAATATATGCAGTAATTATTGAACCCATGCCCTCTGCATTTTAAGAAGGACTTGATTCCTTAGCAGAGGTAGTTGGGTAGTTTTTCATCTCAATGAGGTGGCTGAAGCAGCAGCCTTTTTTTTTTTTTTTTTTTTTAAAGGCAGAGTCTTGCTCTGTCGCCCAGCTAGAGTGCAGTGGCGCAATCTCGAGTCACTGCAAGCTCAGCCTCCCAGGTTCATGCCATTCTCCTGCCTCAACCTCCTGAGTAGCTGGGACTGCAGGCGCCCGCCACCACGCCTGGCTGATTTTTTGTATATTTAGTAGAGACGGGTTTTCACTGTGCTAGCCAGGATGGTCTCGATCTCCTGACCTTATGATCCACCCGCCTCTGCCTCCCAAAGTGCTGGAATTATAGGCATGAGCCACCTTGCCTGGCCTTTTTTTTTTTTTTTGAGATGGAGTCTCACTCTGTCACCAGGCTGGAGTGCAGTGGCATGATCTCAGCTCACTGCAACCTCCACCTCCCGCGTTTAAGTGATTCTCCTGCCTCAGCTTCCCAAGTAGCTGGGACTACAGGCACGCACCATCACGCCTAGTTAATTTTTGTATTTTTTGTAGAGATGGGGTTTCACCATGTTGGCCATGATGGCCTGAATTTTCTGACCTCGTGATCCTCCCACCTTGGCCTCCCAAAGTGCTGGGATTACAGGTGTGAGCCACCGTGCCCAACCTAGCAGTCTTTAAACAGATCATTGGAGGGGATTGTTGGTGGAATTCAATGAAATGGAAGGGGAAAGCTAATGGGCGTGTCACATTTAGGGCCTTTGGTGGGAGCGACCCACTCGGAACAGTATTTCGGCGTAGAGCCTCACCTGATCGTCTTAGCATTCTGCCTACAGATGGGCCTCTCCATATCCACTTTAAATTTAACGGGTGTTTAAGGAGCACCTTCTATGTGCCAAGTATTTTGCTATACATTAGGAAAGTTGTTCTTTAACTTTTTCAGAACATGGACCTTTCTGAGACTCTTGAAACTTTGAACCTCTCCCCAGAAATATTTAAATAGTTTGGGATGTAATTTTGGGAAGTCGTGAATTCTCTAAAACTAACCCCTGGGGCTCCTAATTAAGGACTCTTTGTCCTGAGGGTACCAAGATGATGGAGACAGCTCCAGTCCTCAGCTCTGGTAGTGGGGAGACAGTATAACCAACAGGTCACTCAGTGAGAGTATGCTATTTAGATGTAGTTTATAAGGTGATTTGCAAACACAAATGTGGGAGTATTTAATTCTGCCTAAGCATAGGAGGGATGAGGTTGTCAGGAAAACCTCCCAAGGAGAGCTGCATCTTATTCAATTGTCATAGAATTCTTTATTTCAGTTATTGCCAGTAAGTAGGGCAGGATCAGCCGGGGCTCCATCTCTGATGACAACAAAGTTGTCATTCATGGAGCCCATGTTGTGCTGGGTGCCAGGCAAGGATTCTTATATATGTTCTTTCATTTGATGGTCACAAAACTCCTGGGGAATGGCATTGTGATGTGATTATTAAGAGACAGACTTGAGGTTCAGACAGTATGAGTTCAAGTTCTAGTTCTGCCACTTACTAGTTTGGCTTTAGACAAGTTATTTGTTTCAGCCTTGTTTTCTCATCTGTAATGCAGAAATAATTGATGATAGTAATAATTTTAAAAACAATAGTATTAGAAATTAGGAAGTTACCCTGGGTGGTGGGGTGGGTAGTGACTGAAGGGGGCATGAGGCAGACTTCTGGGGTCCTGGTGATGTTTCTTGATCTAGGTGCTAGTTACATAGGTATTTTAGTATCCAAAACTTCAGGGAACTATAAACTTATGATCCATGTATTTTTCTGTGTCATTATTGTTCTTCAATAAGAGGTTAAAATAGCAAGCATTTCTGGTTCCTTACTGTGCACCCGGCATTGTTTCTAGTGCTTTACATTTGTTATCTTGTTATCCCTGTGAATACAATTCCAGGCAAACTGGTTCCAAGTCCCACAGTAAGGAGAATAGTAGCTACTTTAGAAGGTTGCTGTGACAATTAAATGAGGACACTTGTCAGGCACTTAGCAGGCAGTATGTTTGATGCACTGTCTTCTTTGTAACATTAGGTAGTGGGATGCAGGACTGGGACCTGCCCCTAGGGCCCATGACTCCAAGCCTGTCTTAGGAACTTGTTCTTAGCCACGGGGCTACTTGCCTGGCTGCATACTGTTTCTTCCCACTGTGGGAAGTAGAGACTTGCAGTCCAACCTCCCTTTCTCCCAGGCAGGGCCTCTCTGGGTGGCTGTGCCACTCAGGGTCTGGGGAAGCAAGTTGGGTTCCCACGCCCTTGATGCCAGTGTGAGTCTCCACCTCTGCTTGCTGTATCCATGCGAATCAACAGGATCTGTGTTGAGTAGCACGGACACATATGTGGATGGCATTCAGGTGGCTTTGCCTATTTCTGATTGGTATAGAGTTCTAATAAGTATGAAGTTGTGGGGCTATTTGCAATTTTTTACTTGGATTTGTAAGGTGATCTACTTTGGTTATGAAACCTGTCAGAGAATTTTAGTCTTGAAAATGTGTACTGGGAATAATTAATTGCCATGTTTTCTATCTTTAGTGATTTGTGTACCACCTTTATGATTTTTGCCATATCATTGAACCTTCAGTACACTATTTAATATTCTTAAATTTAGATTATTTATTTATTTATTTTGAGATGGAGTCTTGCTGTGTCACCAGGCTGGAGTGCAGTGGCTCAATCTCGGCTCATTGCAACCTCCACCTCCCGGGTTCAAGCAATTCTCCTGCCTCAGCCTCCTGAGTAGCTGGGATTATTGGCATGCACCACTACACCCAGCTAATTTTTGTATTTTTAGTAGGGACGGGGTTTTGCCATGTTGGCCAGGCTGGTCAAGTGATCCACCAGCCTTGGCATCCCAAAGTGCTGGGATTACAGGCGTGAGCCACTGTATCCAGCCAGATTTATTTTGAATATATATGCATATATATATTTTTTGTTTGTTTGTTTTGTTTTTTTGAGAGACAGGGTCTGGCTCCTGCACAGGCTGTAGTGTGGTGGCTCAACCATAGCTCACTGTAACTTTGAACTCCTGGGCTCAAGGGATCCTCCTGCCTCAGCCTCCCAAGAAGCTAAGGCGACAGGCTCATGCCACCACACTCAGCTAGGTTTTTGGGGGTTTGTTGTTTTTGTTTTTGTAGAGATAAAGCCTCACTATGTTGCCCAGGCTGGTGTCAAACTTTGGGCTCAAACGATCCTCCTACCACAGCCTTCCAAAGTGCTGGGATTACAGATATGAGCCACCATGCCTGGCCTATTTAAATTTTTTTTTTTTTTTTTTTTTTTTTTTTGCCAGTGACATATCACCAAGGAGATCCTGAGAACATGTGCCCCTAAAATATTTTTTAAAAGGGAACTAAGTCAGTATTATATCATAAGTGGAAAACTTTGTCATGCATAGAAGATAATTGTAAGAACAATGGAAGTTTAAAAACATTCATCCATGTACCTCCCAAGATCACCTTGTGCGTTTTTCTTTTTTTTTTTGAGACGAGTCTCGCTCTGTCGCCCAGGCTGGAGTGCAGTGGCGCGATCTTGGCTCACTGCAAGCTCCGCCTCCCGGGTTCACGCCATTCTCCTGCCTCAGCCTCCCGAGTAGCTGGGGCTACAGGCGCCCGCCACCACGCCCAGCTCATTTTTTGTATTTTTAGTAGAGACGGGGTTTCACCGTGTTAGCCAGGATGGTCTCGATCTCCTGACCTCGTGATCCGCCCGCCTCAGCCTCCTAAAGTGCTGGGATTACAGGCGTGAGCCACCGCGCCCGGCCTCACCTTGTGCATTTTTCTTGGGAAAACACTGGTTTAGTCTGCCTCTGCATTTTACAGGTGAAGACACCAAGGAGCAAGGCTCGTGAAGGTCTTCCCCAAGGTCACAAAAGGGAAGAACTGGCTGGAAAATCAGGACTGTTGACTGATTCCTGGTCCAGTACTCTCCTCCCATGAGTTTCCTCTGACTACTGGTGGTTAAGTGTCTGTGACGTTGATTTATTTTTCATTTATCACTGTGCTTAAAATAGCACGGGTAGTGAGATAACCCATTTGCCTCCCCCTAAAAAGGGAAAATAACTTGTGTGGTAGAAAATTGGTAGCAGAGTCCGCTCAAGGTCACGCTTGCAGTTAAGAAGAGAGTGGCCTTGGTTTTGTGGACCATCCTGGCTTTTATCTCCTGGCCTACACCGTTATGAACTGAGGACTGTACCTCACTTCCCTTAAGTAACTACTGTTTAAAATGATCAATTGTGTGAAGAATTGCTTGGGCTCTGTGCTCTGGAAGTCATTAGACTTTATTTAAGTCCTTGGGAACTGAGATATGTTTAAGAAAATATTAGGTGGAGGGAAGGAAGCAGCCAAGTGGTCAGAGAATTTTAGTCTTGAAAATGGACACTGGGAATAATTAATTGAAAATAGAAAATTAATGTTTTCTAACTTCAATGATTTGTGTACCTCCTTTATGGTTTTTGCCATATCATTGAACCTTCAATGTACTATTTACTTGGACTCCAGACTCAGGAAGATCTGGGTTTGAATACTGTTTCTGCCACCTTTTTGTTTTTTATGGTAAACTGAAAGCAAGTTTATTAAGAAAGGAATAAAATAGAGCAGTCTGTTTCTGCCACTTATAAGATGGGTGACTTTGGGCAGGTCACTCCATGTCTGAGCCCCAGTTTTTATTGTCTTAAAATGGAAATAATAAGGCCGGGCACGGTGGCTCACACCTGTAATCCCAGCACTTTGGGAGGCTGAGGCGGGCAGACCTCGAGGTCAGGAGTTCGAGACCAGCTTGGCCAACATGGTGAAACCCCATCTCTACTAAAGATACAAAAATTATCCGGACATGGTGGTGCATGCCTGTAACCCCAGCTACTCAGGAGGCTGAGGCAGGAGAATCTCTTGAACCTGGGAGGCAGAGGTTGCAGTGAGCCGAGAACCTGCTAGAGAATCAGGGTGAGGAATAAATGAGATAGCATATTTAAAGTGGTTTTAGCAGAGTAGCACTCATTACATTTTAATTCTATTTTATTAGGCATTTAAAATCATTTTTTGGAACAAGGTTGTATGTGGAAGAATGAAGGAGTATATTGCTTCTTTTTTTTTTTTTTTTTTTTTTTTTTTNTGCAAGCTCCGCCTCCCGGGTTCACGCCATTCTCCGGCCTCAGCCTCCCGAGTAGCTGGGACTACAGGCGCCCACCACCTCGCCCGGCTAGTTTTTTGTATTTTTTTTCTTAATAGAGACGGGGTTTCACCGTGTTAGCCAGGGTGGTCTCGATCTCCTGACCTCGTGATCCGCCTGTCTCGGCCTCCCAAAGTGCTGGGATTACAGGCTTGAGCCACTGCGCCCGGCCGTATATTGCTTCTTTACAGTATAGTGTAACATAGTCTACACCATAGTATAAATGTGATTTATACATTGTAATGTTGAATTTATACCCAACATTTGTTTAACCAGGGTTCAAATGCAGTTTCCTCACTTCAGAGCTGTATGTCAACTGTTATTCTGTACTACTTCTCTCATAGTGGAAATTTCCCAAATTGTAGATAATGAGGTAAGCATGAATTAAGAAGAAACCTGAAAGGCTTAGTCACATTTTGGAAGAACACTTGTTGATTTAATCTAAATTAGGAATAGGAAGCTGTTGTAACACTTTATCATGGCAACTTTGAAGGGAAAAATGACATGAAACTACTACATACGTTAGAAGGCAGGCCAAGGACTCAGGAATACAATTTAGCTACTTTAGAAGGAAGAGAAAAGGGCCAAGCGTGGTGACTTAGTAATCCCAGCACTTTGGGAGGCCAAAGTGGGTGGATCACCTGAGGTCAGGAGTTTGAGACCAGCCTGCCCAACATGGTGAAACTCCGTCTCTACTAAAAATATAAAAATGAGCCAGGCATGGTGGCACGTGCCTGGAATCCCAGCTACTCAAGAGGCTGAGGCAGGAGAATTGCTTGAACCCAGGAGACGGAGGTTGCAGTGAGTCGAGACCACGCCCCCGCACTCCAGCCTGTGTGACAGAGCAAGACTCCGTCTCAAAAATAAAAGAAGGAAGGTAAAAGATCTGGAAGCCCAGAGGCGTCATTTAAAGGGAGCTGGTATAAGGTCATATAGAGCTTGTGTTTGGGGTCCTGTCTTTTTGTTTTGTTTTGTTTTGTTTTTGAGTCAGTCTCTCACTCTGAGATGAGTGTGGCTGTGTTCTAACAAAACTGTAATTACAAAAGCAAGTGGTCACCAGCTGTAGATTGCCAAACCCTGACCTAGACTACAGTAATGTCTTCTAAGACTGAGTCTGGCTTGGACTATCTTTTCCTTCCTTTCTTCTTCGTATCTTGTCTCCTCACAGTCAAGGGGATCTTTTTTGTTGTTTCCTGGAGATGGGGTCTCGCTCCATCTTCTAGCTGGAGTGCGGTGGCTCGATCATAGCTCACTGTAACCTTAAACTCCCCGGCTCAAGCAGTCCTCCTGCCTCAGCCTCCTGAGTAGCTGGAACGACAGGAATACACCACCACGCACAGCTAATTTTTTATTTTTTGTAGAGATGGGGGTTTCGCTGTGTTGCCCAGGCTGGTCTAGAACTCCTGGCCTCAAGCAGTCATCCCGCTTTGACCTCCCAAAGTGCTGGAGTTACCTTTGCTAGCCACCATGCTCTTGGCTGGGGATCTTTTAGAAGCATAAATCAGCAAGTTACTCTGCTGCTTAAGACTTGTATTAGCTGCCCATCAGCCTTCCTATAAAGTCTAAGCTCCTCACCATGACCTGAAAGGGTCCAGTATGAATCTACCACCTTTGGAACATATCTAGTTCCTTCCGCGCTGGCAAGATTGACTTCTTTTCCAGGCTCATACCTACCAAGCTTGCTCCTGCCTCAGGGTGTTTGTACAAGTTCCTCTGTGTAGAACATACTTTCTCAGATTTTTATGTAGCCAGCTCCTCATCGTCACGTAGGACTCAGATGTCACTCCTCACAGTGGCCTTCCCGTTCACCCCATTTAAAGCAGCTTCCTAAGCATGCTCTGTGTGACATTATCTTCTCTTATTGTGGTAATGCTTATCACCTGCTGAAATGATCAGTTTATTGATTATCTGGTTTACCTTTAACTTCCCCCAGCTGCTGACTCTTAAGTACCAGGCCTGGTGGTTCTCCCTCACCACAAAAGCTCCAGTGCCTCAAAAAGCCCATCACACAGTAGATAGTTAACATTTATTGGGTGAATTGCCTTGTTTTGCAACCATAGTGTAGTATTTTGGTGTGCTCAAGTATTCCTCTGCCTTCAGGGATCTTACTATCTTTTCAAAAACTATGAACTATGTGGTATTACCCTGGGGCATCATGCAGAGAGGAAGGAGACTTGCCTCAACATCACACAACTTATAAATGTAAGGGCTGATGTCTGCTGTTTAAATCCTGCATTTGGTTTTCAGTATCATGATTGTCTTTGGTTGTTTGTTTGTTTCAGGTAATTTCTGTTGGTCCCAATAGGTCTGAGACTTCTGGGAACATTTGGACTAGCTCAGAGCTACCACTGAAGACTTTGCTCTGGGGGACAGCTGTGCTAGCTGCCCCCGATAGACCCCTGTTTTTTAACTTTAACTGAGGGACTAACATCAAGAGCAGTTGCTGTAAATATTCCTTTGGTTAAATGAAAGAGTTACTTTCTTATGAAGATCACATATAATTTCCTGCTGAGAACAGAGTAGATAAGTAAGAAGTTCTGCATACCATTTGTTTCTGGGGGAAATTTTTAACAGCTGTGTTCTGTCCTTTCACTGACAATAAATATTAGAAGTTGAAATAGCTCTTAGAGATCATCTCCCTTTCTCTGCTGCAGGAATCCTTCTGAAATTGTTTGGACACTTCCAGTAAAGACAAGCTTAAGTTACATCTCTATAGATCACACATCAGTTTATAGAGATTAAAGTTTATAGGATGGGTGTATTCCTAAGGAATTGTCAGGCCGGGCACCACGACTCACACCTTTGAGCCATGGGATTAGCCAAAGTGCTAGTTCCAGCACTTTGCGAGACTGAGGCAGAAGGATTGCTTGAGCTCAGGAGTTCGAGACCAGTCTGGGCAACATATTGAGACCTCATCTCTATTAAAAATTTTAAAAAATAGGCCAGGCGCTGTGGCTCATGCATGTAATCCTAGCACTTTGGGAGGCCGAGGCAGACAGATCACCTGAGGTCAGGAGTTTGAGACCAGCCTGGCCAATGTGGTGAAACCCTGTCTGCTAAAAATACAAAAATTAGCTGAGCGTGGTGTTACACGCTTGTAATCCCAGCTACTTGGGAGGCTGAGGCAGGAGAATCGCTTGAACCCAGGAGGCAGAGGTGACAGTGAGCTGAGATCATGCCATTGCACTCCAGCCTGGGTGACAAGAGCAAAGCTTCATCTCAAAAATAAATAAATAAATAAATTTTAAAAAATTTAGCTGGACATGGTGGTGCATACCTGTAGTCTCAGCTATTTGGGAGGCTGAGGCGGGAGGATCACTTGAGCTTGGGAAATTGAGGGTACAGTGAACAATGATCACATCACTGCATTCCAGCCTGGATGACAGAGTGATACCCCTTTGTCACATTTGAGCACACAAGGCCATTCAAATATTCTTGGGGAATTTGTTGCATAACCGAACCCTGTGAGAAAACCTAAACTTTCTGAAGAAAGTTCTTCAATTGTTGGCTTGCTTTTTTTTTTTTCTTAAGATGTGACATGCCTATATATTAAGAGGTGACTTAAAACTACTAATTTGCGGCCGGGCGCAGTGGCTCACGCCTGTAATCCCAGCACTTCGAGAGACCAAGGCGGGCGAATCACTTGAGATTGGGGGTTCAATACCAGCCTGACCAACATGGAGAAACTCCGTCTCTACTAAAAATACAAAATTAGCCGGGCGTGGTGGCAGATGCCTGTAATCCCTACTTGGGAGGCTGAGGCAGGAGAATCGCTTGAACCCAGGAGGCAGAGGTTGCCGTGAGCCAAGATCACGCCGTTGCACTCCAGCCTAGGCAACAAGAGTGAAACTCCGTCTCAAAAAAAAAAGAAAAAGAATACTAATTTGTTTGTAGAGACACATTTTTGAAAGTACTCTGAAGACACATTATTATTAAGACCAAAAGAAAACTCACTTAACAGTGAAAAGTGTTTGTGCGCTTGTGGTGCTGCCTTCCATTAATCTAGGTCAGGGGAGAAATGGGATAACAGCCCTTTAAAGAGGACACTTGTCTTTCTCCCTCAGATAGAGCCATGGTTTGTTACTGAGTGTTTAAATCTGATTCTCTCTGTAGATTGCTGCTAAAATTGATTCAATTCCTCACTTGAATAATTCCACACCTCTAGTGGACCCCTCAGTATATGGATATGGAGTACAAAAACGGCCCTTGGATGATGGAGGTAAGTTGCCAGAAATATCTTTGCCTTTCAGGTGGTAGTGAACCTGCCAGTTAAGTTTGAATTTGTCAGCCATTACCTTAACGACTCTCTGAAGTGTCACTCTGTCGAGAGGAATGGTTGAAGGGAAGTATTTAGGATGATTTTTTGCAGCAGTCCTTCAGCATTTGAGTTCCTATTTGCCTTGATAATACAGAAATCTTTTCACTGGGCTCTGAGATAAAGAATTGGCCCCTGAGCATCAGCTTGGAAGTAATTTGACCTATTTGAGAATTTTGTTTGATTTAGCCCTCTGTTCTTCAGTGCGCGTGGGAATTGAAGTTCCCACTTTCTCCAAAGAAAGCTACGATTTGGTGCATGCCTCAAGGGAAGCTGTGGCTACATCTTGACCTTAAAGAGAAGAATGGTGACCTTTCTACAGTCTGGCTGCCAGATTTTTCACCATTCCCATTTATGTCAGGCTTTTTCTAGAAGCATCCCTTTTCTTTAATTCATTTATTTGTTTGTTGTTTTGTTGGCTGGTTTATATACCCTACTCCATCCCCAAAAGAATTTTAGAACACTTAGAAGGGGCCATCCCCAGCACTCTGGCAGAGTTATCTATCAGATGTGTTTCTGTAGAGAGCTTGGGCATCTTTATCATATTTTGTCTCCTGTTACTATAGAAGAGATAGTGAAATACACTAGATTGACATGAATTTGCATGTAGTCAAGTGAGTCGGTGTCTTCTCTGTGTTCTTTTTCTGTCGCTGTGTACCCAGTCATTTATGTTTGTACATATTTCTATGATGTATTATGTGAAAAATGAAGGTGTAGAGCAGTATGTATCGTATAATCTTTTCTCCCAAAAGTGCATGTTTTTATGTACATAGAAAAATATAATTTGCCATGAATCATTTCTCTGGTCTCTAGGAATTCTGGTTTTCTTTTTAATCCCCCCTTAGCGATGGGATCACACTCTGCTCAGGCTAGAGTGCACTGGCGCTGTTGAACTCCTGGGCTCCAGTGATCCTCCCACCTCGGCCTCCCAAGTAGCTGGGACTACAGGCATGAGCCACCACGCCTCCTAGTGCATTTTTAAATTCTCCAGTTCATAGACTTGTTCACAAATCTCAATGTCCTGAATAAACCCTATGTTAAGGTTCTTTTTAGTTAACTTAAGAGTTGAAGTATTTTATTTTATTTATAATTTTTGTGACTGCATAGGTGTATATATTTATGGGGTACATGAGATGTTTTGATGCAGGCCTGCAATGTGAAATAAGCACATCGTGGAAAATGGGGGTATCCATCCCCTCAAGCATTTATCTTTTGAGTTACAAACAATCCAGTTACTCTCTTTATTTTAAAATGTACAATTAAGTTATTGTTGGCTATAGTCACCCTGTTGTGCTATCAAATAGTAGGTCTTATTCGTACCCATTAACCCCCCTTGCCCACCTCCCCGAGCCCCTTTTGTCCCCTACTACCCTTCCCAGCTTCTGGTAACCATCCTACTCTCTGTGTCCATGAGTTCAACTGTTTTGATTTTTATATCGCATAAATAAGTGAGAACATGCAATTTTTGTCTTTCTCCGCCTGGCTTATTTCACTTAACATAATGCTCTCCAGTTCCATCCATGTTGTTGCAAATGACTGGATCTCATTCTTTTTTATGGCTGAGTTGAAACGTTTTTAAATAGACCCAAATAACACCTCCAAAAAGTTCTAGAGGACTGAACTTCAACCTCCTAAAGGTTAAAGAACCCTGCTTCAAGGGAAAGTTAGAAAGTTCATATTGCTAAAAAAGTGGTCTGGTAGCCTCTGTCAAAGATAACCCAAGCCAAGCCAAACAAACAGCTACACAGCCTTTGGAAATCTTTATTGCTAAGAAAAATGTGCCAGAATTCCGGCGGCTTGGTCTGCCTCTGCTTTTCTAAACTTTTCATCACACCATCAGCAAGACTGTGAGCCCAGAAGGCAGCCAGGTAAACATGAACATCACTTCCCTTCACAGGATCTGCTTGTTCACATTCTTACTCTCTTAAGAGAGTGGCCCAGTGACCTTCCCCCTACCAGAAGACAAGTGACAAAATGGGGCTGTGGCAGTCCCCAGACGCTGAGACCAACGCAGAACTCAAATTCTACACATGGAGAAGAGCTTGGAGAAGAAAACAATATGTGTAATCCTGTGATTTAAGCAGTGCTCCCCAGAAGACAGGATTCATTTTATCGAGCTCTAACGCAGAATGTAAAGCCTGAGGGAAATTCCTTTTTCTTCAAATACAGCCTATGGTCACATAAGACCAGGTGTTCAGGGAGGACAGGAGGTTCAGCACGACACAGAAACTTTCCTTCTTGCTATAGGAGAGGTTCATATTTAGAGGGAAGAAAAAGATAAACCAAGGTCATTTTCTGTTTGTAAAGACTTACTCCCCAAAAGGTAGACATGGAAAAAAATATGGTTATCAAAACAAAGAGGTGAAAAGACGCAATATACTAATGAACCCGAGGTTTTAAGTGAGATTCTGGACCTACGGGGTGATCTTGGCCAAGTCAACTACATCTGCCTGTGACCCAGTTCTCTTTGTCAATACTGATAATGTCTTTATTAGTGCTAATTTCTTTCAAATGTGTGGGCAATGGACTAATGGGAGAAAAATGTCTGCAAAATGCTAGAGGGCTTCATTTGCAAATATTTAGGTATTCCTTATGCAGAGGACACAGCAGATACCTGCTCACTGCAAGCACAGGTTTTAACACTTCAACTCCACGCAGTGAGTGAAAAAAACAAGGCTGAATTGTGAAATTGTTGTGAAAGGCTGAATGAGTTGTGAAATATATTGATTTTGATTTCTGGAAACACTGGGCCAAAGAGACACTGTCCTTTAATGGGCTATGTGCACAGGGGCAGACAACTTAGTTTTTACTTTGCTGTCTCCCAAGAGGAACCAAAGTATGATTGCCCCGAAAAGATAAAAAGGTTAATTTGCATTACAGCTTTCTGCTAAGGCAAAAATGCCGATAATGCAGTCACCCCTATTTGGCCTAGGGAGTTCGAACACCAGTCAAATATGAAAAGATCACAGCTTGTTATTTTGGATAAGCAGTTTAAATGGTTATCTTAGTTCCGGTGGCCCTGGGGTGAATTTTCTGTTTTGTGATCATAAACTCTGTAAATACACAAGAACTTTTACAATCAAATGAGTGCTGTCCCCTTAAAATCTTCAGTGTGAGTCTCAAGAATTTTCCCGCAAAGCTCCCACATCTAAAAACAACGGCCATCTCCTCTTAGAATTCCTAGAGATGCCCGACATGGTGGCTCACACCTGTAATCCCAGCTACCCAGGAGGCTGAGGTAGTGTGAAAGCTCGAGCCCAGGCTTTCGAGGCCAGCCTGGGCAACATGGCAAAACCATATCTCCGAAAAATAAATATTTAAGGCCGGGCACTATGGCTCACGCCTGTAATCCCAGCACTTTGGGAGGCCAAGGCGGGCGAATCATGAGGTCAGGAGATTGAGACCATCCTGGCTAACACGGTGAAACCCCGTCTCTACTAAAAATACAAAAAATTAGCTGGATGCCGTTGCCTGCGCCTGTAGTCCCAGCTACTTGGGAGGCTGAGGCAGGAGAATCGCTTAAACCTGGGGTGTGGAGGTTGCAGTGAGCCAAGATCGTGCCACTGCACTCCAGCCTGGGCAACAGAGCGAGACTCTGTCTCAAAAAATATGTATATATGTGTGTGTGTGTGTGTGTGTGTGTATAAAGGTTTTTTTTAATGTGCTAGGCAGTGGAACAAGGGGAAGGATTTGTTCCTGATATAGAAAAGGGATTTGGGTTAGTTGTGTTTCAGGGAGTGGCGGTTTTGAGCCGGCTGTCAGAATGCTGTTCATGAGCCTGCTTAGAACCCAGAGCAGAATTTAGAGCTCAGTGTGAAACCTTGCCTGGATGCCTCTCCCTGGGAGGTAGCTGTCACCAGTCACTCCACCGCCCTCCAGCTTTGGATCAGGCCATTTTAACCTTCCCTGTCTTCAATCTTGACACCCACATGTTCCAGCAGTCTTTGATATGCATCCTTGGCACCCCACCAGTTCAGGAATCTGCCTTCTGGTCTCAGTTGTGGCACCTTTTCCATCCAGTACGTCTCTCATGCTTCAGCTGGAGCATCTCCCTGCAGTCAGTCCAACCAGTTTCATTCCTCCAGTAGCCAGGGAGGTGCAGATCTTCCAACCTGGCCGTCGCCTGCCCTCCCAGCTTGGCTTCTCCCGTGCACCCTGTACAGCAGCCTGGACGGCTGTCTCTTCTCTCTCCCCTCTCACCCAGCTCTTAACCTGCCCCACTCCTGCTCAGCCAGCTTCCTCCTAGAAACCTATCCTCTTCCGTATCTTTTGACTTTCTTCAGTGCTCAGCCCACATGCCACCTAGCCTCTTGGTCTTCTCTCTACCCTTTCCTTCCTTCCTTCCTCCCTCCCTCCCTCCCTCCCTCCCTCCCTCCCTCCTTTCCTCCCTCCTTTCCTCCCTCCCTCCCTCCCCTTTTCCCTTTTCCCTTTTCCCTTTTTCACACACCCACCTCACTAGTGAATATTAAGTCATATCCTTCTCTTAATTTCTAAAGCAGTGTGTTTGGCCTCTGCTCGGGGCAGACAACATCCCATCCTTCCTTCTGCGGTTTCTGGGTCCCGCCACGCACCTCTCCTAGCAGAGCCTACGTGATGTGGCCATAGATACTGGCCTCATTTCCCATGGACTCTTCATGCTCAAGTTCCCCCGTTTCCTACGATTACCATTTTAAAATTTTGGAAAAAGTAACTTCCAAATTTAAGAGAATAATATTAGCTAAGTGATTTAGAAGTGCAAATTTAAATGTAATCTAAATTAGAGGTTGGCAAGCTTTTCTTTTCTTTTTTCTTTTTTTTTAAGACAGGGTCAGGCCGGGCGTGGTGGCTCAAGCCTGTAATCCCAGCACTTTGGGAGGCCGAGGCGGGCGGATCACGAGGTCAAGAGATCAAGACTATCCTGGCTAACACGGTGAAACCCCGTCTCTACTAAAAAATACAAAAAACTAGCCGGGCGAGGCGGCGGGCGCCTGTAGTCCCAGCTACTCGGGAGGCTGAGGCAGGAGAATGGCGTAAACCCGGGAGGCGGAGCTTGCAGTGAGCAGAGATCTGGCCACTGCACTCCAGCCTGGGCGACAGAGCGAGACTCCGCCTCAAAAAAAAAAAAAAAAAAAAGACAGGGTCTTGCTGAGGCTGGAGTGCAGTGGGGCAATCATGGTTCACTGCAGCCTCTACCCCCAGACTCAGTTGATCCTCCCACCTCAGCCTCCTGAGTAGCTGGGACTGCACTGCACCTGGCAACAAGCTTTTTAAATAAGGGACCAGATAGTAAGCATTTTAGGGGCCAGGCATGGTGGCTTATGCCTATAATCCCAGCACTTTGGGAGGCCGAGGTGGGAGGATTGCTCGCATCCAGGAGTTTGAGACCAGCCTGGGCAATGTAGCAAGACCCCATCTCTACAAAAAAAAGAAAAAAGATTAGCTGGGTGTGGTGGTGTATGCCTGTAGCTGCAGCTAGCTACTCAGGAGGCTGAGGCGGGAGGATTTCCTGAGCCTGGGAGGTTAAGACCACAGGGAGCAGTGATCGCACCTCTGCACTCAGCTTGGGCGACATAGTGATCTCAAAACAAACAAAAATAAATGTAAGGTTGCAGGCTATGTATCCCACCTACTAAGCTATGCTATTAGAGTTCAGAAACAGCTGTAGCATCTGTATAAACAAATGAGCATGGCTGTGAGCCACTAAGATATTTCACGGAAACGGGCAACTGGCCCTCAAGCTTAATTTGCCAGTCCTCAGCTAAAATCAGCCTCATCAGATGATGAACATTTTCTTCATCTTTAGTTAGGGAAGTATATAGAGAGTACCCCTCCCCCAGTTTCTTTAAACAAGTCTCCTGTCTCATGGTTCACTGTCCAGCTGCCCTGACCACCGAAAGTGCTTTTTCATGTTTGCCCAGAGCTGATGGCCAGACGGAGAAGTCACTTCCCATTTGCCCCTGTGTATCTCTCCTGATCCAAGATCAAAGCCTTTCGAGTTTTCTTCCTCAGAAGAGTTTTAAGGAGCTTTCTTAGTTGAACTAAGCAGGCCTTACCCTCCCCTGCATTCTGTGTAGTGGGTGGCACCAAAATGAGGGCTTCGGGAAAGTACAGCACTGTCCTCACCACTAGGGTGGCGGGGGAAAGGCCACGCAAGGGGCTTTGAAACTGTGCTTGCCTCTTCTCCCGAAGACTCGTCTTTGCTATTTATGTGGCACCTTTTTTTTTCCTTTTTATTCTTTTTACTTCGTGACCTGCTGAAGAAAGCACCTTTTATGTAGTACCACACTTCCTAATTTTGATAATAGAGTTGTTCCCTGTTTATTCATGACTTCATTTTCCCACAGTCAACCACTGCCAAAAATATTAAATGGAAAAATGGAAAATTCTAGAAATAATTCCTTTTTTTTTTTTTTTGAGACGGAGTGTTGCTCTGTCACCCAGACTGGAGCGTAGTGGTGCAATCTTGGCTCACTGCAACCTCCACCTCCCGGGTTCAAGCAATTCTCCTGCCTGCCTCAGCCTCCCGATTTGCTGGGATTACAGGCATGCGCCACCACAGCCAGCTAATTTTTGTATTTTTAGTAGAGATGGGGTTTCACCATGTTGGCCAGGCTGTTCTTGAAAGCCTGACCTCGTGATCCTCCTGCGTCTGCCTCCCAAAGTGCTGGGATTACAGACGTGAGCTACCGCGCCCGGCCAATTCCTAATTTTTAAATTGTACACCATTCTGAGTAGCATGTATATCCACACTGTATACACTACCCACTCACCAATGTATAGGAAAAAATATAGTATATACAGGGTTTGGTGCTCTCAATGGTTTCAGCCACCTACCAGGAGTCTATGGAACATATCCCTCATGGACGAGGGGAAATTGCTGTATTCTTACAAGGTAAAGGACGAATTCTTGGGCGTACTGCCAAGTGAATTATTTGCAGGAAGAGTGAAATAGACTATTTCTATGATCCTTCCCAAGCTTTGTTTCAGTACTTGTGGCATAGGGCAAGGACTGAAGAGGAGGACAGGAAGGAGGAAAAAAAGGAATGAGGAGGAAAAGACGTTTGAAAATCCAAGACCTTAAGGAGAGACAGGAGATAGGAGGTACAAGTGGTAGCGGGTGGTGAGAGCCATGATGCCCGGACCCCTGCCTGTGATCTGCACCCCAGGCAGGTGCTGCAGGCACCAGTCTCCACTCTGGAAAGAGGAAAGCGAATCTCAGGGGTGTTGATACTTTCCCTGAATGGGGGATGATGACAGATGCTGGAGGGATGAAAAGCCAAGACCAAAACCTAGTTCCTGAGGGTAGGAGGGGTTAGGAGGAAGGTTTGCCTTTTGTGAAGAGGGAAGAGGGAAAGTGAGACTGGGATGTGGTTGGGCAGTTGTCGTCAAGGGCAGATGAAGGCTTTCCAGGGGCGAGTGGACATGGGCAGGCTTCCCAGGGTCCTTTTCCAGCTCCTTGCCTCCTGTCTGCCCTCTTCCCTAAAATGGGCCTTTCTGAGAGTCACGTCTGCCCCAGAAGTTTATGCCTTTCCTGCCACGCCCCTTCTCCCATTCTCCGCTTTTGGTGTACCGTAGGCAGTCACCTGGGGTGGAAAAATCCCCAAGCAGTGGGGCCAGGCAAGAATTCTGAATAGAGAATCCCAAGGTAACAAAGGGTAGAGCCTTGGTAAGAAATAGTGAAGGGAGGCTGGGCATGGGGGCTCACGCCTGTAATCCCAGCACTTTGGGAGGCTGAAGTGGGAAGATCACCTAAAGTCAGGAGTTCAAGACCAGCCTGGTCAACGTGGTGAAACCCAGTCTTTACTAAAAATACAAAAATTGGCCAGATGTAGTGGCGTGCATCTGTAGTCCCAGCTACTCGGGAGGCTGAGGTGGGAGAATGGCCTGAATCCGGGAGGCAGAGGTTGCAGTGGGCCGAGATCATATCACTGCACTCCAGCCTGGGCAACAGAACAAGACTGTCTCCAAAAAAAACAAAGAAATAGTGAAGAGGACAGGGTCTGATTTTATCCAGTTGACAACTCCTGGCAAAGGCTCTGTGCCCTACCCCCCACCTCAGCCACCCCCATTTGTTTCTTCCTCCCTTCACCCATCTATCCATGTTAGGGTTATAATTCAGAAGTGAGACGATAGTTACACGGGTACATACGTACGTGTAAGCTGATTCAGAAGTGAGACGATAGTTACATGGGTACATACGTACGTGTAAGCTGATTCAGAAGTGAGATGATAGTTACGTGGGTACATACCTACGTGTAAGCTGATTCAGAAGTGAGATAGTTACATGGGTACATACGTACGTGTAAGCTGATTCAGAAGTGAGATGATAGTTACATGGTATACGTACGTGTAAGCTGATTCAGAAGTGAGATGATAGTTACATGGGTACATACGTACGTGTAAGCTGGAAAAAGGCAGAGAGATTTTTCCCCTTGGCAAAGCATGATCTGGCTGGTTGGGTGACAGTTGGCTTAGCCAGCTGGGTAAAATAGTAGACATTTTCCACAAAAATGAATGAGCTAAACCTGTGGCATCAATGTTGTGACAAAAATATAACTCGAGCTCATGTACAACGCCTGTTACATTCTTCATGGCTGTTAATAGGGAAGAAAAGTAGTTGCCAAATTAAAAGAGGATTCATAGGTTTCCAGAGTTTAACTTGATGGTACAACCACTCTCGAATACAGTTTTGGAGTGTTAGAAAACTAAACCTGCACTTATGCACAGTCCACAATTGCACTGTTGGGCATTTATTCCCAAGAAATGAAAATGTTCACACAGGAGCCTGTTCACATAGCAGCTTTGTTCGTAATAGTCCCACACTGAAAACAGCCCACCTGTCCTTCAAGTGATGAATGGTTCTGCTGCGATACAGCCATACCGTGGAATATTACTCAGTGGTGAATCGGAACAAATGCTGAGTACATCCAGCAACTTGGATGAATCTCCAGGGTGGCAAAAGCCAATCCCAAAAAACTACATACTGCATGATCCCCTCTGTGTAACCTTTTGGGAATGGAGAACAGATTAGTGGTTGCCAGGGGTTAGGGATTCAGTCGGAGGAGAGGGGGTCGTGTGAGATCACAGCCAGAAGGGAACCTGAAGCTTAAACTCCTTATTGTTGTAGATGAGGAAACCAGTTTCTGAAGAAGTAAGTGGTTTGACCAAGGCCAGATAGATACATGGTAAGTGACAGAAGGGAAGTTGAACCTGGGTCTCTGTCTCATGTGCCCTAATAGTTTAGTACTTAACATGTGGACTTCAGAGTCTGATAGATCAAGGCTTGAATCCCAGCTTTGCTAGTCGTTAGCTGTTTGACCCTGGGCAAGTTCCTTAACGTCTCTGAGCCTGTGTTTCCCCATCTGTAAAATGGACCCGTTGATAACCTGCCTCATCATATTATCATGAGGGCTATATCTCATTATTTTCAAACTTTAAGAAATACCACTCCCGGGCCGGGCGTGGTGGCCCACGCCTGTAATCCCAGCACTTTGGGAGGCCGAGGCAGGTGATCACGAGGTCAGGAGATGGAGACCGCCCTGACCAACATGGTGAAACCCCGTCTCTACTAAAACACAAAAAATTAGCTGGGCATGGTGGTGCGTGCCTTTAGTGCCAGCTACTCGGGAGGCTGAGGCAGGGGAATTGCTTGAACCCAGGAGGTGGAGATTGCAGTGAGCCAAGATCGTGCCACTGCACTCCAGCCTGGTGACAGAGCAAGACTCTGTCTCAAACAAAAAAGAAAAAATACCACTCTCCATATGAGAAAAACTGTTTCCATCAGAACTAGTTAGTACAGATGTATTAAAACACATATGTGACTGAAATGAAAGTTTTATGAAATACATTACCCTTTTTATATATGGTACATTCTGTTTTCTCTTTCATGTTTTAATAAAGCTGGTTGTGACCCCCTGTATTGATTTCATGACACTGGCGTAAATGAAAGTAAAGCTTAGGGCTATGAGTATAGTATCATAGAATTCTTTTTCCTCTTAGGCACTTGGGGAGAAGGTGCAGGGCCCAACGTGTCCCTGGAGGCTAGGGTAGGCCCCCTCATCTGTTGCCTTCTGCCTTCCCTGCTAGACTCTAAGCTCCCTGAGGGCAAAGGTGACTTTGTTAGATTGTTGTATCCTCAAGTCCTGTCACAGTGCTCAGCACCTGGAAGGCACTGACCTGTGAGATGAAGAATGATCAAGAGTTAACATCACAAAATTAAACAGTGATAAGTGTTGAAACCCACAAGATTAGAGGACAGGGGAAGATGAAGCGGTACAGAGTTTGCACGGGCACAGGCCCCTTGCCTGCATGCCATTCTGAGGGCTTGGGTGCAGTGCGATAGCACCTTCCTCTTCAGTTAGATGGGAATGGCAGTGCCAGTAGCTGCCTCAGAGGTGGGTTATTGTAGGACCAGGTGGGTTCATGCAGGTGAGGCGCCCAGGAAAGCACCTAGTGTGGCTGGGGGTGGGGGGTGTTCTTTCCACTCACAGAAGTTTATAGTAGACTGCAGGTAAGAGTGATGTGATTGGGTGGCGCAGTGGCTCACCCTGTAATCCCAGCACTTTGGGAGGCTGAGGCAGGTGGATCACCTGGGTCAGAAGTTTGAGACCAGCCTGGCCAACATGGTGAAACCCTGTCTCTACTAAAAGTACAAAAATTAGCTGGGCGTGGTGGCGCACACCTGTAATCCTGGCTACTTGGGAGGCTGAAGCAGGAGAATCGCCTGAACCCAGGAGGCAGAGGTTGCAGTGAGCCGAGATCGCGCCACTGCACCCCAGCCTGAGAGACAGAGCAAGACTGTCTCAAACAACAACAACAAAAAATAGTGACATTATTGAGATAAACTTGAATTTACTTTCACTTTTTAAAAATAATTTGCAAAATTAATAAATTATGCTTGGCAAAGTACTTTCAGCTGAACTCAGCATATCAGTGTTTCGTGGCCCTGGAGCAAGAGTTGCTGCCTAGAACACAGGAGGCCTTTGTAGTGTCCCTGGGGGAAAAGCTTTCTAAAAACTCCCTGAATCTGCACCGCTAAGTGTGTGTTACTGACCTGAGGTGGGGCGTGGAAAGCCATTGGTCAGTCAGAGGAGACTGCACATCCAAAGAAGAGGCAGAGGAGGGAGGATTGTTTTCAAATTCTAAAGAAGATTTGGGTTATTTGCTTTTGCAGTTATAAAAATTGGTATTCCCCTCCCCCCCCCACAACAGACTCACTCACCTGCCTCTGGCCAGTGGTTCCGTGTGGGTGTGCTGGCTGAGCTGTTGTGAAGGAGGAATTGGCACTTTTGTTCCTTGTGCTGGGGTAGGAGTGGGGGTGTAACTATGAAAGCTGATGTGACTGGGCAGCATGGCTCACGCCTGTAATCCCAGCACTTTGGGAGGCCAAGGCAGGTGGATCACCTGAGGTCGGGAGTTCGAGACCAGCCTGACCAACACGGAGAAACCCTGTCTCTACTAAAAATACAAAATTAGCCGGGCGTGGTGGCACATGCCTGTAGTCCCGGCTACTCAGGAGGCTGAGGCAGGAGAATCGCTTGAACCCAGGAGGCAGAGGTTGCGGTGAGCCAAGATCGCGCCATTGCACTCCAGCCTGGACAACAAGAGTAAAACTCTGTCTCAGAAAAAGGAAAAAAAAAAAAGCTGATGCATATTGCAAAGTTGCGTGTATTTCCCAGTGCTGTTTTGTTTCTTTCAGAGGAGGGAAAAAAATGAAGTCTTTTTTTTTTCTCTTCATTAGCAGGGAAAAAATGTCTGATCACCTTTTTTTGTTTGTTTTTGTTTGTTTTATTTTTGAGATAGTTTTGCTCTGTCATCCAGGCTGGAGTGCAGTGACACGATCCCGGCTCACTGCAACTTCCGCCTCCTGGGTTCATTGCATGCCAGCCTCCCGAGTAGCTGGGGTTACAGATGTGTACCACCACACCCAGCACATTTTTGTATTTTTTTCTTTTTTTTTTCTTTTTTTTTTTTTTTACTAAAGACAGGGTTTCACCGTGTTGGCCAGACAGGTCTCGAACTCCTGGCCTCAAGTTACCTGCCCACCTTGGCCTCCCAAAGTGCTGGGATTACAGGCATGAGTGGCCACAGCTGACCTGACCTTTTTTTTTTTTTTTTTTTTTTTTTGGAGACGGAGTCTCGCTCTGTCGCCCAAGCTGGAGTGCAGTGGCGCGATCCTGGCTCACTGCAAGCTCCGCCTCCTGGGTTCACGCCATTCTCCTGCCCCAGCCTCCCGAGTAGCTGGGACTACAGGTGCCCGCCACCTCGCCTGGCTCATTTTTTGTATTTTTAGTAGAGACAGGGTTTCACCGTGGTCTCAATCTCCTGACCTTGTGATTCGCCCGCCTCGGCCTCCCAAAGTGCTGGGATTACAGGCGTGAGCCACCGCGCCCGGCCACGTTTTTTTTTTTTTTTTTTAAGATTATTATTAAAATTGGCAGAGTATTACTCTTCAGAAAGAATTTATGATTTTGTGGAATGACTCACAGCCCAGGCAGTTCGTATTACATAGTGCACAAGGGAAATGAGAACTACATCTGGATGTGCTGGAATTGCTCCAAGGGGACCTTTGGAAGCAAGAAGATGCATTGTCAACCAGCACACGCCATTAGTGGAAATAGGACTGATTTTACCCAGCATTTTTCCTTTTTTACAGGAAAATGAGTGTAGTTCCATTCAATTGAACATGATAGGTGTTCCCATCTGCCTCCTTAGTGTGACCCCTCCTTGTTGCGAAGACTAAGGAGAGGTTCCTGTTCCTGGAGTTGGACATAGAACTTGGCCATATGAGTACCCAATGCCCCAATCTAACTGCTGGTTTTCGTTTTTAGGCACCAAATGGGAATGTTCTGAAGGGAATGAAACTGTAATCGCATGTTTCAACCTTGGGTGGGCTCCAGAATTTGCATGGAGGAGGGAGATGATTTATCCTTCCTAAGCATCCGCCAGCTCAGAGTTGACTCTGGACTTGAACCTGATTTCCTCTCAGTGGTGTAGCTCTCAGCAGCCCATGTATTTGGGATGATAGTGTGTACATTTCCATCTCTGGCCATTGTGAGTGCCTCCACTGTGGCTGGTCGGAATGGTGTTGTGTGCGTGGCACCTGTAACACATACTTTGCCAACAAAAAGGAATTGCCATTTTTGTGATGAGCACAAAATTTCAAATGGCTTTTGAACAGGAGCTCTCTGAATATTCTTGTGAATCTCAGGGGGTTCTTTATGGTAGCACTGCCCTTTGTTTCTGTGGCTTCTCTGCCTGAGACAGAAACTTCTGAAGATCATCGGCCCTTTGACATCCTTTACCAAACAACACAGTGAACCAGGACCCAGGTGCGGCCTCTGCCCCAGCTGAGGAATGCTGAGTACCTCTCTTCTGTGTTCTCATCATTTCAAGACATTTTAGTTCTTCTGGCTTCAGTAGATTCTTTACCCACGAAGAGGGGGATTCTGATAGCAATCAGGGAAGCTCAGCTGACTGAGGAACAGCTAACAGGCTCGCAGGGGCTCTGTCATGGACATTCTCCTTTGCTGTGTTTCTTTTCCTCCCCACTGCCCTGCGTGGCCAACGTTCCTCCCTCAGGAATGTCTCAGCCCCAACACTATTCAGGGCCTGAGTCTGTGGTGAGGATTCCTTTCCTGACCTGGCGGTTGTCCAGTTTTCCTGCAAAATGGGAATTGTGAGCACTACCTGTTCCAAGCAAGAATGTTTGTTATATTCAAACAGATATGCAAAGAGAAAATTTTAAGAGTCAATAAAAAACAATTCTCGTATCCCTGAGATAAGCAGATTAATAGTGTCGAGTGTCAATATTTTGGCTGTAGACCATTATCTTGTTATCGATCCAGAAGAAATATGGTATTGACTCAGTAGCTTCGTTTACTTTTTGCTAGCATTGTTTTGCTTTGCTTTTTCTTCTTTTTAAATGTCACGGTCTGCTTTTTTTCCTTTGTCTCTTCACTGTCCAGTCAGAGAATGACAGCACTGAGTTTGAGCACAAGCAAAGCAGTTGGTTCCCTGTTTCAGATGTAGTTCGGTTGTCAAACCATTTCATTCTCTGACCTCAAGTGGGTGGAATCAGTCCTTTCCGACTTACCTCATGTCCTTAGAATAACTTTCCCCAAAGACGTATTTCTGAATGCCCTTTTTAGCATCTTATAAGGTGCGTTTGGTCGGTTCTTTGTGATATGTTTAGGATTTGTACTTTTTCATTGTTTGCTGACTGTGTTTCCTGAGCTGCATTTTCCAAAAGAGAAACACTACAGAATCATTTTTGCTGATGGCTGGTGAAGGAGACACTCATCAATAGCTGAAAGAGGAGAAACTGGAACAAAAAGCGTAGCTAAAGTGGTTTTGTGGGAATGTGATTACAGAGTTGGTTTTAATAATAAGAGGCTGTTTGGCACCGTTGTCTCTGTGAAATGGGCTTGAAAGGCAGTTGCTCATTCTTAGTGTCCACTGCACATGGACTGCTCTGGTGGGTCTGTGACGAGGCCTGTGGAGGGAGGAGGCCAGATCCTCTCCTTCAGATGCTTATGCTGTTGGTGGGGGGGGGATCCGGTGGGGGGGCGCCAGGGGGCGTCTCCTGCCCCGTGGCCAGGAGGAGCATATGTGCGTGTTCCTCATGACTACAGCTGCTGTGGGGCAGTCCTTAACAATGCATCCAAGGAGGGTCAATCTTCTCATTTGTTTTTAAAAAAGGATCTCTTTCCGTCTTTACATTGAGTTTGGATCCAGAGCTCAATCTGGTAGGAGGGAGGTAGGAAGTTAGAGGGATTTAGGCTAGCAGGATTTTCTCCCAGGCCTCACAGCATGTGGACACACAGATCAATTTCTTATCCTGTGTTCAGCTGGACACTGGGTTAGAGACTGTGTTGATCAAGATGTCCCCTCCTGTTTCATATCATATAACGCATTCATTTCAGCCACTGAGCCTAAATTACTGTTTGCTTGCTTTCTGCCTTTCTTTCCCCCCTCCCCGAAATGGTAAGAATGGTAAGGATGAAGTTAGTTTATCCGTGCTAATGCTTTGATTTTTTTTTTTCTCTTTCTCTTTGCCACAGTAGGTAACCAGTTAGGGGCCTTGGTACATCAAAGGTAAGCAGTGGGTTATGTTTTATTATTTATTGATCATTTCTAATTGTTTATTGATCCACCATCTGTACTAGAGTGCTAGAAAGTCAGAGGTTGAGTGTGTGAAAAAGCATGGGTTAGGCTTCTTTAAGACTCGAGTTTTTTGTTAGCCATTTCCAAGATAGTGTCAGCTCAGGGATAAACTAATACAAAGCATTAAAAATCAGCCATTATTGCAGTAACTTAAAATACTTGTAGAAGATTGGAGTTGCTCTTTCTACCAGTGTACATTTAATTTAAAAGGAGAGAATGAGATTTTCCCACCTGGTTTTGTGGTGTTGCCAATATTTAATTAATCCTCAGCCTCTTCACCTGAGAAGGGACACCTCGAAGTGTGAGGGTCAGACACTCCCAAGAGAATGCTCTGGGTGCCCAGGAAGTATGGGTGGGTGGCTAGTGTGTAGTGGGGAGGCCAGAAGCCAGGGTTCCATCCCTCCAAAGTGGTAGGGACTTGCCAGAGAGCCTCAGCCCAGCTGATTATCTGTTTCTGTGTCCCCTCATAGCCTTCTGTCAAACATTGAGGATTTAGAGAGATACAGAAAGAGCCCTGAGTTTTACAAAGGCCAGTCTGTAAGATGGGGTATGTGTGGTCATAGTGTATCGCCCTTCAAACAGGAAAACATATACAAGAAACTGCCACAGTTTCTCTTCCGGAAGGATGAATTTTGTGCTGTGTATCTGTTGCTGTAACATATCCTTAACCTTCTGTCAGCAAAACAATTCTGTCATCTTGTATTCTGCCTAGCTGTTTGGGAGTTTCTAGAAATCACCAGGCATCAGTTAAACAAAAGTTTTATCCTGGGTTTTTTTGTTATTGTTTCTTTGTTTGCTTTGTTTTGTTTGTTGATGAATTGAAAAATTTAAATGAGGTGATCATTAGTATCAAATGCTGACTTTCCTATAAAGCCATAACTAGGCAGAATTTTCTTTTCCAAGGTGTTTATATTTTGTACCTTGGACAAGTTTCAGCCTTGCATTGAGATTAGAACGTTTTCTTCCTGGAAACCCAGAGTATGTTTCTTGCTCAGAATCCACTAAAGTTATTCCTTAGGGCCAGGAGCTGCCTGGGCTTTGTGACATTTTGTGTTGCAGTGGTATTGAAGCCCCTCTAGTCAATTCCCAGGTGGCATTTTCTGAGAATAGACAGAGTGGACAGCTCATGCTACACATGGTATGAGCAGCAGCCTCCTGGCCACAGGCACAAGAGCCCTGTCATCTGTCGCAACAGAGTCAGGAAGCACATCCTGACAGGGACCTGGCTTCTGCTGCAGGACACGTTGGGACGGCAAGACTTGGCATTCACATCCATGGTGTTACTGATTAGCAAGCTGGGAATGAATTGCCTGATCTGGGGAGAACACATATATCCCGAGAGGTGGAGAGAATCCTGTCTTGTACATAGCTTGAGGGTGTAAACTCCACAAAGAGAAGACTGTTGTTCCCATCAAAAGATACCGTGGCAAGTGCTATTTATGCTGTTGCATTTCTTCTAAGTAATGCACTCTCCCTAAAAATATGCACTTATTCCATCTTTTCTGTGATGGGTAAAAATCCAGCTGTGTGAGAGATGTTTAAAAATGCTTGCCCCTTTTTTTTTGTTTTGTTTTTAACTACTTGCATTTAGCATCCTCCCAAGGTAAATGTTGAGATTTAATTGCTTTCTGGGGTGTTGGGCAAATTGGACATTGTCCACAATACACTGTATGGCAGATTTGAAGGTTTGTTTGAAAAAAGCCAGTGCAATAGTAGTTTAAAAAAAAAAAAAAAAGGCACATAATGGATGGGATAGCATTTAACAGAAGTACCTTGCAGAGTAAGTGAGGTAATTATTCTGTTCTGGCAACACTGATTACGCCTCCATCGGATACTGATTCCATTTGGGGCATCTCAACTTAAGAAACATCCATAAATTAGGAGGGAGGCCAGCAGACAATAAAAAGATTGGGAAACAAGGAATGTTGAAGAAAAGTTGGGTATCTCTTCATCTAGAGAGGACTCCACAGTGGAAGTCTGAACATCTCCCACAACCCCGGAGGACCTTTCAGTGACCTGGGATTGATGGCCCATTGGTTAGAGAGCACCAAAGCAGGCAGAATGAGGCAACGCTGAGAGGTGCTGTTTGAAGAAAAGGCAGCTGTTAGAGGAGGTGGTGGTTTCGTGAAAACCCGAGGTTTCTTCCTCTGACACAGGGAGATGAAAGGCTTAGACCTTTAGGAGGAATGATTGACCAGAGGGTTCATTACATGACACTCTTTGTAGATGGTGGCGGATTTGTTGGCCAGATTGGCCTGATGTATTTTAAGCTTTTATCTTGCAACATTGCCAGTGTGGGCAATTTGGGGACCTAAAATGGCTGCAAAATTCTGTATTCTGTATTTTTTCCAAAATGTTCTTTGTTTTTAGGACAGTAATAACGGAAGAATTCAAAGTGCCTGACAAAATGGTTGGATTTAGTAAGTATCCGTGTTGTCTACTTTTTCCCTGATTCCTGTCTCTTCTTTTTCTCTCTGTTTTTTTCTGAGCTCCTTTGCCAGGAGGTCCTTTTTGTTTTAATCGCTCTTGTGGGTGTCACCTGTAGTCGAATGCTTTGCACATGCTGTTCCCCACAGCTCAAGTGCTGCAGAAACCAGAGCACTGGGCTGTGGATGCCCCCGCCTTCCCCACCTCTCCTCACCTCAGCTTGAATCCCCTCTGCCTGTAGGCTGTTTCACACGGGGTTTCTGCTGCCATCGTGCCCAAAGAGTGGAGATGGGCTCACAGGGGCCAACTCGATGTGTAGTGTTGTGAGCCAAGTGTCACAGTTTGTGGAATTAATTCAGTCATTCATGCGTGGTGAACTATGGAATGGGGGCGTGTATTCTGACCCTGTTCAATTTGTTTCAGTTATCGGCAGGGGAGGTGAGCAGATTTCACGGATTCAAGCAGAATCTGGTTGCAAAATTCAGATTGCTTCAGGTAAGGGCTTTTTAAAAATAGATACCAATTTTATAGAAATCAGTATTTTACAAACATTTCCAGATTCGGTACTTTGCTTATTGCTTGGGTAAGTATATGCGATTGGTGTTTTCCTTGCACTTCGGGAGTTGGACTCCTAAATGAGAACCAGAAGGATCAGAGCAAAGGTGGGCCCGGAGATAAGGCCTCGTATCTGGCTTCTGGGGTAAACGCTCCCTCAGCTCTGTGGCCAGACATGGCCCCTTCCCAAACACCTGCCACTCTAGGACCTATGTTTTCTGCACCAGAATGTTATGCCAGACATAGTGGCATAGTGGGGCCTGTAGGAATCCTACGATTTTGGGGTCACTCCTTGACTGTGTGCATCAGGAGAGCCTCCCCTGGATGAGACTGTCCCTTCCCTTTGTGGGAAGAGGATAGCTGGGGGTCCTGGCTGGATTAGCACTCACTGAACGTGTTTTCCAACCTTTCCTAGCTGGGTTCATTTTGACCATGCAATATGGAGAGAGATGGAGTGAAGAACAGTTTTTTATTTTATTTATGGTTTTGTCATCTAATTTGAGCTTGACCTCTTTCCATTGCAAAGGAAGGGGTTTGAAGGACATTTGACTAGAAAAATGTTTGTCCTTTTAAAAGATACGTATTACAGTGTCTTGAAGGCAGTAACTCCTGTTAGCTGTTTCTCTTTCATTTTTTTGAGGAAGGATTTTGAGAAGCAAATTTTTTAGGAACAAAATGAGGCATCGTGTGGTGTTAGAAAGTAACGTGTTTCTCTCGTTCAATGGCCTAGTTCCACATAGATGCCACTGATCTCTTGGGACATTCATGCCATAACTGGTATGTCCTGATATATGTGTCATGAAGTTCCTTCGTAGTGTGCTAGCTTGTGTGCCGTGTGCAGACACATCCCCATTGAGCTGCAAATGGAGAAACTGAGGAATAGCACAATAAAGGGACTGAAACAATTACTAGCGTGTGAATGGCTCAGAAGTGAAGCTGAGACGGGTAATCAGGACCAACTCACAGACCCTGTCACGTCCTTCTAGCTTCCCCTGTGGGACTTGTTTCTGCTTCGAGAACCCAGGGTGGAGCTACCAGCTTCATATTCTGTCCACAAGCGGAAGCAAACTGTCTTTTTCTGGGAGCCTGGGCCTCTGCGGGGCTGGCGCAGGCAGCAGCCCTAGAGAGAGTCTGTACAGAGGCAGAGGTGCATGTGCCCGGTGCCCACCAACACCCCTCATCTTCTTGATTCTTCTTATAGAGAGTTCTGGGATTCCAGAGAGGCCCTGTGTACTTACCGGAACCCCAGAAAGTATTGAGTAAGTTTATTTTATTTACTTTTTCTTTCACTCTTCTTCCTCCTTCCCCAAATGGGGAGAAATGGAAGGGCAACACTGTTACTGAACACTGTGAATCTGTGCTGCAGTCTGGCCACACAGGCAGATAATTCCACAGGAAAAAAATCTGGGAGGTTACTGTGCCAGGGGATTTTGTTACCTTAAGTACACGAGATATCGCCTTCGTTCTAAACCCCACAGCTGTCATAACTTCTCCTTCAAACCAGGGTCTCAGGAGTGTACATTCACCCCACCTGAATGCTCTAATCAACTTACTTCTTCCTTGTTAACACCTCCTTTACCTGAGCAGGTCTGGATTAGTAAGCCAGTCAGTTGGTGAGCTACTGAGAATCCTGGTACCAGGTCTTTTGGCTGGAGGCTGATCCCGTTACCCTTCTGATATTTGTGAACCAAATGAGTCAACTCTTCGTGACCTTTGCTCTACTCAGAGGGCTGTGCGGACTGGCCAGAGGATGTTTTGACTTTTGGCGCCCTTGCAACAGCCTTAAGACTAACATTGCTTTCCTACCCTATTACTCACAAACTCAGAACCTTATACCAGGTGCAGGTGTCATAAATCCAAGAATCTCCCAGGAAAGGGAAACATACTGACTTATAGCCTGCTTGCTGTCCTTCAATCTACAGAGCAGCACTGCATTTGGGGCCAGGAGTGCTAAGATTATATCTGGCTCAATAGGTAGGGTTGTTTTATTGTTTCCATTTCTCAGGGAGTCTAGATGAGCTTAAATTCTCTTGTTCTGCCATCACATTGCAAGCAGTGAACCAGAATAAATATCGCTGGCAGGTGTGCATTACAGGGCAAGCTGGATGGTTTGCTGGAGTCAAAGCATTTTTCTTCCAACACAGGTTAATCTAGTACACAAGCAAAATATTAAAAAGCTGCTGTAACTGGGAAGATACACAAAGCTAATTCTGTACGCAAAGGCTCAAGACTACAAAAGGCCACATCTATTTCCTGCCTTTCTCTTCTTTCTTACTACTCTTCTAACCATTCCTGCTTCCTGTCTACCCAAGGACCAGAGGCAGTGGGATTATAACTTTAGGAGGAGACAAATTTCATTTTCTTCAGTGAGCAGCACAGCCAGCCTGTTCAGTAGCTGAATTCTTCTCCATTAGAGAAGCCAAAAAGCAGATCATGTGTGGCAATTTAGAGAATAAATACGAGAAATAACAGCCAGGAGAAATTCTGGTGCAGAAAAGGAAATTGGCCCAGCAGATGACTTTGGTGGTCTGGGCTGTGCTGTCGCCATGTTACAGTTGCCCTCCCCCGCTGCCCAAGAAATCAACACAATGGCAGGACATGTGACATGCAGGGTCCCAACTTGGCTGCCATGGAAAGCCCAAAGCAGGTGTCTGTGAGTGCACAGCTGCATCCAGCACCGCCTCCCCCTTTCCCACCTCTTGGAACCAAACTGGGATTCATAGCCTTAGCTTAGAAGTCATAGAGCAGTGTTGTTGGTTATGAAGAGGCAGCGTGGAGTATGGGAGTTCAGACAGTGAGTACTAATCCTTGCTTGCTTTCTTCCCATCTTTCTCATTGCTGGCTGTCTCTCCCGCCTGCGTTATTTAACGAATGTGTACCGAGTATACTCTGTGAGAAGGGTCGTGTTGGATGGGGGAACAGAGAGATGTAAAGGGATAAAAGATGGTCTCTGCCTCCAGAGCAGCTGGCATCCTAATAGGAGACGACACCTTTGTGGAGACATAAGCATGAGCAGAGGGCAGGCTTGAAAGGGGCGGCAAGGCTCTGTGTCGCAGCGTTGGTACTATGGTGTGTGTTGCTTTTAAATTCCAGCCCAGTAGCGTGGCGGATGGCAGAGAGACCTCCGGGTTGGGGCAGGAGCTGGAGCTGGATGGAGGGCTGCCCTGACTCCCGCAGCTTTTCCCTCAGTGCTATTTCCCTGTCTTGCACACCCAGAGCCTCCATTTAATGCTGGCTCTCTTGTGGTTCTTTTCCCTCCCAAAGACAAGCCAAACGGCTCCTGGGACAGATTGTGGACCGCTGTCGAAATGGACCTGGCTTTCATAATGACATAGACAGCAACAGCACAATCCAGGAGATTCTCATTCCCGCATCTAAAGTGGGTCTGGTCATCGGCAGAGGAGGGGAAACAATCAAGCAGTTGCAGGTATGTAAGCCCGGAGCGCGGAGCACAGCGGCCGCTCTCAGCAGGTCTTCAGCTTCCTGGCCCAGAGATCTGCTCACGGCCGGCATTCCCTGACTGGGCTGGCTTTGCACAGCATGATGCTGAGGCTTCCTTCCTCCATCTGACAGACAGCTTCTGAACACACACCACGGCCACACCTGATGCCAAGTGTGACGCCAAGTACTGGGGCAGCTGTGCCCTATCAGGGCCCCTGTGAACTTTGAGCAGCCTTTTTGGCAGTGAGCTCTGTGAGGGCCGCTTTTATCATCAGAGGACAGCATCTCAGATAAAAGTGCAGTATTTGGAGTCAGAGGCTCGGACCCAGCATTCTTCCTCCCTCATTGATTGATCTTAAATGTGCTCATTTACTTTTTGAAGGTTCAGGGTCTTTGTGTGTCAGAAGGGGCAAGTGCAGGCCTCACTGTTGTGATGGAGCTGAAATAATAGCCGTTCTTTTCTTCTTATGTAAGAGCCTGTTACTGAGTGAATGTTCCGTGAGCATTAGCTCCTGTTAGTGCCAGAATCGCTCGTCTGAGAGACTCGGCACCAGACACGTTTCAGAATTTGACACTCCCAGCAAGTTCTGGGGTAGCACCCTGAAATCAAATGCGTATTTCTGTAGCTAAATAGAGTAATACACTCAGAGAAAAGAAAAAAATACATTGACATGAGTTCAGTTTTGCTGCCAGATGAATTATAAATAAACTTTTCTTTCAGAAAAGGGATTTTGCAGTTGCAAGTAAAGGGTTGCGGCTTCCCTTGCGTGCCATCTCATAACCCGGTCCTTGGGTCCCGGTTGTAAGGATGGTATCCTAATGTAGATTCTGAGAGTTTATCATTTGGGATCCCAGCCTCCAAGTTTTGGTCCCCCACTCATTAGCTCTGGACCTAGAGCCATTACACGCTGAAGTAGAAAGATGGCCGGACTTGACTCTCAGTTCCACGGAAGTTCTAATCACATAATGTCAGATGGAGTGTGTGCCAAGTGCCTGGTGTTCAGTAAAAGTAGCTCCTTAGTGCTTAGATACTCCAGGGACTGGAATCATTTTAGCAGATGGTTTTACATCTCGCATTTGGACATGGTCTTACCCAACCTATATGTCTGCTGTCACAGAAGCCAGCTTCATGGCCCAGGTTGGAAGGCAGTCCCTGGTGGTAGGTGGGAGGTGGGCTTATTGTGGGTGTGACTGGATCCAATTCATGACAGTGAGGGCTGTGCTGGTGTGTGTTCCCCACAGGAGCGGACAGGAGTGAAGATGGTCATGATCCAGGATGGCCCATTGCCCACGGGAGCAGACAAGCCTCTTCGTATCACTGGAGACGCATTTAAAGTACAGGTAGGAAAGAGCCATGGGTTGGGTGAGTCCTGGCTGTGGGACTGTCACTTGGTGGTACCCTAGAACTTTTATCTTCCTCAAGTAATTGTGAAACTGGCTGCTCCGTTATTGAAGGTAGACTGTTCTCCTCAACAAAGTTTGGTGATGAAAAGAATCTAGGTTTGTGCTGCCCAAAACCAGAGGCCTTAGCTCCTTGTGGCTATTTAAATTCACTCACATTAAATAAAAACTGAGCTCCTCATGTACACTGGCCACACCTCAAATGCCCAGTAACACCTGAGGCTGGTGGTGACTGTTCTGGACTGTGTGTGTGCAGAACAGTTCCGTGCTTCTGCTGGTGGCGCGGCTCAGGATGGTTGTTTTGTTTTGTTTTGTTTCCCCCGTGTCATCCTTCCAGGTGCAGTTTTGATTTGCTAACCTGTGGTCAGCTTAGATGCAGGCTGTGCTTGGCTTTTACTTGCTCATTCTCTTCTGGGCTTATTTTGCAAGCCCTTCAGCTGAGGTTGGAGGTGAGCACAGGTACCAGAGCCATCCAGGTGCCTGGGCACCCTCATAGCAAGTGTCCTGTGCCCCGAGCTGCCAGGGGAGACAGCCCCACTGGCTGAAAGCAGTAAGGGGCTTGGTTTTCAATCCCCTGGGATGGTCCTGTCCTTCCAGCTCTTGCTGGTAGCAAGAATTCAAGTGGGCAGAGGGTAAAGGTCTTTGTCTGTCCTCAGTGAAACACAGATGTACTTTTTTCTGCCACCTGCAGCCTGTCTTGCCATTGCCACATTCAGAGTAGCTCCAGGGTGATGCTCCTCGGTGAGCCAGGCTGCCATCAAGAATGGATCTTCTCCGGGAGCATTGGGGTTTTGATCAGTGAAAGTTTCCAGTCCCTGGCAAAATATTTCTCCCAATTCTGAACCCTATCCTTCAGCTAAGCTGGTCAAGGTACACCTGTAAAATAACAGTTTTAGAACAGGAGTGAGGGCAGTGATGGGCATGCTTCTGCCTGGGGACTCCAGTCGGTGATGCGGTCCTTCACTTCCATCAGGCCAGAGTCCTCATGTGCTGTCTCCTCCAGAGCTCCCGGCCTTCTCTCAGTGTGAACAGTTGGGCATTTAAGGAACCAGATTGCCTCTCGCCTTTCACCACCCTGCTCAGCATCCAGCCGTGGGCTCCAGTACTGTGGTGGTGTCGGATCCAGGCCCGCGGCAGGCTGCGGGGGAGCCACAGAGTGCCTGCTTCTTGACTGCCTTCCTCAGAGGCCTTCTTTCTCTGTCACAGCCTTTGATGGTGTCTTTTGTAGGGAAAAACCTCAAGCAAAGAATATATCATTAATGTCCCATAAATTTGCAGGAAATAATTTTAACTTAATGGGTTTTAGTATTTTTTAAATTTTAAAACTGTATTTCACTTTTTTTTTTTCATTTAGGAGATGGAGTCTGCTGTATTTAGGGCACCTTTATACCTCTTCAACCTGCTTAACGTTTTGCTGTATGTGTGTGCATGTGTGTGTGTTTCTTTATCATTGAAGTGGAAGATGTTATGACTCTACCCCTAAATCCTTAAGCATGTATCTCCTAAGAATAACCAGGCCTAAGAAAACTGTACTTGTAAAACATCGTCTGGTATCCAGTACATATCCAGATTTCTCCAACTGTCCTAAGATTTAAATTGCTGACGGGTTTGTTTTGTTTCTTCCTAGACACAGTTCTCACATTCCCTTGAGTTGTAAGGTACAGTAGGTCTTTAGCACAGATTCCTGCGTGGCTGGTACTGGCACGGGCTGGCCGACTTGCAGCGACAGACTTGCCAAGTGTGTGTTTTGGGGAGGAGGACACTTGAGTCTGCCTGGGATATAGTGATGTCCACAAGGAAGTCTCACCAGGAGATTATAGAAATAAGATAGGCTTGCCCTTTTGTTGTTGTTGTTTGTTTGTTTGTTTAAAGCAATGTATTTGGCTTTCAGCCTTTTCTTTTTAACTTACTGCAGTGCCTCTGTGATGTAAAGCCTTGGCAGAGTTCTCTGTCTCGTGGACCTGCCCTCAGTGGGCGTCTTAGACACCCCTTCCTGCTAGAAAGAAATGGCATCAAGAAACACCTAGGTCAATCCACTGTATTGATCAGAAAGAAAAAGATTTAAAAATTTAAAAACACCTAGGGGTGATAGGAATCCATTTCTGACCACACGCAGATGTGCTCACCCAACTGAGGCTTTTTATAGAAGGTGGACCCTTACCTGTGTGGACATTTGGACACATCACTTCCAATTTGATACATGCATCCCTACATGTCCCGTAAGCAGTAAGCGAATTGTCCTAAAGCTGAGTGCCTCTAAACCCCAAGTTAAGAGGGTTTGATCTTGAAATTTCACCTGGTGGTGTATCTTTTTTCAGGAATTTTTTCTCATAATGCTTTTTGTTTGTGTTTATGCAGCAAGCAAGAGAAATGGTACTAGAGATTATCCGAGAAAAAGACCAAGCTGACTTTCGGGGTGTACGTGGTGATTTCAACTCCCGAATGGGAGGAGGCAGTATAGAGGTATGCTTAAATTACAGGTTAGTAGGCAAATGAGATGAGGATTAAAGTTGTAGGTCACACTTCTGTCAACTCTTTAACCTTGAGCAAGTTAGTTAAGTTTTGTCTCAAAACCTTAAGAATTACCTCACTTGTTAGGGTGGGTGTGAGGGTGGACTGGAACGGAATCGGCCTGCAGTGAGGGGAGCTGCCTGCATTTCAGGGCATGGGGCCGTTTCCCTTGGTTTTGAAGCTTTGCTTTAGAGGTTAACCAGTTGCCCAGGTAAAAACCAAAGTTCAGGATTTCTTGGTGATGTATATCATGATTCTATCAAACTCAGCAGCCTGTATTTATTGAAGAGGTTGCAGGGGGGTCAGAGTCTATCCTAGAAAATGAAATTTTGTTGTGTGCGACAACATGGATGAACCTTACAAACAGTATGCTCATTGCAATAAGACGGATACAGAACAAATATTGTACGATTCCACTTACCTGAGGCACCTAGAAGAGGCAGAGGCATAGAGGCAGACAGTACAGTAGAAGCTAGCAGATGCTGGGGGAAGGAGGAGTCATTGGTTAATGGATACAGAGTTGCTGGGGATGATGAAATGGATATGGATAGTGGTGATGGTTACACAACATTGTGAATGTATGTAATGTCATTGAATTGTGTACTTACAGGTGGTTAAGTGATAAATATTATGTATATTTTAGCCACAATAAAAGAAAAATGAAGGAAAAAAATACACTTTAAAGAACCACTAGAGCTACGCATGGTGGTTCATGCCTGTAATCCCAGTGCTTTGAGAGGCTTAGGCAGGAGTACTACTTGAGGCCGGGAGGTTGAGATCTGTCTGGGCAATATAGCCAGACATCATCTCTACCAAAACAAAAAAAAATTATTTAAATTAGCCCGGTGTGGTACATGCCTATAGTCCCAATTGTTCTAGAGGCTAAGGAGGGAGGCTCACTCCTCCCAGGAGATCGAGGCTGTAGTGAGCTACAGTTACGCCACTGTAATCCAGTCTGGGTAACAAATCCAGCCTGGGTAACTGTGTGTATGGTGTGTTTATTGGAAGGCAAAAGTACTATTTTTCATCTTTTATCTATAAGGTTTATTCATTTTTATAACTATTTTGATCAAATCTCAAATTGGATGCATTTAACAGTTAAGAATGCAGTTCAACCACAGTGTTATTCCTAAAAGGGAAAAATGTCCTTTATTATATCATTTCTAGGAATGCACTATAATAAAAACTAAGTTGTGTGTTAAAATATGTCCTGGGCCGGGCGTGGTGGCTCGCGCCTATAATTCTAGCACTTTGGGAGGCTGAGACAGGCAGATCACTTGAGGTCAGGAATTCAAGATCAGCCTGGCCAACATGGTGAAACCCCATCTCTACTAAAAAATACAAAAATAAGCCGGGCATGGTGGCAGGTGCCTGTAATTCCAGCTACTCAGGAGTCTGAGGCAGGGATAATTGCTTGAACCTGGGGTAGGTGGAGATTGCAGTGAGCCAAGATCGTGCCACTACAGCCTGGGCAACAGAGCGAGACTGCATCTCAAAAATAAAATAAAGTGTCCTGGCCAGGCACGGTGGCTCACGCCTGTAATCCCAGCCCTTTGGGAGGCCGAGGTGGGCAGATCACCTGAGGTCAGGAGTTCAAGACCAGCCTGGCCAACAAAGTGAAACCCCATCTCTACTAAAAATACAAAAATTAGCCGAGCATAGTTGCCTGTGCCTTTTTTCTCAGCTACTCGGGAGGCTGAGGTGGGAGAATCATTGGGACCCGGGAGGCGGAGGCTACTGTGAGCTGAGATTGTGCCACTGCACTCCAGGCTGGGCAACAGAGCGAGACTCAGTCTCAAAAAAAAAAAAAAAAAAAAAAAGGGAAAAAAAAGTGCCCTTTAAAAAGACAGGTTTGTGAAAAGTTCTGATGAGGTTTGGTTTCTCTCTGCCTAGGTGTCTGTGCCTAGGTTTGCTGTGGGCATTGTAATAGGAAGAAACGGGGAAATGATCAAAAAGATCCAGAATGATGCTGGTGTGAGGATTCAGTTTAAACCAGGTGGGTTTGATGATTCAGAAATCCTTAGTGTTGAAAGGATGATAAAACACCTTACAAAACAAGGGCTTGGCTATTGGTTCATGTGTGTTCACCTTTCTCGTCCTTGCAACATTTCTGCTACCAGATTACCAATCTCAGTTTCTTTTCCCAACCTTCTTTTCCCTCCCTGGATCCCTGTCAGTCACCTTTGATATCCAGGCCTTTCTTTTTTTTTTTTCCCCCCTCCTTGGACTATATGCATAGTATGTCAGCTTTTGATTTTGCCAGGTAAAATTTAAATAAATATATATATATAAAATTTTGATTTTATTGGAGATAATTTAAAACTACAAAGACAAAACATCTCAGAATAAAGGACAAATTTTTAAATTTTATAAATTTGCCTTAATGAGCAAACTGCTCCATGTGGTCTGAAAGGAGGAAAACGTGGCAGGCTGTTCTCTGGAAGCTGTTGCCATAGCTCTGCTCTGACTCCCTTGGCTTTTTTAAAGTCAAGTTTTGTTTCAGTTCTTTAATGATATATTTTTTAAATGGCTGTAATTGCATAAGAATTGAGCATGGACCTGAAATATGCGAAACAATATAATTACACACATTTTCCTATCAACCACATCACTCCCAAAGAGTCCCTGGAGCTGGCAGTATTCCTGTTGCCCCTTTTGGCACCGCGGGTAAGAATATTGATTGGGAATCAGATTAATCTTTGTTTCCTTCTAACGTTGGGCTTTTTTCTAATCCCGTCTCTCACCTGGCCCCTCAGATGATGGGATTAGTCCAGAAAGAGCTGCCCAGGTCATGGGCCCTCCGGATCGGTGTCAGCACGCAGCGCACATCATCAGCGAGCTGATTCTCACAGCCCAGGTGGGTCCAGCTCTGTGGAGTGTGAGCGTTCGGGCTGCAGAAGTGGAAAGTGCTACTCAGGGCTCTCGGTGCAGCGCATAGAGCAGTCACCCGAGGCATCTCACATCACATTATGGGAAGCCAGCAGTTTCTCTACATCCGCGTCTTTCCTGTCTTCTTGGTGTTTTTTTTCTGCTCATTATCATTCTGCCTTTATTGACCTCACCATCTAGATTGCCTTTACACAGTAAGTTTCTGGCTATTTAAACCAAGTGGGGAAATACCGTGGAGACTGGCCGCCAAGTTTCAAATAATCAAGTGTATTTCATGTTAAACTATGTTAGTGAAATCCAGTGTTAGTGGTAGAAAGCACTTCAGGATCTTCCAAAGTCCTAAAGCTGCCTTCATGCACTTGATTTCATTTACGTCTTTGGACTGTGAGCCAGCCTGTGTGACAGTGCTAGGAACCCCTGTAACTGATGGTAGGACTGAGGACACATTTGAGAAAGACCAGAACGGAAGAATAAAGCAAGAGATTGGAAATTATACTCCCAGCTCTGGCATCAGTCATGTGACCTTGGAGCAGCCTTTGAACCTCTGGGTCTGGTGTTCCCAGCAGCAGACTCAGGGTGCTTTGTGCCAGGCAGTGCTCTCCATGTGATCCCCTAAGAGCCATCTGGTGGTTCTTACTCAAATTACAAATGTGTAGGCCCCCACCCCAGATCTACTGAATCAGAATTTCCAGGGGAGGGTCTTGGGTCTTCACTAGAGACCCAGGCAATTCTTAGGATTAGACAAGTTTATGAAACAGCCACTAAATCAAGCTTGTTCAGCCTGTGGGCTGCACGCAGCCCAGGAACAGCATTGAATGCAGCCCAACGCAAATTCATAAACTTTCTTAAAATGTTAGGAGATTTTTTGTGTGATTTTTTTTTTTTTTTTTTTAAAGCTCATCAGCTATGATTAGTGTTAGTGTATTTTATGGGTGGCCCAGGACAAGCCGCCTTCCAGTGTGGCCCAGGGAAGCAAAAGATTGCACACCCCTGCTCTAAATGATCTCTGGCATCCTTTTTTGTAGCAAGAGTTTATGAACCTTGGCCAGGCGCCGTGGCTCACTCTTGTAATCCCAGCACTTTGGGAGGCCAAGGCAAGCAGATCACCTGAGGTCAGGAGTTCGAGACCAGCCTGACCAACATGGTGAAACCCCTGTCTCTACTGAAAATACAAAATTAGCTGGACGTGGTGGCTCACGCCTGTAACCCTAGCACTTTAGGAGACTGAGGCGGATGGATCACCTGAGGTCAGGAGTTCAAGACCAACATGGTGAAACCCATCCCTACTAAAAATACAAAATTAGCCAGGTGTGGTGGCGCATGCCTATAGTTTCAGCTACTCAGGAGGCTGAGGCAGGAGAATCGCTTGAACCCAGGAGGCAGAGGTTGCAGGGAGCCGGGATCCCGCTTTGCACTCCAGCCTGGGCGACGAGCAAAAATCTCTCAAAAAAGAAAAAAAAAAAAAGTTTATGAACCTTGTGCTGCAGAGGCTGTGAGATGTTTGGGAGAAAACCTCTTCCTTGAGATCTGTGCCATGCCCAGAAAGTTGACTGTGCGCTCGTGTGCATGTGTGAACATAAATTCCTAAAATTGCCTTGTTTACTTGGCAGTTGTCTCATAAAAGCAGAGTGCGGGGGAAGAGCACTCCAGTTGTCTCCGCTTGCTGCTGGTTTAGATTCTGGGTAAACGTTCAGTTTACTCTTAATCAACACAAGCAGGTTTTGCCCAACATTTCTTCAGTGTTTTGAAAAGTCTGCAGCGTCTCCCTTCCATGAAATAGCTCTTAGGTTGACCAGGTTCACCCTCCACATTTAAGAGAGTTTAAATACCGCAGCTCCACCTGAGTTTAAATGACTCAGCGGACAGCAGCTGGAATGAGACTTGCTGCCGTCTGAATGAAAGGGTTCTTCCTCTGTCAGCTGGTAGATTTAGGTTTTTCTCTCTGCTGGGCGAACAGTGGGAGAATGAGTCAGAGACTTCTCCAGCCCCGCATGGGGAGGAGGCCCTGGCCGGTTCCCTCTGTTCCTCCCTTCTAAAGTAGCCCCAAATGGTCACCCTCGAACCTGTTGCTGCTGCTGCTTGGGGGCACAACCACCAAGAAGTTTTCTAAAACTGAATAAAATCCATTTACCCTTCTTGCTGATTGGAGTGCCAGGTGTTGTGGCTCAGCAGTGCCCGGTCGGGGCGGGTCAGCAGGCTCTGCGCACCTGGCTTCCCACAGGCCCAGTATGTGTCTGCCATGGAAAAGAGGGGCCTCAGCTGCAGGGGAGAAACCGGCTCTTGATGCCTGTAGATCGGGGCCCAGTGAGGAAAGCTCCAGGGAGAAAGGCCGCTGGGCTTCAGCCTTGGAGTTTGTATCTGCCTGTTTCTGTTGGGTACATTGGAGCTGTTTATGTAACCATGCGTGTTCGTCTGCACAGGCCCTCCCCGGATACACCCGTGATTGGTGTCAATACTGGCTTGAAAGAGCCCTTCAGAATGGGAAGTGTGGAAAGCTGCTAGGTTCTCATGGGTGGCATTGATTGCATCCTGTCACTTAACCTCCTCCCTGGAGAAGAGGAGCAGTGGTGCTGTGGCAGTGGCAGAGGTCACGAGAGCTCTGTGATCTTTCCAGGAAAGAGACGGCTTTGGAGGCCTGGCAGCAGCCAGAGGAAGAGGTCGTGGCCGTGGCGACTGGAGCGTGGGAGCCCCTGGTGGCGTCCAGGAGATAACATACACGGTGCCAGCCGATAAGTGTGGCCTTGTCATAGGCAAAGGTAAGAGGCAGCTGGGGTTTCACATCCCCGTTCAGCTGTTTGGCTTGAGGGAAGGCAGGTCAGCGGGCCTCCAGAACCTTGGGTGAAGTCCCTTTGCTGCTGCAGGCTGGGGCTGCTGAAACCCTGCTTGGCATGGTTCTCTGAGGCTGCTGACGGGCCTGTTTTGAGGGGCAAAGTGAATTTTTTCCTGTGAATATGAAGAAGACAGCAGTAAAACCCCTTGCCTGTTGAGGGCAGCTTAGCTTGGTGAAAAGATACCCTGTGCAAGGTGGGGGGCCTTTGTCAGTCGACCGATGGGTAATTAACTCACCTCGAAGGAGCTTAGAGGGACAAGGAACTTAGAGGGATGGTTGAGACAATATCCTCAGTGAAAATCCCTTCTCGACTGTGTCACTTCTTTCCCTTACCAGGTTTGAGTATTTGGTCTTGATCCGCACAACAGGTGAAAATGGTTTTTATCCTTTCTGCATACTTACTGTGAGTCCCGGACTCTCTGTGGAGGGAAATAAACATTGATTTGTTCGTTTTTTCTGGGCATTTTGGAGAACATTAGGAAGAAACCCTCATTCATGGCTACTGTAGCTCCTTCCTGTCCTTCACTGAGAACCGGGAGAGAGCAGCCATATTTCTCAGCCATTGGCAGCAGTTCATCTTGGCTGGCCCTGGGACCCAGAAAGGCTACGGAGACCTGGGCTGAGGCTGTGGGGCCTTTCCCAGTGTGGCAGTGGGCTCGGCTTCCGGGGGGCTCTGAGCCAGGCCTCATGGCCAGCGGGGCCTCCGTTGTCTCTGGGTTTCGTAGTTGCCTTCATTAGGTATTTGATAGCAGGTGGAGAGGACAGTCGCCTCTCCAGAGTTTCTCACATTTCTGTGATCACCAAATACCTCTTAGCTGCCTGAGGGGCACTCGTATTGGATAGGCAGGACTTGGGGATGCCTCACCAGCAGAGACCTCCAGAGCTGGGCAGGTGGGAGCCCCCCACACTCATGTCCCAGGAGCTGCCCTTGTCCCAGCTCATGGACACTGTGGGCTTTATGCGCTTGCAAAATGCAAGAAACTGTTGTCTTTTAGATGCTGAACCACTCAGAGGTGGTAGAAACAGTATGGGTTTGTGTTCATCTGCCGACAGGTGTGTGGGCTGGTGAGTGTTTGGGATATCGCGGGCTGCACCAGATGCTGCCAGAAGTCTCACACTGCGCAGACTGCCAGCCTGACCGCTGTGAGACTGCAGCTAGTTGATGCCTGTAGGTTGAGGATTAGCTAGATCTAGATTTCTTGGCCTTTTGCAAACCATTTTGTCAGCGAAGTTTTCATTTGCTTGTGTCTCTAAACCCTAAGCGAGCATTGTTGCCTCACCATGACAGGTTCTCACAGTGAACCCTTGGTGCTCACAGAGCAGCCCCTTGTAGTTGGTCCTTCACAGAGTCATCCTGAGTGATTCCTAGAGAACAGTGATGAGAACGAAGCAGTAACTGGTCTGTGTCCCAGGCTTGAGTAGCAGCCTAAAGAGGCCTAATAAGTGTCTCAGATATGGGAGGATCTTTCTGTGTCACACACACACACACACCCCCCTCGGGGCCCGTGTGAGGCCTCTCTTTTCCTCGAGATGGGCGCGCCTGGGTAAGGGAGAGAGGAGCCGCACGCAGTCAGGCCCAGCTTTCCTTGGCCTCTGGCCTGGACAGACACAGAGCCTCCCTGGCCCCTGCTGGATTTCCATGATAAACACAGCAACATTGACAGATAGCACAGCCAGCCTGCTCTTGTCAGCCAGGCCTTTTAGCAGGTTTGATTAATTGCTTTACGATTTCACGTCCAGCCGGGGGGCCACTGGTGGGGCGCTTCTGCCCCCCATCAGGTAGAAGAATGGAGCGGGCTGCTGAATGAGTCTATAGACAGCCACCATGTGCCAAGCTAGTGACCTCATTTTGAAAGAAGATGAACTTAAATTAACTCCTTCCGGCCCCACAAGGTTTTGTGGTGCCTCCTCACCTTATTAGCATGTTCCCAAGGCCTGGGGACGAGGGTCCCAGGGCTCAGTGGGGAGGGCTGGGGCCTCGGCTGTCTGGGGACCGTAGGATTCTCAGTCGCAGACACTCATGTCTTTGTGCTTTTGCCTCCAGACCAAGTGGATCTGGGTGGAGGCTGGTAGGGTTCCCTCGAGTCTTAGGTGTGCCTGGGGAAATGGTCTCCATTTTAGTTTCTATTCTTTTTTATTTTATTATTATTATTTTTTTTGAGATGGAGTTTCACTCTTATTGCCTAAGCTGGAGTGCAGTGTCGTGATCTCAGCTCAGCGCAACCTTCGCCTCCTGGGTTAAAGCGATTCTACTGCCTCAGCCTCCCAAGTAGCTTGGATTACAGGCATGTGCCATCACACCCAGCTAATTTTGCATGTTTAGTAGAGACGGGGTTTCTCCCTGTTGGTCAGGCTGGTCTCGAACTCCCAACCTCAGGTGATCCACCCGCCTTGGCTTCCCAAAGTGCTGGGATTACAGGTGTGAGCCACTGCGCCTGGCCAAGTCTCTATTCTTTATTGCTCTCCAAAAACCATTGCCTTGGATCCTGCTTTTCATGGCGCAGAGAAGATAAAATCCGTGGCCTCTGAGTAAAGGGCAGAGGTAAAGGTCGCCTAGGAGGGGCTTGCACCAGCCCAGAGGAAATCAGAGCTGTGGGCGTTGGCCTGGTGTGTCCCCAGACAGGCGGGTCCTGGCCGGGATAGAAAATGCAGGGATGCTTTTCTGAATCTCCAGCAGGACTTTAAGGAAATCACAAGCACAACATTTGATTTTATTGGTTTTTTAAATTTAAAACCACCCTAAACTTAACCTCTTCGCATGTGACCTTATCTGCATGCCATGTCTCCCAGCGTCTTTTCTCCCCTGTAAGGGCTGCCCCCGCTGCCTTCAGTAAGGACCACCTGAAGTCTCCTTCTTCATTCCTTGACCCCTATAGAGTCCTGACAAGATGCAGCTTGTGTCTGCCTTTAGCGTCCCCTCCCGACTGGCCTGATAGGCTGTTGAGACAGGGCTTTTCTGGCAGTGGGTGGAGGGAAGCTGGGAGTGTTTGGTGGATTGTGGGGATGGTGTCTTGGTGAGGTGGCACATGGCATTTAGGGCCTGTTTTGACTGTGGGCAGAGGAGGGGCCGACACTGGCCCCTGGCCTTTGCTTTTGATCACCGGGCTCACTGCTGCCCTATACCAGCTTTGGAGCAGATTACCTTTTTCTCTGCTTTTCCAAACTCTGTGCTCCAAGTTACCCTTGTATTCTGGCTCCTCTTAGCAACCCTCCATCCCCCACGGAGTTGAGCAGAGCAGATCTGCAAGTTCTGTGAATTTCAGAAGAATCCAACTATTGTTACACTGCTTGAGCTTTTATTACGCAAATTTCATTAAGAGACTGAGACTCTCACAGGTTTTTGAAAGAGACCAACTAAATTTTCATTAGCCCTGCTCCACCCAGGTCTCTGTGGCCTCCACCCCATCCTTGCACTGCCTGGCTAGACCTGCCCACCCCATGGAGGAGGCAGGGACTTGAGAAGTGACAGGGTGGGATACTGAAGGCCCGAGCGGGCTCCAGGCATGTTTGGGCCTGTGGTCTGTTTGGCCTATGGAGACAGTTGCCCACAGCCAGGCTGAAGGCCCCATTGTCATAGAAGGGCCCTTGGCTCACCATTGTTGTGCTAAGAAGGGCAGTGCCATCCCTGGCTGGGCAGGAGCCCCACAGCTGGCCCCCAGGGGTGAGCTCCATGGTGTAGACCCACGGGCCTCAGCCAGACCTGGTCACTGGGCCACTCGGCCTCCACATGGAGGTTTCACATGGCATCTGTGGCCTCAGCTTGGCTTTGAGAGGAAGTCCAGCTTCACTCCAAACAGCTAGTTTTGCAGGTGAGAGAGCCCTGGGTTTAGTTACAACCACTTTGGAGTAAAGAGAGAGTACTTCTCTACTGTCGGGACAAGTGCCGACGTGCACAAAATCCCCCCGAGTCCTCTTCTGGAGCCAAGTGCCCAGAGCCTCGGGTTGCCACAGTAGCGGCTTACTCTTCGGTTTGTGTTCTGCTGTCCACAGGGGGTGAGAACATCAAAAGCATCAACCAGCAGTCAGGGGCGCACGTGGAGCTTCAGAGGAACCCCCCTCCCAACAGCGACCCCAACCTGCGGAGATTCACCATCAGGGGGGTTCCCCAGCAGATCGAGGTGGCCAGGCAGCTCATAGATGAGAAAGTTGGCGTACGTACAAGGTCCTTCCCCCACCTGGCTTACTCATAGCTGTTTGCTTTTGGATGTCCAAGGTACCAGCTTTTCCCACAACCTTGCGCTGCTTGTGCCTGTGGGTTCTCACATCACATGAGGGCAAGCCCCCTCCTGCTTTGCCGAAGGAGGGTCGGAGACCCAGGGAGTGCCAGAGCCAGGCCCAGAAGCAATGAAGGAAGCCTGGCAGGACTCACCAAGGCCGCAGCAGCCGAGGCCCCAGAGCCGTTCCCCTGCAGGCTTAGATGAGCAGCTGGGGCAGCAGCCTCCCCCCAGCGCTGCCCCGGGACTCCGCTGGCATTGCCCTGGCGGCCAGCCCAGCAGGCAGCTTTCATTGACTCTGGCTTTAGTTTCAGGCACCTCAAGGCAGATAAAGAAAGGGAGTGTTGATGGAGGACAGATGGGCCACTGCTCACCTCAATGGGGACGTAGAATGGCAGAAAGAGCCTTGGGCCAGCCTAAGTTGACGGGAGAGTCAAGCAGGTTGGTCCCTACCCCCAGGGTGATATACCAGGGCAGTTGTGGTGGTGCCAGGACTGGCTGTGTGGTGGTATTGGTCGCTGGAGGGCAGAAGCCATTTCTGCAGTGCAGCCTGCTGTGGGAAGGAAGGCTAGTGTGAGTGCGTAGGTGTCCTGACTTCACTCGACTCCATCCCCCCAATAGCTGGGCTTTGCCTCGGGGCGGGCCTGGGCAGAGGACAGAGGTGTGCAGCCAACAGCGGGTGAGAGCTCCCTCTGTGCCCCCACAGGGGACCAATCTCGGAGCACCTGGAGCCTTCGGACAGAGTCCCTTCAGCCAGCCACCTGCCCCACCTCATCAAAAGTGAGTCTTTTGCATCCGTCTTGCCCGGGAAAATTCCCTCGCTCCCAAGAGATCCCCTGTCCTTTCCAGCTGCTTCTAGGGAGCGCCAGCCAAGGCCTGAAGTTCTGGGCGTGGGCAGGACTCATTTCTTTTCGTCTCACCAGTGGTCCCTCCAGCCTGTCACTCACTGACCTCCGCAGTGGGATGGGAGTCTCCCAGAGGGCAGAGCGTCTTCCGTCCTGACCGCCCCCTCAGTGCCCTATGGCTGGGGGAAGGGGCCGAGCCCTCCATGTGAGGCGCTCAGTCTGTTGTTTCTTTCACCTTTTCCCAGTACTTTTCCTCCGAGGAGCTCCGGGTGCTTCCCAAACATGGCTGCCAAGGTGAACGGGAACCCCCACAGCACCCCCGTGAGGTAGGTGACCTGCTGTGACTCAGCTGGGAATAGACGGGACTAGGGTGATCACTTGGCTGCTGCTGTGACAGGCAAGGGTCCAGTGATGCTTGGCTGGGGTGAGGGAGGTGAGCAGTGAAGAGGGAGATGACGGGTGACTTGCCCTCTATAGGAACGAGTGACTCTCTTGTCATCCACAGTGGTCCTCCAGCCTTTCTGACCCAGGGCTGGGGCAGCACCTACCAGGCGTGGCAGCAGCCCACACAGCAGGTCCCAAGTAAGTGACTCGGGGTGGGGAGTGCATGCCCTCCAGAAAGGCTGGGACCCACAGAAGTCCTGGGGCCAAAACGCCCCCACTCAACTCAGCCCGCAGGCCCAGGATGCCCCTCCCCAAATGACAAGGAGCCCTCCGGGTGGGGCTTGGGGCTTCCTGTAGGCCTGTCCCGGGGGTTGCGCATGCTCAGAGAAAGGCCCAGAGGGAAACTGCACAAACCTCAGGCGGACTGGGGACTCTGGGCTGGCCCTCTTGGCCCACCTGTCCTCCTCAGAGCTCTGGGCCTCTGTCACTTTTGTTCCCCATGCATGGATGGGCTGTGGGTGTGGGTTGAGCCAGCTTCTGCCCCTCTTCTTCTCCACTCCCTGTGGGGGCTGGCTCCTGGCTGCCTTCCTCTCCCCTCTCAGGCTTTCATCTCCTGAACTTTTCAGAAGCAAACAGCTAGGGAATGACCTCTGCTGCGTCCCGCCTCTCCGGGGAGACTGGTTGTGAAGGAGGAAGTCCGGGTGGGAATCAAAGCCCCGCCCACTCTGTCCCCACAGCCGCTTCAGGAGCCACTGTTGGGTTTCAGAGCTGGTCTAGCTCCTCTGGCATGGCCTTCACAAAGCAAAGCAGAACGCTTAACCTTAGTACGATCCAGGTTCTCTTGACCCATCTGGAATTTCTGTCCTGTGTTTGGAAAGGCTTCTTCAGTGTCTGCAGATTCTGACAGCACCCAGGCCGCAGGCCCCGCCTCACAGCCTGGCTCGGAGGGCCTGAGCCCCCTTTCTGGGGTTCTGCCACTTTAGCCTTACACAGAGTCCTGAGGCCAGTGCTGTGTGACCTTAGGCACACCCTGCCTTCTCTGGAGCTCCACTTCTGTCACATGTAAAATCAAGGGTTTGGGTTTGAATTCTAAAGCACTTGCATGCTCTGAAATTGTATAGTTGTGTTTCTTCCCTTTTTTCCCCAGTATCTTATTATGAAACGTTTCAAACATCATAGAACACTGCAGTGAGCACCCACACAGCACCCAGATCCCACCATTCCTTTTCTTTCTGCATGCTTGACCATGGGTGCTGACCCTGTTTCCTTTCCTTGGCTCCTCACGTCTCGGTGGGAGCTGCACTCACAGTGCCGGGGCCTTTGGGTGCTGTTCTGGTCTGAGAGAATCCTCCAGGCAGCGAGGTGGCCAGGATTGACTCTGGAGACATGAGGCCTGGGAGGCCTTCAGGGGAAACGGCCCCCTGGTGGGTGGAACTGGCAGAGGCCTGTTGGGCTGAGGAAGGGAGAGCGCAGGAGGCGCCCAGTGGTCTTGCCACCCTTGGGCAGCCTTCATCTCATGTTGTTGAGCTTGGCTCATTTGTTTATTCCGGGGTTTTGCAGTTGAGAACCAGTTTGGGTTGGTGAAATACTGTTTGGCAGTGAAGTCCTGCTTGCTGGCGCCCTCTGTGTCAGAGGGAAGAGTGTTTGCTGCCTGTGTCCCTCCTTCGCCCTGCCCCTGTGGGAGGAAGCGGGGCATCTCCTTACCTCCTTCCCCCCGCTGCTTGCTGCTTCCCCACACTGCTCCTCAGCCTGCAGTAAAGTGAACTGGCGGAGAAAGCATTTGGCTGCGTGCGCTCTGCAGTGGTTTGCCCTTCCTGCCTGCTTCAGGCTACAATCCTCACAGGAGACAAGACAGTGAGGGGGTCTTTTGTGGGCCTTGGCAGGTGGACACCTGAGCCAGCCCCAGCTTGGGCAGAAGGAAAGGTCCTGACCCACTGCTGTGGTCAAGTCTTTGAACCCTGTCTTGTGCCTGGCGCGGTGCTGAGGCTGTGTTTCCGGGCGCCGGCTGTTTCTCTGCCCCTCCCAGTCTTCATTGCCCCACAGCCTAGACGGTGAACCCAGGGTCCTGCATGGAAGAGAAGGGCTGGACCACCCCAACACATGCATCCCCTTTCCCTCTGCCCTACCCCAGCACAGCCTCAGGCTGGACAGGGTCCAGGAGCCCACTGGTGCTGCCCACCCCTGTGCTGCGTGGCCCCTCCACTTCCGCTGGTCCAGAGGCACAGCCCCCAGATCTTGAACAGAGGGCCACACGAAGAGTGGTCAGCAGCCTCTGGAGTGTTTGTCCTTTGGAAGGCTGACTGGGGAGCCTCAAAACAACAGTGGCTGTGGCCCTCAAGCCCCCATCTGTGGACCCACATCTCATGTCTCCATCTGAAGAGGGTCAGGCTAGCCTTGCTAGTTGCCCTGTGAGGGGCAGCTGGTCTGCCCAGCCCCACCCTTACAGTGATCTTAGTTACACCCCTCCCAGCCCTGCCAGCTGCCGCCTCCTTCCTAGGCAGGGCTGTGGAACCGTGTGTGGCCAGGAGCGAGGTGGAGGAGTGCAGGGCAGGGCCTGCAGTTGGCGGGCTGGGGCCGAGGCTGTGAGGAGCCCGGAAGGCCTGACTGCTTTTGTGTTCTTCGCACAGGCCAGCAGAGCCAGCCGCAGAGCAGCCAGCCCAGCTACAGCAAGGCCTGGGAAGACTATTACAAAAAACAGAGTGAGTGCCCGGCCCTCCTAACCTGTGGCTCCCGGCAGCACAGTCCCCTCTAGCCCGGAGACTTCAGAGTCCAAGGCTTGCTGTCACCTCTTTTTTCCCTAATGCCTTCCCCGTGTGGCTTGATCTCATTATTTGCCTTCGTCCTCCCCCCCTGTGCCTGCCTGCTTCTCTCTGTCAGGAGTCCAGGCATAGTCAGTTAGTGACCACAGGCTGCCCTGCGACCCGGCACAGGCCTGCCGTCCCCTCCTCTTAGTTCTCCCCCTGCTGGGCTCCAAAGGACTTCGAGGTAGGCGTGGCACCTGGAAGTGTGGGCTCAGCTGGCGTCTGGTCTCCTTAGGGACGGAAAGATTCGGGTTGGGTGCCACCTGGCCAGCAAACAGACCAGCCGGGCGTCTTGTTCTCTGTCTCGGTGCTTCAGGGCAGATGAGGAAAGGTGGTGAGACTCAGGGAAGGAGGCCTTACCTGGACATTGAAGCTGGGTGCTTCGTTTCTCCTCTTAAGTAGGTCAGTTTTCTAACTACCAGAAACGAAACCAGCCTTCAGAGCAGGGCGAGGGACCCACAAGCCAAAGGTCTCTGGGGAGTCATCTAAAGTTAGTGCCAGACTCTGCGTATTTCCACCATTGCTAGACCGGAGGGTTGGGGATTTGTTTAAAGCGGTATCTCCCGTGCCTGGTGTTTGGAGGCTGTTTCTTGCTGGTTGGAAGAGAGCGGGTTGAAGGCCACCAGAGAAATGGTCCCCTGGTGTTGGAATCATTGCTGGGTTCATGGCCCTTCTAGGGGTTGGAGGCGAGGGTGTTCAGTCACGGTCACCAGGGGACCTGGTGTAAGCTCAGCTGCCCAGTCTTCCCCAAATCCCGATTCCCAGACACACCTGGGCCTGTGTTCAAGCTGTTTACAGGATTTGGACGCTATCACAGGCACCCAAGCTAGGCACTCCCCTTCTCCCCCACCCCCAACCCAGAATCCCGCCTTCTGTCTCTGTCACGGGCCCAGGAGCTGAAGGGGCAGGCAGATGCAGAGAACGCGCTTCCGCAGAGAGAAGGCAGCCGTGAGACTTGGTCTTCACAGGCATAGCAGGGGCCGGGCAACAAAAGGCTAACCGCGCCTTTTGTAGCAAGCACTCCCGCAGCACCAGCCTCGCTGCACCACCTCCCAGACCTCCCTGCCTTCCAGCCATCCGGAGGGAGAGCAGATGCCCAGGGCCTTTGGGAAGGGCCCTACCTAGTGCGCCCCTGCTCCCGATAACCTGTTTCCTCCTTTGTCAACCAGGTCACGCCGCCAGTGCTGCTCCTCAGGCCAGCTCCCCACCGGACTACACAATGGCCTGGGCAGAATATTACAGACAGCAGGTCGCTTTCTATGGACAGACGTTAGGGCAGGCGCAGGCCCACAGCCAGGTCTGTAGCTAATCACCAGCACCGCAGCCACTCCCTAGCCCCAAGCCCCTGTTCCCAAGCCTGTGTTTCCTGACCCCAGGATGAGAGCACTGGGCTAGGAGGAGCCTCTGGGCCCCGCAGCTCCTCAGCGAGGCTGCATCTGCTGAGAGCCTGGCTCCAGCCCCTCTGTCCCTCCTCGCTCCAGAGAAAAAGAGTGTAGGCCAAGTGGGAGGATTGGTGGTGCAGCCCCTGCAAGGAACTGCCTGATCTTTTCTCAAGTCCGAGCCCCAGACCTCAGGGCTAATGAGTAGTCTCTGTCTTCCTCTAAGCCTCAGCTTCCCTGACTGTAAAGGAACGTGTGCAGAGGGTGCGCTCCAGCGGCTGCTCCCGAGCAGGGTGGAGTGGCCAGGCCGTCAGCCATGCCCGGGCAGCAGCAGGAGGCAGGGAGAGGGCACTGGGGGCAGAGCCCAGCTTTCCTCTTCTGCGCACAACCTAGAGGGTTCTGTTCAGAGGCCAAAAACGGATTTCTTATTAAAGAAGGGAAGACGTCCAAATGTTCCCACAGGGCGCATTTCCCACCTGATGCCAGTCAGGTCCTCATGGATAACATTTCAGTTACCTCCTGGCCCTGGACTCAGCTGGGTAGGCCACTCACTGCCAAATTGGCCGTCTGGGTCTGGTCCTGGGGAAACAGGTGTCAGGGCTGGTGGCGACAGCGGCTCACACTGTCCGCTCTTCCCTACCCCGAGTCCCTAGCAGAGAGAGAAGCCCAAGACCACCTCTTCAGCAGAGGTTTTATCTGGCCCAGCTCCCGTGACGCGAGACCCAGGGGAGGTGCTGGGACACGGCCCTGTCTGTGTGTGTCAGTGCCGGCATGGCGCCAGAGGGGAGAGGGTGGCCTGTCACCTCCTCACTGGCACGCAGACCTGAGAACCTGCCATCACAGACTAATTCCTCTTCCCTTCCGCCCACAGGAGCAGTAGGACAGTGTCCTCGTGGCCAACTTCCCCTCAAAATCATTGTCAAAGAAAACCTATTTGTAACAGAGGTTTTTACATTCGCAAACCTTTTGATGAAGAACCGTTGTTTTGTTCTGTGAAACACTATATTTAGATTAACGGAATTTTTCTAAAAATCGGGAAAATTAGTTACTAAAAATTGCTGATAATTTTTGTTTCATTATTTTTGTTATTTCAAATGTATAAGCTCTGGGATTCTTTTTGGAGCAATACCTACAAAGTCAGGCACCAGAACGTGCCTCAGAGCTGTGACATTTCAACATGATGGTTTCGGTTTTGTTTTGTTTTGTGTCCTTTTTATTTGCAGTTTTTTCTGTTGCAACAGAAAGTGGCTTGGAAGTCTTAGGTGGTATGTAACAAATTCTTTTTAAAAATTTTAAAGCAGTATTTAAGTATTCTTAAATGTGTAAATTCATTTAATGTTTTACTTCTAATTTGTTGTATCTTGGCTGTCTGGTTTTATTGCATTTTTTAAAAAACTGAACTATTATGTATTGTAATGAATGATGTGAATTCTGAATTGAGACAGATAATTGTATTGCTGTCCAACAGGGGTTGGGAGGGGCATTTTGTAGGGTTTGTATAATTTCTAGAGTTCTAAAGGGGTAATATAAAAATGTGTTCGTGTGTTTAGCATACGTTTGTTTCATGTCTCCATTACCAGTCGCAACTGTGTATCTAAGACCTCCAAGCTTGTTTTTAAAACAAAACAAAAAACCTTTCTCTATTCTCTCAGAAATATAAATACTGTTATTTTTAATATTAAGAAATTCAATATAACTTTTAACACACACTGTGGAACATTAAACCGTATAAAAATGTAGTTATAACTATTTTTAATTCCAAGGTGTTGTTTGCTCTTTTCTTTTAAATATTTTCTTAATATTTTGTCAGATTAACTAGATGAATAAATTAGTATTAACCGCATTATGAATTAAATAATTTTGATTTAATAAAAGGGATAATATGATTTCCAGTGTTTACTGTAGTGTATCTTGTACAGATAACATGTATTTTTAAAGGAAAAAAAACGGAATTGAAGCTATTTTTTCTTGCATTTCTAATTGACCTGAGGGACATTCCGTTTGAAATGTACTGAAGTTACAGTTTCTGGTTTTTTCTCCTTATTTTTCTTATAATGCTTGAAATGTCTAACTATTAAAAAAGACAATTGGAAAATGTTATGCATGTGGTTTTTAAGAAAAAAAGTGTTCTTTTTATTTGACTGACAATTCATTTTACACTCTATATAATAAAATTTCCACAAGACATCTTGTGGGCAAAGTCTTTCTGGCCTGTTTGCCTTCCATTCGCCAGTTTGTCCCTCTGCCCCCTGCCCGCTGCCGTGCGAGAGGGAAAGAGGATTCCTGCGGGCCTCGCCCATCGTCTTGCACTGCGTCAGCCCGCCTTCGCTGGTGCACAGCCTAGATGTCTAGCTAGTTCGTTAAGCTAATTTTATTTTAATGGCTTTGATTTGACAGCTTGACTTGAGTGCCGTGGTTGGGCTCAGCTCCCCTTCCGTCACAGCCAGGCATCTCTAAATGAGAAGTCAGTACGGGAGTGTCATCAGATGGAGCTGGGAGATGCATTGAAGGGTGTGCAGCGGGTCAGCGGGCTTCTGCGACTGACTGGGCAGCCCCTTGCCCTCCGCCCGCTCCCCTTCCCGGCATGCCCATGCACACACACTCGCCTATAAATGTAGGTGGGCTGCCCTAGGCGTGGTGCGGTTTCCCTGACTGTTGCTGCCTGCAACCCCCGCCTCCTTGTCCCCAGCCTCACCTGTGGCTCTGGTGGTGGTGCTTTCTCGCTCTCAGCCCTGTGCCCACGATGGGATGCCAGATTGCCAGGAGGGCTAGGAGGCGTCAGCACACGTGCTCATTCTATCCTTCCTTTCATGAAGAAACAAATGGGGCATCCTTCCCCAGAGGGGTTAAGTTACAGTCCTGTGGTCTCAGGACTCGTGGCGACAGTATTGGCCTCCAACTTGGAAGAGCATTAAGGAATAGAGAACACCAGCCTTCGCCTTTTTTTTTTTTTTTTACCTTGTGTCCCGTTGGTTGGGGTGACTGGCTTTGAGCAGTGTCTGCTTTCATGTCTGAGCGGGCCCTGCCTTCGCCCTCAGCCTTTCTGTGCGGGTCGCCTCTACTTAGATGCGGGGACCTGTTTCAATCCCGAACGGGGCTTGCTGGGGTGTGCCTGGCCAATACTGGCCGCTTGTCTGTACTCCAAGCTCTTGACGGGAGGGGGAAAAAAGCATCTGTGGCTCCTTCAGGCCGAAAAGGGGTGTGGAGAGCAGCCCATCTGCGGCCATGGCAGGCCTGTTGAGAGCCGGAAGACAAAAAGGAGATGTGGCATTTTTAACTGCACCTCTAGAGAATCGAGTTTGACGTTGAGAAATTGAATAGTAAAAGGCACTTGGAAAGTGGGGGGAGGGGGCCGAGTGGGAGGAGGGCGTAAACGCTGATGACGGTAATGGGAATTCGGGAGAGGGCATTACAGAGAAGACTTCCTTCTAATTCATCTTCCAAGCTCTGTGCCAAAACAGCATTTGGCATGGTTCACAGGGAGCGATTGTGTGATAATGAACCCTAAGGTGTCCCTTAATTGAAGACTGAGCATTGCGGTTTGTGCCAAGAGTCATAAATGGTGCAGGCTTGCGGAGGATGCATTTTCTTAAATGTATCGGTAAGTACAGATTAGCGCTTGTCCCCAGTGAAATGCCCATACTATAAATTATGGAAATCTCTCTCTCTCTCTGATGCAATCTTTTATTGGGGGGAGGGGGGTGTAGTGCCACAGGAGGCAGGGGGGAAAGTTTGCAAGCATATGAAATTTGGCCTCTCATTAACATGGCGCCCAAGGAAGATGATTTTCATCAGCAGTCTGGTGTACTGGAAGGCTAAAGTGCTTGAAATGTACCAAGTTCAGCGGTTGTGTTCCATTAAGAAAGATGCATGGTCATCACTGTAAGGGCAGTCCGGGTCGGGGAGGCGGGGCGGGCGGCTGCCCAGTCTGTCTTCTGAATGCATGCCCCACCCCCACCCGCCACCGCCCATGCCTACTGGGTCTCTGCCAGCCTCCCAGGTTCAGGATTCATCAAGGACCCTGCTGAGGCGATCCCAGCCCCACCCAGAAATTTGGGCTGGGGTTGAGGAGTTCTCAGCCAACAGGCCTCAGTCAGTACCCCTGGCCTCTCATCAGGTAGGAGGCACCATCTTTCAGGGTCACTCGAAAGTGGTGACCAGCCATGATGTCCCAGAGCCCCCACAGTAGGGTCGGCTGGGGTACAGACGGCACAGTGCAGTGCCTGGTCTGCGAGAACGTGGGTCACCTCAGAGTCGCGGCTTCTAGCTGGCTACAGCCTCACTGTCTCCCAGCCCCACTTCTGGTCCACTAGGGCCCAGCTGGGGTTTTTTAAGATGGGCTGAAGCAAATGGGCCTGATAGATGCTTAGAGATTAATGGCCAGAAAGTGGCTTGACACTCAATTCCGCAGGGGGCTGCCGGCCTTGGGTCTGTGTCTTGGGTGGGGTGGAAGGGGAAGCAGAGACAACCCTCACCACCCTTGAAACAATGGTCATCTTGCCTGTCTTTTGTCTTGAAGGTGTTTCTGTAGCATCTACCAAGGGGGTCCTGGCCCTTTCCAGGCACCTGCTTCCAAGGTGGTCTCTGCACCCTGGGAGGTAGAAAGGCCTAATCTCCCCATTTCACAGATGACGGCTCAGAGTCAAAGGCTGAGACCTGCCTTTATTCACACGGGCATGGAGGGGCCAGTTCTGTGCCAGGTTCTATGCTGCATTCCAGCTGGGGCTTCAGAGGACAGCATGACCACCGCCTCCTGGGGGTGCACTGTCTTTTGTAGTCACCACCAAGGGAGGTGGTTGGCAGGATGGGGAGACGATCTTAAAAGTTAGGGCTGAGGACCAACCATGGCCAGCCCTGGAAGTGCATTACAGTCAATCATCGTTTTCAGTTCTGTATTTGCAAATTCACCTACTCACCGAAATGTATTTGCAACCCCCAAATCTACCCTCACAGGGCATTTGCGGCCATTCACGGTGAAAAACGTGAGTTACTCGATGCACGTGTTCCCAGCTGAGGTGGGAAGGTGGCGGCGCTCTGCCTTCTGGTTCCAGCTCTTGCGCCACAAACAAGCGCTGTTCCTTGGAGTCTACTTAGTGCCACAGTTTTTGCTTTTTGTGCCTTTTTTTTTTTTTTTTTTTTGACAGTTTCACTGTCTAAAGTGGGCCCCAAGCATGGCACTAAAGGGCCGTCTAGCAGTCCTGAGCATAGGAAGACTGAGATGTGGCTGATGGAGACAATACATGCGTTCTGCTGCTTGCAGGCTTGAGTTACAGTGCTGTTGGCCATGAGTTCAATGTTAATAGGTGAACAATAAACATATTAAGTAAGGAGTCTTCATTTTTATTTATTTTTTATTTTTATTTATTTATTTATTGAGATGGAGTCTTGCTCTGTCACCTAGGCTGGAGTGCAGTGGCACCATCCCAGCTCACTGCAACCTCCACCTCCCAGGTTCAAGCAATTCTCCTGCCTCAGCCTCCTGAGTAGCTGGGATTACAGGCATGTGCCACCACACTTGGCTAAATTTTTGTATTTTTACTGGAGACGGGGTTTCACCACGTTGGCCAGGCTGGTCTCGAACTCCTGATCTTAGACAATCCACCCATCTGGGCCTCCCAAACAGCTGGGATTACAGGCATGAGCCACTGTGCCCGGCCAATAAGGGGTCTTTAAACAGAAACACACATAAAGCAAGATTATGGAGTGCTGATCCATGCCTGTAGTTCCAGCTACTAAAGAGGCTGAGTCAGGAGGATCACTTGAGCCCAGGAGTTCAAGGCTGTAGTGAGTTATGTCCATGCCTGGGAATAGCCACTGCATTCCAGCCTGAGCAACATAGCAACACCCCATCTCTTAAAAAAATTAAAAAGAGGCCAGGCGCAGTGGCTTGTGCCTATAACCCCAGCACTTTGGGAGGCCAAGGCGGGCGGATCGTCTGAGATCAGGAGTTTGAGACCAGCCTGGCCAACATGGAGAAACCCCATCTCTACTAAAAATACAAAAATTAGCCAGGTGTGGTGGCGCACACCTGTAATCTCAGCTACTCAGGAGGCTGAGGCAGGAGAATTGCTTGAACCTGGGAGACAGAAGTTGCAGTGAGCCGAGATCATACCACTGCATTCCAGCCTGGGCGACAGAGTGAGACTCCATCTGAAAAAATAACAATAATAATAAAATTTTAAAAAATAAAATAAATAGAAAAGATTATCTGTAGATTGGTGTGGACACTGGCTTGCAGGAACCTTGCCTTGTATTTCCCTTAGGAACAAGAGTTCAGTATTTGATGATTCAGTGTTTGCAGAGACTTTATACATCACTACCATGAACAACTACAATCCACCAGCTCTTACTTTCCTGTAAGGAAAATCCGATTCTTATCCCATTTTGGAGATGAGGAAATAGGGTTCTGTTTGTTTGTTGGTTTGTTTGTTTGTTTTTTCTGAGATGGAGTCTCGCTCTGTCACACAGGCTGGAGTGTGGTGGCATAATCTTGGCTCACTACAAGCTCCACCTCCCGGGTTCAAGCAATTCTCCTGCCTCAGCCTCCTGAGTAGCTGGGATTACAAGCGCCTGCCACACCTGGCTAATTTTTGTATTTTTAGTAGAGACGGGGTTTCACCGTGTTGGCCAAGCTGGTCTCAAACTCCTGACCTCGTGATCCACCCGCCTTGGCCTCCCAAAGTGCTGGGATTACAGGCGTGAGCCACCGCGCTCGGCCGAGGAAACAGGTTTGAATAGGTTCTGACCAGAGTCATACCATGGTTGTGCATATGTGACCTGAGAGGTAACCAGGACTATGCTCCCCATTTTACAGATGAGGTTGGAACCTGTCCTTACTCACACAGGCTTGGAGGGGCCAGTTCCATGCCAAGTTCATGCTACCCTCTGCTGGGGTTTCAGCGGAGAGCTACACTTGCTGAGGCCTCCTCGAACCTCAGCCTGGCTGCAACACCAGCCTGCCTTGCCACACCCACACATGAGTAGAGCCAGGCACATGTGCAAGGAATACCTAACACGGTTCTCGTGGGGCCTGGCGAGTTCAGCCTACCTAAGGCAGCAGGGTATGAGGCATGAATGTGTAAACGAAACTTGGGTCTGAGTCCTGTCTGCAGCTCATATGACCTAACCTCTGGTATCCTAAGTGTGGGGCTAGTAGGCACCTGCCCGCCCGTGGGGCTATGACAGGAGTCAATGGCACACAAGTAAAGCGCTTCACACCTGGTTCTTAATAAGCACTCAAAAACTGGTGCAATGGCTCACATCTGTAATCCCAGCACTTTGGGAGACCAAGGCGGGAGGATCGCTTGAGCCAGGAGTTTGAGACCAGCCTGGGCAACGGAGTGAGACCTCACCTCTACAAAAAAAAAAAAAAAATTAATTAGCCAGCCACAATGGCGCACACCTGTAGTCCCAGCTACTTGGGAAGCCAAGGTGAGAGGATCCCTTCAGCCCAGGAAGTCGAGGCTGCAGTGAGCTGTCATCATGCCACTGTACTCCAGCCTGGGTGACAGAGCAAGACCCTGTCTCAAAAAACAAACCAAAAAAAAAGCTGGGCGCAGTGGCTCACGCCTGTAATCCTAGCACTTTGGGAGGCCAAGGTGGGTGGATCACCTAAGGTCAGGAGTTCGAGACCAGCCTGGTCAACATAGTGAAACCCCCGTCTCTACCAAAAGTACAAAAAATCTGCCAGGTGTGGTGGCAGGCACCTGTAATCCCAGCTACTAGAGAGGCTGGGCAAAAGAATCACTTGAATCCAGGAGGCGGTGGCTGCAGTGAGCTGAGATCGCACCATTGCACTCCGGCCTGGGCAACAAGAGTAAAACACTGTCTTAAAAAAAAAAGAAAAAAATCTTGGCAACCAATAGTAATGATTGAGTCCAGGATTCTGACTGCTGCAGTGGCTTTGTCTGCTCCACTCTGAGTGCCCGGGACAGCCTGTGTGATGTGATAAAACGTCAGCTCAGCACTGACCCACTGGCTTCTCCTGGGTGCCCCAGAGGTCTCCAGGATATCACGAGCCCAGGGACCCTCACTGGTCCCCTGGAGTCACATTAGCTAAGCGGCTGGGAAAAAAAAATGCCCATGGGGAAGGTGAGCCACCTCTAAGAGCAGCCAGGACCACCCCCCAGCCCCACTGCTGTGAGTAACAGATGTTTGGGTGACAACTTGGTCCATGCATGGGTGGAGCAAGTTATTCAATCCTGGCCCATAAGACGACATTTCAGGAATTCCTATTTCAAGCACATTGAAAAGGAGTCAAATCCTTGGGGTGTCTCTCTCTTTATCAGATTCTGTAACATTGACTTCCCTCGAGAAGCAGCTGCCTTGGACCCTGACCAGGGACCAGGGCCCTCCAACCGTCCCAGCTGTCACTCACTACCAACCATTCTGCTGAGCTCACAGCAAGTCCCAGAGATCCACACACCCTCCACTCACTAGGGTGCAGTCAGGGTCTCGAGGCTGCAGCTCTGTGTTTAAGAAAAAAGGACCAAAAACCAAAAAAAAAAAAAACAAGGTGAGCAGGGCGCAATGGCACCCACCTGTAATTCCAGCACTTCGGGAGGCCGAGGTGGATGACTTGAGTTCAGGATTCTGAGATCAGCCAGCCTGGGCAACATAGCAAAACCCCGTCTCTATAAAAAAAATACAAAAACTACCGGGGCGTGGTGGCGTGCGTCTGTAGTCCCAGCTACTTGGGAGGCTTAGATGGGAGGATCGCTTGAGCCCCAGAGGTGAAGATCGCAGTGAGCTGAAATCGCACCACTGCACTCCAGCCTGGGTGACAGAATGAGATCCTATCTCAAAATAACAATAACAATTAACTAATTAGAAAAATAATTTTAGGGCCAGATGTGGTGGTGGCTCATGCCTATAATCTCAGCACTTTGGGAGGCCAAGGCAGGCAGATCACAAGGTCAGGAGTTCAAGACCAGCCTGGCCAACATGGTGAAACCCCGTTTCTACTAAAAATACAAAAATTAGCCAGGTATGGTGGCAGGCACCTGTAATCCCATCTACTCAGGAGGCTGAGGCAGAGGAAGCTTAAACCCACGAGGCCGAGGTTGCGGTGAGCTCAGATCACACCATTGCACTCCAGCCTGGGCGATAAAAGTGAGATCCTGTCTCAAAAAACAAAAAAAAAAAAGAAAAAGAATTTTAGGCCAGGCACAGCAGCTCATACCTGTATTCCAAGCACTTTGGGAAGCCAACTCGGTTGGATCATTTGAACCCAAGAGTTCAAGACCAGCCTGGGCAACATAGCAAGACCCTACCTCTATTAGTAAAAAAATAATAATTTTTTAAAAAAAGATTAGGTGGTGACATAAAGGGGCAATGGCTCTGTTTATATACTTTTTTTTTAGACAGACTCTTGGTCTGTTGCCCAGGCTACAGTACAGATGCATGATCCCGGCTCACTGCAACCTCCACCTCCTGGGTTCAAGCAATTCTCCTGTCTCTGCCTCCCAAGTAGCTGGGACTACAGGTGCATGCCACCACGACCAGCTATGATTTTTTATTTTTAGTAGAGATGGGGTTTTACCATGTTGGCCAGGCTGGTCTCGAACTCCTGGTCTCAGATGATCTGCCTGCCTTGGCCTCCCAAAGTGCTGGGATTACAGGTGTGAGCCACTGCGCCCAGCCTTAAACATTTTTAAAAATAATTTGTAAGCATAATGTTTTTAAAGAACACCATGCACCACACACTCAAGTACATTATATGCTGCATTTTCTTTTTTTTTCCTTTTTATTTTTTTTAATTTTTATTTATTTTTTGAGATGGAGTCTCTCCCTGTCACTGAAGCTGGAGTGCCATGCCATGATCTCAGTTCACTGTAACTTCCACCTCCCAGGTTCAAGCAATTCTCCTGCCTCAGCCTCCTGAGTAGCTGGAATTACAGACACCCGCCACCATACTGGGCTAAGTTTTGTATTTTTGGTAGAGACTGGGTTGGCCAGGCTGGTCTCAAACTGGTTGGCCTTGAACTCCTGACCTCGAGTGATCCACCTGCCTCTGTTTCCCAGGCTGGAGTGTAGTGGCACAATCTCGGCTCACTGCAAGCTCCACCTCCTGGGTTCATGCCTTTCTCCTGACTCAGCCTCCCGAGTTGCTGGGAGTGTTACAGGCGCCCGTCACCATGCCCAGCTAATTTTTTGTATTTTTAGTAGAGACGGGGTTTCACCATGTTAGCCAGGATGGTTTTGATCTCCTGACCTTGTGATCTCCCCGCCTTGGCCTCCCAAAAAAACTGTCTTAATTATTGTACCTTTACAGTAAGTCCTTCAGCTTTGTTGTTCTTCAAGATTGTCTTGGCTACTCCCAGCCCTTCGCATTTCTATACAAATTTTATAATCAGCTTGTCGATCTCCCAACTCCCATAAAAATATTTTAAATTTGCTGGGATTTTGACTGTGATTACAATGAATCTATAGATCAATTTGGGAAGAACTGGCAACCTAACAATGTTGAAGATTCTTTTGGACTTCCTATGTTAACAGTCAGATCATTTATAAATAATGATGGTGTTATTTTTTTCCCTTCCCAATCCTTATGCCATTTGTTCCTTGTATTGCTTGACTACACTGGCCAAGACCTCCAGTATCTTGTTGATTGAAATCCAAGAGAGTCGTCATTCTGGTCTTGTTTGTAGCCTCAGAGTGTATGTTTAGCATACATTTTACCTGACACACATGTTTTCTTCTGTTTCTAGTTTGCCAAGAGTTTTGTCATGAATAGGTATTGAATTGTTTCAATGCTTTCCTCTGCATCTGTAGAGATCATCTATGATTTATCTCCTTTTTCACTTTAATATGATGAATTACACTGATTGATTTTCAAATGTTAAACCAGCCTTGCATTCCTAGAATAAACCTCATAATGGTTGTAATGGATTATCTATTTTATAGATAGATACATGGATAGCTAGATAGATAGATGATAGGCAGATAGATATAGTTGATATAGATATACATATTATATATATAATTGGTTTGGTTTGCTAACTTTTTTATTAGGATTGTCGCATATACATTCATGAAGAGCATTGGTCTGTAAATTTATACCATATTTAATCAATTTATTCTCACACTGCCATAAAGAACTACCTGAGAAGTAATAGAAGTAATCTATGAAGAAAAGAGGTTTAATTGACTCACGGTTCTGCAGGCTATACAGGAAGCATGACTGGGAATCCTCAGGAAACTTATAATCATGGCAGAAGGCGAAGAGGAAGCAGGCACATCTTAGCATAGCAGAGCAGGGGAGAGAGAGCAAGGCATGAAGTGCCACACACTTCCTTATTTTTCCTCTTTTTTTTTTTTTTTTTTTGAGACAGAGTTTTGTTCTTGTTGCCCAGGCTGGAGTGCAGTGGCGCGATCTCGACTCACTGCAACCTCTGCCTCCCGGGTTCAAGCATTTATCCTGCCTCAGCCTCCCGAGTAGCTGGGATTACAGGCACGTGCCACCACACCTGGCTAATTTTTGTATTTTTAGTAGAGACGGGGTTTCACCATGTTGGTCAGGCTGGTCTCCTGACCTCGTGATCTGCCTGCCACAGTCTCCCAAAGTGCTGGGATTACAGGTGTGAGTTACCGCGCCCGGCCCAAATGCCACACACTTTCAAACCATCAGCTATCATGAGCACTCACTCACTATGATGAGAACAGCAAGGGGGAAATCTGCCCCCATGATCCAGTCGTCTCCCACCAGGCCCCTCCTCAAATTCAACATGAGATTTGGCCAGGACAAAAATCCAAACCATATCACCATCGAAGATGCATAACAGGTCAACTTGTGCTACTACCTGAACTCATTTCTGGGCAGGTGTGTCTTCATTGCGTACATCCCCGTTGTGGAATGTTCTAACACTGTTCTTTGAAGTCAGCCTGTGGGCATCTGCTGTAGCGCCCTAAAGTTCATTTCTCAGTTCATTAAGGAATTCCATGCTCAGATGCCAGGCAAGGCTCAGCAAATAGATCGTCTCACCATGGCCAATGATGGTTCTTGTGCAGTTAAAATCCACAACTAGGCCAGGTGTGGTGGCTCACACCTGTAATCCCAGCACGTTGGAAGGTCGAGGTGGTCGGATCACCTGAGGTCAGGAGTTCAAGATCAGCCTGACCAACCTGGTGAAAACCCGTCTCTACTAAAAATACAAAAAAAAAAAAAAAAAAAAAAAAGCCCAATGTGGTGGCACACGCCTGTAGTCCCAGCTACACAGGAGGCTGAGGCAGGAGAAACACTTGAACCTGGGAGGCAGAGGTTGCAGTGAGCCAAGACTGAGCCCCTGCACTCCAGCCTGAGCTACAGAGTGAGACTCCATCTCAAAAAAATAAGAGAAAATAAGGTCGGGCATGATGGCTCACGCCTGTAATCCCAGCACTTTGGGAGGCTGAGGCCAGTGGATCACCTGAGGTCAGGAGTTCAAGACCAACCTGACCAACATGGTGAAACTCCATCTCTACTAAAAATACAGAATTAGCCGGGTGTGGTGGCACATGCCTGTAATCCCAGTTACTCAGGAGGTTGAGGTAGGAGAATCTCTTGAACCTGGGAGGCGGAAGTTGTGGTGAGCCAAAATCATGCAGTTGGACTCCAGCCTGGGCATCAAGAGCAAAACTCCATCTCAAAAAATAAAAATAAAAATAAAAAATAAAATAAAATCCTACTAATAGTGTTGAGTCACCAGCTATACCCAAGGCATTGTGCACAGCCCTGGGGGATGGGGCATAAGTCACTTCTCCCTGCATGGAGCTTGTCTAGGAGAGGGACTTGTTTGTATCTGGCAATGGTTAGTAAGCAATTCAACTTTATATTTTTTTAATTTTATTTTTTTAGTGATCCTCCCACCTCAGCCTCCCAGTAGCTGGAACTACAGGTGTACCACACCCAGCTTTTTTTTTTTTTTCTTTTTTTGTAGAGACGAGGTCTCGCCATGTTGCCCAAGCTAGTCTTGAACTCCTGGTCTTAAGCGATCTTCCCACCTTGGCCTCCAAAAGATCTGGTATTACAGGTGTAAGCTACCATGCCCCGCTGAGCCATTCAACTTTGAAACAAAAAAATTCCTCCTACACTTTCTCTTTGAATCTTCTGAACCATTTTATTTTATTTTATTTTATTTTATTTATTTATTTATTTTTTTTGATACGGAGACTCGCTCTGTCACCCAGGCTGGAGTGCAGTGGCCGGATCTCAGCTCACTGCAAGCTCCGCCTCCTGGGTTCACGTCATTCTCCTGCCTCAGCCTCCCGAGTAGCTGGGACTACAGGCGGCCTGCCACCACGCCCAGCTAGTTTTTTGTATTTTTTAGTAGAGACGGGGTTTCACCGTGTTCACCAGGATGTCTTGATCTCCTGACCTCGTGATCCGCCCGTCTCGGCCTCCCAAAGTGCTGGGATTACAGGCTTGAGCCACCGCGCCCAGCCTATTTTATTTTATTTTATGAAGGAGTCTCACTCTGTCACCCAGGCTAGAGTGCAGCGGTGCGATCTTGGCTCCTGCAACCTCAGCCTCCTGGGTTCAAGCAATTCTCCTGTCTCAGCCTCCTGAGTAGCTGTGACTACAGGCGCGTGCCACCATATCCAGCCGATTTTGTATTTTTAGTAGAGACAGGGTTTCACCATGTTGGTCAGGATGGTCTCGATCTCTTGACCTCGTGATCTTGATTCAAACAAATAAGCAGTTGTCAATGTTGACAGTTTTTGAACTGCTTACCTTGTTGTCTTGGATACGCTGTAATAAAACTGGTTCAGGCTGGGCACAGTGGCTCACACCTGTAATCCCAGCACTTTGGGAGGCTGAGGCAGGAAGATCACCTGAGGTCAGAAATTTGAGATCAGCCTGGCCAACTTGGTGCAACCCTGTCTCTACTAAAAATACAGAAATTAGGCCGGTGCGGTGGCTCAAGCCTGTAATCCCAGCACTTTGGGAGGCCGAGACGGGCGGATCATGAGGTCAGGACATCAAGACCATCCTGGCTAACACGGTGAAACCCCGTCTCTACTAAAAAATACAAAAAAAAAACTAGCCGGGTGAGGTGGTAGGTGCCTGTAGTCCCAGCTACTCAGGAGGCTGAGGCAGGAGAATGGGGTAAACCCAGGAGGCGGAGCTTGCAGTGAGCCGAGATCCGGCCACTGCACTCCAGCCTGGGCGAAAGAGTGAGACTCCATTTCAAAAAAAAAAAAAAAAAAAAAGCAGAAATTAGCAGGGTGTGAGGCTGGGCATGGTGGCTTATGCCTGTACTCCCAGCACTTTGGGAGGCCGAGGCAGGCAGATCACTTGAGGTCAGGAGTTCAAGATCGGCCTGGCCAACATGGTGAAACCTTGTCTATACTAAAAATACAAAAATTAGCTGGGCATGGTGATGCATGCCTGTAATACCAGCTACTCAGGAGACTGTGGCAGGAGAATCAGTTGAACCGAGGAGGCAGAGGTTGCAGTGAGCCGAGATAGTGCCACTGCACTCCAGCCTGGGCAACAGAGTGAAACTCCGTCTCAAAAAACAAACAAACAAACAAAACTACAAAAATTAGCCAGGCATGGGGTCACACACCTGTAGTCCCGGCTACTCAGGAGGCTGAGGTGGGAGAATCACTCAAACCCAGGAGGTGGAGGTTGCAGTGAGCTGAGATCACGCCATTGCACTCCAGTCTGGGTGACAAAGCAAGACTTCGTCTAAAAATAACCAAAACCAACAATCTCATTGTTGCCACTGATTGTGGCATATAACAAGTAAATCCTGTAGATGTGGACTTATAAATGTATTGCTATTTAGGCCAGCCACGGTGACTCATGCCTGTAATCTCAGCACTTTGGAAGGCCTAGGTGGGTGGATCATTTAAGGTCAGGAGTTCAAGATCAGCCTGGCCAACATGGTGAAACCTCGCCTCTAATAAAAATACAAAAATTAGCCAGGTATGGTGGCAGGCGCCTGTAGTCCCACCCACTTGGGAGGCTGATGCAGGAGAATTGCTTGAACCAGGGAGGTACAGGTTGAGGTGAGCCAAGATCAACACCACTGCACTCCAGCCTGGGGGACAGAGTGAGACTGTTCCCCCACAAAAAAAAAAAAAAAATATATATATATATATATATATATATATATATATACACACACACACACACACACACGTGTTCATATATTAATACATATATTTATATATTTATATATGGCTATTTAAATACTACTTGCTGGCCAGGCACAGTGGCTCACGCCTGAAATCCCAGCACTTTGGGAGGCCAAGGTGGGTGAATCACCTGAGGTCAAGAGTTCGAGACCAGCTTGGCCAACATGGTGAAACCTCATCTCTACTAAAAATACAAAAAAATTTAGCCGGGCATGGTGGCAGGTGCCTCTAATCACAGCTACTTGGGAGGCTGAGGTAGGAGAATTGCTTGAACCCAGGAGGCGGAGGTTGTAGTGAGCCAAGATCATGTCACTGCACTCCAGCCTGGCGACAGAGTGAGACTCCATCCAAAAAAAAAAAAAAAAAAGAAGAAGGAATAAATGCCACTTGCACTTGTATCCATTCTCTTTGGCTTTCTGCAGTTTGAATATGTTGTGGCTGGGTGTGGATTCTGTGTGTGTGTGTTTTTTGTTTTGCGTGTGTGTGTGTGTGTGTGTGTGTGTCTTTCTGTTTCTGGTATTTTTGTTGTGGTTATTTGTTGCTATTTATCCAGATTAGTGTTCTCTAAGTTTCCTGGATCTGTGGTTATCTGCCTGTCATTAATTTTTTTTTTTTTTTTTTTTTGAGGCAGAGTCTTGCTCTGTCACCCAGGCTGTAGTGCAATGGGCAACATGGTGAAACCCCATCTCTACAAAAAGTACTACAAAATTAGCCCGGCATAGTGATGCGTGCTTGCAGTCCCAAATACTTGGCAGGCTAAAGTGGGAGGATTGCTTGAACCTGGGAGGCCAAGGTTGCAATGAGTCGAGATGGTGCCACTGTACTCCAGCCTTGGTGACTGAGCAAGCACTAGTTAAAAAAAAAAAACCAAAAAAAACCCAAAAAAATAAACTTGAAAGTCGCCACTCTTATTATTTCATTATTAAAATTAAAAAAAAAAAACTTGGACAAACTGAAAATCGATGACTTTTCTTGCAGTTGAAACTTTTCTTGAAGTTCTCTGTGGTTTCAGAGCACTGAGTTTTCAAGGCAAAGCTCCACGCAATGTCAGGAGAGACAGGAGAACCTGGAGAATCCCAGCGACATCTGCAGACCCAGAGCAGAAGCCACCGGAGCCCGAACTGGGAACACAGATGGGAACTCGGATAAATTGCTAGAGGCTGAGTGTGGACTGGCATCGGAGGGACAAAGTCCTCGAGTCTTCAGGCCAGGGGGTGCCCCACACTTTCATGGGTTTCCCTCTAGTAATCCCACTTGATTCTGTCGAAGATCCGGGGCCGGGCGCGGGGGCTCACGCCTGTAATCCCAGCACTTCGGGAGGCTGAGGAAGGTGAATCACGAGGTCAAGACATTGAGACCATCCTGGCCAACATGGTGAAACCCCATCTCTACTAAAAATACAAAAATTAGCTGGGCATGGTGGCGGACGCCTGTAGTCCCAGCTACTCGGGAGGCTGAGGCAGGAAAATCGCTTGAACCCCGGAGGCGGAGCTTGCAGTGAGCCCAGATGGCGCCACTGCACTCCAGCCTAGCAACAGAGCGAGACTCTGTCTCAAAAAAAAAAAAAAAAAAAAGATCCCACAGGCTCTGGCTGCGGTGGGGGTAGAGATCCTTGTGAAAACACTCAAAGCCTTCTAGCCAAGGCCCCATTCCAGGGGGAAGAGCTTTGCCAGCGCCTATCGCAGGTGGGGTAAGGGAATACTCCTTCCAGCCCCCTCCAGCCCCCTCCAGGCTTCGCATAGAACAAGCACAGTGCGCAAGAGCCAGGTTGCAAGCAATTAGGTCGGGAAGGAACCTGAGCCAGAGAAGGTAGTAAGTGGCAGGGGGAACAGTGACGGCCCTGCAGGGATACTTGTGAATGTCGCAGCCCCAAGACCCAGGCCCAAGACAGGACTGACGACAGAATGTTCCCCCTCTCCCACACCTCACCACATCCACAGGCTGCGGTACAATCATGGGAGTCACAGGCGACAGAACTCAAGGCTCAGACCTCCCAAAGTCAGGAGGGAGACAACAATGAGGACAGTAGAAGACGTGGAGCCTCTGGCACCTGCAGCTGCAGCAAACACCTAACACCGCCCAGCTCCTAGAGAGGACAATCTAGCCTGGGCCGGACACAGTGGCTCACGCCTGTAATCTCAGCACTTTGGGAGGCTGAGGTGGGTGGTCGCTTGAGCCTAGGAGTTCGAGACCAGCCCGGGCAACGTGGCGAAACCTCATCTCTACAAAAACTACAGAAAACTTATCTGAGCTTGGTGGCACGTGCCTGTTGTCCCAGCTACTCGGGAGGCTGAGGTAGGAGGATCACCTGAGTCTGGGAGTTAGAGGCTACAGTGAGCCTTGATCATGCCACTGCACCCCAGCCTGGGCAACACAGCAAGACCCTATCTCAAAAAATTTAAATAAATAAATATAAAATGTGATCGAGCGCTTTCCTTTCGCTGCTGCAGCCGCAGCCATGAGTATGCTCACACTTCAGAAGAGGCTCGTCTCTAGTGTCCTCCACTGTGGCAAGAAGAAGGTCTGGTTGGACCCAATGAGACCAATGAAATTGCCAATGCCAACTCCCGTCAGCAGATCCGGAAGCTGATCAAAGATGGGCCGATCATCTGCAAACCTGGGATGGTCCATTCCCGGGCTCGATGCCGGAAAAGCACCTTGACCTGCCGGAAGGGCAGGCACTTGGGCATAGGTAAGCGGAAGGGAACAGCCAATGCCTGAATGCCAGAGAAGGTCACGTGGATGAGGAGAATGAAGGTTCTGCGCCGGCTGCTCAGAATCTGAGAAGATTGATCGCCACGTGCATCACAGCCTGTACCTGAAGTTGAAAGGGAAGGTGTTCACAAACCAGCGGATTCTCATGGAACAAATCACAAGCTGAAGGCAGACAAGGCCCGCAAGAAGCCCCTGGTTGACCAGGCTGAGGCCCACAGGTCTAAGACCAAGGAAGCACACAAGGTCCATGAAGAACACCTCCAGACCAAGAAGGAGATCATCAAGACTTTGTCCCAGGAGGAAAAGACCAAGAAATAAAAGCTCCCCCTTTGTCTGTACATACTGGCCTCCGTTATTACGTGGATCAGCCATTAAAATAAAACAGGCCTTTAAAATAAATAAATAAATAAATATAAAATGAAATATACCCTCCTCACACTAAAGGCCTCTTGACCTTAGTTCCTGTGATCTGATACAGTATGTCTAGATTTCAACAAAAAATTGCAAGGCATGCCAAAAGGCAAGAAAAAAACACAATCTCAAGCCAGGCACCAGGGCTCACGCCCGTAATCCCAGCACTTTGGGAGGTCAAGGTGGGCAGATCACCTGAGGTCAGTAGTTCGAGACCAGCCTGGCCAACATGGTGAAACCCCGTCTCTACTAAAAATACAACAATTAGCCGGGTGTGGTGGTGGGGGCCTGTAATCCCAGCTACTCGGGAGGCTGAGGCAGGAGAATTGCTTGAACCCAGGAGGCAGAGGTCGCGGTGAGCCAAGATCACACCATTGCACTCCAGCCTAGGCAGCAAGAGCGAAACTCCATCTCAAAAGAAAAAACAAAAAACATGTTTTTGAAGCCTATCCTCCGCCATAAAAATCTGCAGCTGTGAAAATGCAGGTCCTCCCTCTGTGGTGGGGGGGCTCTTAGCACCCCCTCTAAGAGCGCTCTGGGGAACAAAAGGACATCCTGCCCAGCTAAAGAACAAGAATGAGAGGGTTTTTCCCTCAAAATTCCATGGAAAGCAGGAGCTGGAGGCTGCAATGGGCTATGATGGCACCACCACACACCAGCCATCGTGACAGAGCCCAACCCTGTCTTTTTTTTTTTGAGACGGAGTCTCGCTCTGTCGCCCGGGCTGGAGTGCAGTGGCCAGATCTCAGCTCACTGCAAGCTCCACCTCCCGGGTTCACGCCATTCTCCTGCCTCAGCCTCCTGAGTAGCTGGGACCACAGGCGCCCGCCACCTCGCCCGGCTAGTTTTTTGTATTTTTTAGTAGAGACGGGGTTTCACCGTGTTAGCCAGGATGGTCTCGATCTCCTGACCTCATGATCCACCCGCCTCAGCCTCCCAAAGTGCTGGGATTACAGGCTTGAGCCACCGCGCCCAGCCTGCGACCCTGTCTTAAAAACAAAATGAAACAAAACAAAACTTTTGCCAGGTGTGATGGCTCACGCCTGTAATCCCAGTACTTTGGGAGGCTGAAGCAGCAGGATGACTTGAGGCCAGGAGTTTGAGACCAGCCTGGGTAAAACAGGGAGACCCCCAACACTACAAAAATAGGTTTAAAAATTAGCCGGGTGTGGTGGCACGTACCTGTGGTCACAGCTATTCAGGAGGCTGACACTGGAAGATGACTTGGGCCTGGAAGGTCAAGGCTGCACCAAGCCATGATCACACCACTGTACTCTAGCCTGGGTGATAGAGCGAGACCCTGTCTTAAAAAGATCGAAAAGACAACGTAGTACCTATAGTTGATAATACCGTATTGTGCACTAAACAATTTAAGAGAGCAGATCTCAAGTGTTCTTACCAGCGTCCCACCACCAGCCCCGGCACACGCACATGGGAGCTGGGGGAAGCTTTTGGAGGTGATAAATATGTTTATTACTGTGATTGTAGTGATGGTTTCAGGGCGTCTACGTATGTTCAAACTCATCAAATTGTATACATTAGATATGTGCAGCTTAATATATATTAATTACACCTCAATAAAGCTATTTTAAAAATAAAAATTAGGGCCGGGCACGGTGACTCATGCCTGTAATCCCAGCACTTTGGGAGGCCAAGGTGGTTGGATCATGAAGTCAGGAGATCAAGACCATCCTGGCTAACACGGTGAAACCCTGCCTCTACTAAAAATGCAAAAAATTAGCCGGGCGTGGTGGCAGGTGCCTGTAGTCCCAGCTACTCAGAAGGCTGAGGCAGGAGAATGGCATGAACTCGGGAGGCGGAGCTTGCAGTGAGGCACGATCACACCACTACACTCCAGCCTGGGTGACGGAGGGAGACTCTGTCTCAAAAACATAAAAATAAAAATAAAAATTAGACCAGGGGCGGTGGCTCACACTTGTAATCCCAGCACTTTGGGAGGCCAAGGTGGGCTGATCCCTTGAGGTCAGGAGTTCGAGACCAGCCTGGCCAACATAGCCAAACCCCATCTCTACTAAAAATACAAAAATTAACCAGGCGGGGTGGCAGGTGCCTATAATCCCAGCTATTCAGGAGACTGAGGCAGGAGAATTGCTTGAACCCAGGAGGCAAAGGTTGCAGTGAGCTGAGATCATGCCACCACACTCCAGCCTAGGTGACAGAGCAAGACTCTCTTTCAAGAGAAAAAAAAAAGAAAGAAAGAAAAAAGAAAAGAAAAGAAAATTAAAATTATTTTAAAAAAAGAAAAGCAAAAAGAAATTCCGGCCAGGCACGGTGGTTCACGCCTGTAATCCCAGCACTTTGGGAGTCCGAGGTGGGAGGATCATCTGAGGTCAGGAGTTTGAGACCAGCCTGGCTAACAGGGTGAAACCCTGTCTCTACTAAAAATACAAAATTAGACAGGCATGGTAGTGCATGCCTGTAATCCTAGCTACTTGGGAGGCTAAGGCAGGAGAATTGCTTGAACCCCGGAGGTGGAGGTTGCAGTGAGCCGAGATCGCACCACTGCACTCCAGCTCAGGCAACAAAAGTGAAACTCTGTCTCAAAAAAGAAAAACAAGCCGGGCGCGGTGGCTCAAGCCTGTAATCCCAGCACTTTGGGAGGCCGAGACGGGCGGATCACGAGGTCAGGAGATTGAGACTATCCTGGCTAACATGGTGAAACCCCGTCTCTACTAAAAAATACAAAAAGCTAGCCGGGCGAAGTGGCGGGCGCCTGTAGTCCCAGCTACTCGGGAGGCTGAGGCAGGAGAATGGCGTAAACCCAGGAGGCGGAGCTTGCAGTGAGCTGAGATCCGGCCACTGCACTCCAGCGCGGGCAACAGAGAGAGACTCCGTCTCAAAAAAAAAAAAAAGAAAGAAAGAAAAGAAAAACAAAAAAAAGAAATCCCACGGGAAGGATTCTAAAATTCTGTCAAGCATCCCTCGGCATGGTGGGTGCAGGGTCCACAGGCCCAGTTTGTGCAGGAAATAACACCTCGTGGCCAAAACCCAGCTGGTTCTTCTTTGGCCTCTCGGTGCGTGGACAGCAACAGCAAGGGACAAGTTCCCAGTAGCTGCTGGTGGAACTGACTCACCTTTAACTAAAGTCTCCAGTGACCAGGGGCTGCCAGGGCTGGGCTGGCTGGGCACCGTATGACTCGCCCTTGCTCCATGCCCCCAGCTCCAGGTCCAGCTTGATGCATTGTGAGTGGGCATTAAATATTTGCGTAATTAAAATAAATACATGATCAATCTGAGAGTCTGGCATGTCCAGAAGGCTCTGGAATACTTGTGTCTTCTTGAACATTTGGAGCAGCAAAATTCCCTTTCGTTGTAACTACAAGTAATTGAACTGGTCTTCAAATAAGTTTCTTCCCTAATTATCCAAAGTCTGACCCCGGACACAGAGGAGGGGGTAGGTGGGAAGGAGTTAAGGGGGTGGGGAAGGGAATCTAGAATTCCCTTCTAGATGTTCTAGAATCTAGAACATCTCCGGCTGCACGCAGTGCCTCACGCCTGTAATCCCAGAACTTTGGGAGGCCGAGGTGGGTGGATCGCCTGAGTTCAGGAGTTCCAGACCAGCCTGGCCAACATGGTGAAACCCCGTCTGTACTAAAAATACAAAAATTAGCCAGGCATAGTGGTGTGCATCTGTAATCCCAGCTACTCGTGAGGCTGAGACAGGAGAATCGCTTGAACCTGGGAGGTGGAGGTTGCAGTCAGCCGAGGTTGTGCCACTGCACTCCAGCCTGGGCAACAGAGACTCCATCTCAAACAAACAAACAATAGAATTAAACATCTCTTTCCAGGCCAGTGTAACACACGTTTTCTGACATCTCAACAGTTCTGAGCATTGGACTCGCATGGGGGCAGAGGGATAAGCAGATAGGACCCCTGAGGGTTTTAGTCTCTGGACTATGGAGAGATGGTGAAGGCTGAGGTCAACAGAGAGAGGAAGGGCACAGGCTTAGAGAGCATTCGAGACTCTCGCCAAGCCTCAGTTTCCTCCTCTGTAAAAGTAGGCAAACACGGGGACACATCTCACAGAGTTGCTAGGAGCTGCCTACAGCCTCATGTGAATGTGCTGGACCCAATGCTTCTCCCGGGAACAGAAAGGATCTCTTGAGGATCAGGGCTGTTGGTGCTTTGTCCTCCATGCTGTTGATGGTTTGGAAGCTGGGGCGGTGGGGATGATATGGAAGGTGCTGGGGAGGCACCTCACAGGGTAGACAGGCCAGAGGCTGGAGGGAGAGGCCAGGGGAGGCTGAGGCCTTGGCTTCAGGGAAGGGGAGGGAATAGAGTGTCTTCGGCAGGCCCAACCCACTGCAGCAGATCCCTCCTGCTCTGAGCTGGGGTCTGAGGACACATCCTGCTGTTTGCGTCTACTTAGCGGGGAGCATTTATGACTGGGCTTCACCATCTCTTCCCACATCTTGGCTGGGCCCCCGGGTTCTGAGGATCTGGGCTGCCCTGGTCTGTTGGCACTTTCTGGAGCTGCCATCCGCTTTGCTGGGATTCAGAGGCTCCCTCGTGCCACCCAGAGGAGGCAGGCAAGGCCGGAGCCTTCACTGTACTTCCCTAACCTGTCCATGCCATTGTGGGTATGACATCTACCCTGTCATTCATTCACGGGCTGAGCATTCTCTGTGTGCCAGGCCCTGGTGCTGGCCCGGGAGACGAAGGAAGATTCAGACCAGATGCCTGTCCTCCAGAAGCCCCAGTCCTGAGATGGGTCAGAAGGGACCACGGAGTCCATTTCTGCACACCTGGGCCTAGTTTCTGTGCAGTAACCAAAAGCTGCTCCCTGCCCACTGGAACGGGCTCTTGGGGTTGGCAGACAGTGCATGCGTCCCCCAAGTCATTGTTCCTCTGGCTTGGACAGCCCTAGCCAGGAGGTTGTAGTTAAAGTCCCAGCCTGGAATCAGGCTGCCTGGATTTCAGTTTCACCTCTCCTCTTTGCTTACTGTGTGTGACCAGGGGCATATCAGTGATACTCTGCCCCTTCTTCCTCCCAGCCTCTAATGTGACGGCAGGGCTGCAGCGGCCATTGTGTTGCCACGAGAACAGAAGGAACCTCAGGCCTCACATCCTTGAACTGCTGAGCCAAGGTCATAGACACACATCCACCTCTGCACTCTGTTAGGTGAAAAAGTAGATATCTTGTGACAGCAGCCCCTGGGGTCAGGTCCACTGTTGCTTGGGGCCAGAGGTGTTGCTGGATGAGACACTTAACTTCCCTGTGGCTCAGTTTCCCTTTCTGTGAGTTACAGATAATGACAGCAGCTACCTCAGTGTGCAGGGCTGAGGATGGATGGAGATACCCTGGGTGCCTAGCAATTGTTCATTATACAATGACTATTGCTCTTCATTCCAGTCACTCTTTGTAAGATACGGCTCACAGACTCCTTGGCGTCCTGGTCAACTTTCTTAGCATGTGGTTTTGCTTTCAGTATGTATTTACAGGTGATATTTGGTACCTACCTTTGTTCTTTCCATGTTTCCCTTCCCAAAGCTGTGTAGCCACATGGTGTTTGTTGCTATTGTTTTTGTTGTTTTGTTTTTGAGACAGAATTTTGCTCTGTCGCCCAGGCTGGAGTGCAGTGGTGCGATCTTGGCTCACTGCAGCCTCCGCCTCCCAGAGTCAAGTGATTTTCTTGCCTCAGCCTCCCAAGTAGCTGGGACTACAGGTGTGTGCCATCACTTTTGGCTGATTTTTTGTATTTTTAGTAGAGACGGGGTTTTGCCATGTTGCCCAGGCTGTTCTCAAACTTCTGTGCTCAGGCAATCCTGAACCCGCCTCAGCTTTCCAAAGTGCTGGGATTATAGGCGTCAGCCACCACACGTGACCTACCATATGTTATTATTTATTTATTTATTTATTTTATTTTATTTTATTTTATTTTTTTGAGACAGAGTCTCTCTCTGTCACCAGGCTGGAGTGCAGTGGCGTGACCATGGCTCACTGTGACCTCCACCTCCCTGGTTCAAGTGATTCTCCTGCCTCAGCCTCCTGAGTAGCTGTGATTACAGGCACCCATCACCACGCCCGATTAATTTTTGTATTTTTAGTAGAGATGGGGTTTTGCCATGTTGGTCAGGCTTGTCTCGAACTCCTGACCTCGAGTGATCCACCTGCCTTGGCCTCCCAAAGTGCTGGGATTACAGGTGTGAGCCACCATGCCCGGCCATATGTTATCCTTTAAATGTAATGAAAGTGCCCGCATTTTTTGTAAGTCAAGTGCATCCTCTCTCCTGTGAGCTTTTCATGCATCATCTTTGATCCTTTACAAAAACCTTCCCAGTGGAGGTTCTATTTTTATCTCCATTTCGCAGATGAACAAACTGAGGCTCACAGAGGACAAGTGGGTGCCTTAGCTCCTGGCCAGTAGCTGCTGGAACCAGACTTGGACCCATATCTGCAGGTCTCTGGAGCCCTGGGCATTTCTTGATGGCCCCAGAGGACCTATTCACCTGGGGAGTGGTCTCTGGGGAGGGGACAGGAATAGGAATGCCAGTCACAAGCACCTTTTCACCATTCACTTTGCAACTTGAGTGTGAGCTTATTCACCTGGCACATCAGGCATCACAAACAGGTCTGGTTAGTGTTCCCACTCTACAAATGAGGTCATAGCCATTTCAGCAGGAGCCCTCAGAGAAAGCGGTCCAGAGAGGCCTCAGAGCCGCCAGGGCGACCTAGGAGAAGCTCTGGCCTACCAGGGTGCACCGCTTAGAAGGTGGTCTGAGAAGGCAAGAACTGGGTCTGCCCTGGTCACTCGGTGCCCCAGGGCCTTGTATGGGACCTGGTACACAGTAGGTGCTCAATAAATGTTTGTTCAACAACCTAATAAGTCCCCTGAGGCAGGAAATGGTCTGGATGGCAGCAGGTGGCCTCAGGGAGCAGCAGTCAGGGCACAGGCCACTAACTCCAGACCCCTGTCTGCTCTGGGGCAACGCAGGGAGGACATTTCAGGTGGAGTTGAGTGCAAGGTTCTGGAAGGCAGGAGGCTGCGGCAGGAGAGGTCGTGGAGGAAGGGCTGGGTGTGGGGTGGTAAGGGGCTCCGGCGGAAGAGGAGGTTGTGAATGGGTGGGGGAGGGCTCCTTCTGGCTACCCCTAGACCCACCAGAGGGGCAGGCAGCAGAGGAGGGTGAGCTGGAGGCCGGAGGGGCCAGGGAAGACGGAAAGGGAGGGCACGATGCCTCTCGCAGACTCAGAACAGCCTGCCTTCTTCATCCGTTCCCTCCTGCTTTCCCCAGGATTCTTTTTGTCCCCACACCCCAGTCTCTCTGTAGCACCCTGTCGCTCCCTCTTGGTGGTCCAGCTCTTGAAAGCCTCTCCAGGCCTCGGGCTCTTTAGGAAGCCATGCCTCTCCCCCTCTGCTTCCTTCATCTCGGTGTCTTTGTACCTCTGACTCGGCCTTTCATCTGCTCCCTCCACCCGGGCATCGCCTTGCCTCAGTCTCCCCCCCGCCCCCGCCGTCTCGCCCCCTCTGCTTCCAGAAGCCTGCGCCTCTGTCTTTCCCACCGCCCCTTCTCCTGGTGTCCCCGGCGTCTCTCCCGTCCGTCCCGGCTTCCCCCCTCCTCCGCCCCGGGGCGCCTGGGGAGACTCGCGTGCCAGTCACCTGCCGGTTGGGGCGCCGGCTTCGCGCCTATGCACTCCACGTGGGCGCCCCGTGGCGCGCCTTTGTCTCTACAGAGCCTCGAAGGCTAATTATATTGGGCGGGGACGGAGGTGGGGTGGGAGACTGGGCCGCCGTCCCCATTCACCTCGCCGAGGCCGCCACTCCGCCGTCAGCCCCGCGCAGGCCCGGCCCCTAGTCACGTCTGTTGAAACCGTTTCTTCGGCCTCGCCCCCACCACCTAGGCAGCCCACCGGCACCTTTGTACGCGCCGGCGGGGGCGCCCTGGAGCCCTGAACCTTCCTACGGGGAACAGGGGGTTGGGGGCGGGGAGCGGCGCGGGCCGCACGCGAGGAAGGAATTTCCTGGGCCATTGCGATAATGGGAACAAGAAAGATTGAGGCTCAGAAAGCCAGAGAGAGACGTGTGAGGAGGAAGCAAACAGGGTGTGAGAAGGTGGAGAGGGGGCCGGAGCGCCAGCGAAAGAGGGGAGCGCGGGGGAAGGAGGAAGAGAAGGAGAGGAGGAGAAGAGAGACGCGGCTGCTGGGCGCGCGACGGCAGCTGGCGGAGGAGGGGAGCGGACGAGAACCTGTGCGCGGGGGAAGCCAGGACGGAGGGCAGCATGGGCAGGGGAGGGTTGTCGAGTGGCTGCGCCCGGGCTGTGCCGAGGAGCCCGCGGGGGCGGCAGGACCGCGGGCCGCGAGACTCACGGACAGCGCGAGGCGGCGCGGTGGCCCCTCTCCCTATGCGGGGCTGGGGCGCGGAGGCTGGGCGGGGCCGGTGGGCGTCTGAGCGCGGCGCGGGCGCATTCTTCGCCTTTTCTTCCTGGGGCTCATTCCGGCCGATCGATACCTGCGCGGGACCTGCCCCCGCCGCTAATATCTTTTTAATGAGTTCGCCAGGCTTAAAGCGAGCGCGATCTGCCCTCCAGGGTGGATTTTCCCCCGGCAGATGTTTCGGGAGGAGGAGGCGCGAGGAGCTCCCGGGAGGGGGGACAAATCTCTCCCTCCGAGGGGCGAGAACAGGAGACTTTTTTCTAAAGTTCAAAAGAAAGACGGGCTTTCACTCGGCCCCCAAAAATGTATTTCTCGGCGGACAATGGGCTTCTTTCTGCGCCTCTGAGAGCCGGCGAGGCGAGCGGGGCGGGGACCCGTGCGCTTTGGTCCGGCCTGACCGACTCGCACCCCCCTCCCCCGCACCCAGGCAGCGGCCCCAGAGCTAGGGTGCAGGAGCCGCGAAGCCGGCAGCCCCTCCGAGCGTCCCCTTGAAGGGCACTGTCGCAACCTGGCCGTCCCGGAGCTGAGCCCTGGCGCACTGGAGAGAACGAAAGCGTCGTGCGGGCTGGGGCGCGGGGCCGGGGAAACCCTGGGCTGTCCCACACGCCCCCGGTCTCATAGGTGCCTCAGCCAGGCCGAAGGGACACGCGCTGGTGCCTCGAGGGGAGGCCGGACGGACCTCCGGGCTTGGGCCGCGGCCTCCTTCCCCTCGGCGCTCCGCCCTGAGCGAGGCAACAAGTAGAAATTAGCCGACCCTGGGTGGCTGCCGGGCCCTGAGCCTGTCTTGCCCGCTCCGGCCCGACCAGCCCTCCGGATAGCCGCCTGCTCTTCTCCTTCACTTCCCCTTCAATGTCCCTCCGTGGGGCCGTCAGCCTGCCGCGGCGGCCCTCTCTCCACTCCCGTGGGCTCGGGGGAAGGGGGTACCCGGGCGGCGAGGATGACCTCCGAAGAGCCGCGGCAAATTGATTCGTTCCGCCCGGAGCCGGGGCCGCGTGAATGGGGGCCCGGGCGGCGGCGGCAGCGGCGGCGATGAGGATAAAGATGTTCTCCCTGAAAGGGGGAGGGGGCGCGGAGCGGGAAGCGGAGCCATTCACTCCTGGCCCGGCCCCTCGGGAAGCCGCGCCGAAGAAAGGGGGCCGAGGCCTATTCAAGTCCTACGAGCCGCCCACAATGGACCGATATACTGGGGGCCTCTCTATTAACGCCCATGAATATTAAAGAGATCGCCAAGTGGCGGCCAGCGGGCGAGGGGGGCGACAGTGCCTGCGAGCTCCGGCCCGGCCGAGGGGAGGGGGCTTTTGCGCGAGCAGATTCCGCGCCTGGGCCCCGCGGAAAATGACAAAATGACATGGGTCATCCGCTGGGAAAGCCCGGAATGTTTCCCCTCGAAATCTCCTCCCGGGGACATGCAAGCCCAGGGTCTTGCTGCCTATTTCAATGCACCTTGAGACTGGGCGCTACCAACAGGCTCCTTTTTCCCCGGGCGGGGGTCCAGGTGGGTTTGCGGCTAGACTAAAAGCACAAAATGTGAGCACAGTGGAGGTCTCGGCGCACCAACTGGGAGGCTGTTCTGGGCTCCGCTTCCGCCCCGCTCCCAGCACTGCTCCCCGGGTTTGAGGGTCCGGAGGAGAGGAATGGGACTCAACTGGCCGCAGTCCGAGCCCGTGGTCACTGCGCCAGCGGAATCCAAGCCTCTGACTCTAAGCCGAGGTTCAGGACCCAAATGCTGCGCCCCAGCACGGAGGATGCACGGACCTGAGGGCTTCCCGCAGTGGGACGTGGCCCTGGAGAGGGCAAAATCCTTGGGATTGTCGTGGGGGAAAGTGATCTTACCCAAAGTGAGACCAAGCAAAGAAACCTCAGTTCACAAAGTCCAACTCAAACCATTGCACAGACAGTGACCCTGAGGCTCAGAGAGGAAAGGGGCAGTCTACGGGACCCACAGCACTCCTTATCCTCCTTTGGGTTGCTGGAGGAACTGAGGTCGCTTTCGGGGCTTGGGAGCTGCCGCAGCGCTTGGCTCCTGGCAGCGCTCCCCGACGTCGTCTCCCTCGCTCGCAGCACTTTCTCCTCTCCACCTAGGTCTTCCTAGAAGCCAAGAAGTAGGCGCAGGTGAGGGTTCCCTGCAGGAGCCATCGGACTGCAGACGCCCCCTCAGATTCGAACTCTGGCCAGGGAGCGGATGTGACCCGCCGGCTGCGTTGGAAAATGAGTGGAGGGTTCGGGGACAGTAACCCACCTCCCTCCTCAGCAGGGCTGCCCTCTGCTGGCGCCCTGCCCAACGGTCCTGCCTTCTGCCAGGTGTTCCTTTCCCTGGGCGCCAGCCTCGGGCGGACCCGGGCGCCGGGTCTGAAGGCCAGCTACCGCCGCCTTCCTCCCTTTGCGTGCCAACGGGGACGGGGGATGCCGGAGACTACTGGCAGGAACTGGGGACCAGGGGTCTGGAGTCTGGCCGCCAGGTGTGAGGCCCTCTTAGCCAAGGCGCGTCCGGGTGGTGGAGGGGCCTCTATGCCAAGAGGCGTTAGGACAGGGTCTCGCTTATGGGAGGTCAGCTCGCTGTCCTTCCACCCAAGTCCTCCGCGCTGCGGAGAAGGTCTGGGGAGTCCACACCGTCCAGCGGAGACTAACCCATGAGCCTGACCCACGCCGAGAGGGTCCAGGCACCTCGGTTAGTGGCATCTGAAATTGTAGCCTTGCGGTGGGAGCCAGAAGTGCGGCAGGTGGGGTGAGCCCCCTCACCCAGCATGTCAGGGCCTGGGGTCCGAGGCTTGAGGCTGACATCTGGGGATCGGCGAAACCTGCAGAAACTGGGGGCTTTCCGCCCGGCTCAGCAGCTCCCTGCTTCAGGAGAGGGGATCGCTGGGCTCCGAGGTGCCTCAAAACCGCCGCAAAGCAAGTCTACTCCTGGGGTGATGAGCAGGAGGAATAGAGGGGAGGAAGGGAAAGAAGAGAGAGGCAGAGGAGAAAGAAAGAACAAGGAGGCAAGAAGGAAGGGGCGCCGCAACGCCACGAGCTTCCCGAGGTTGCAGCTCAGCAAGGAGCCCCAAGGCCGAGTCGCAAGCCAAATCCGCGCTGAGGCCTCTCGCGGAGCTGCCTGCAGTTTCGGAGGGACTTAGCTCTCAGGCACGCCTGCTCCCACCTAGGAACGGTCTCGGGACCCCTTTCAATCCCCCTATATCCCGTAGGAAATTCTTTTCCCAGAGACAGGCTGCCAGTGCGATTCCCGTCCGCCCATCTCGACCCCGGATCTGGCCCCGCAAGAGCCAGAAGCCTGGCCGCCCACGAAGCTGCCTCAGGCCAGGACCAGCCCCAGCCCCAGCCCCGACGACGGCTGCAGCCCAGCCTCGGCAGCCCAGTGAGCCCGCGGAGGAGTTTCGCACCCGACTGCGCACAGGGAGCTAGTTGGTGCGGCCCGTTTGAAGCGAAGCGCCGGCTTCAGCCGCGCAGTCTGAACAGGGGATCCGCGTGGCAACTGGGGCTGCGCGCGAGCTCGGGGCGACTGTGGTGGCCAGGGGAGTGCAGGGCCGGGGAGAGAAGAGGACGCGGGCCCTGGCCAGGGAGGGAGAGCTGTGCCGGGCTGGGCCGGCCGGCCGGGGCAGCAGAGGAAAGGTGAACACCGGGTTGGGCCAGGCAGGTGAGCGTGGATCCGGCCTGAGGGGAGCGCGGGGTCCGAAGCCAGGCGTCCCCTCTTGTCCAGCCCGTTCCCTGGAGTCCTGGCGAGCCTCGCCGCACCCCCTCCCCTGCTCCGTCCCCTCCTCTCCTCACAGCCGGCTGAGCCTCCCTCCCTGCCCGGCGCTTCCCACGGGGAGAGAAGAAAAAACAGGAGGGGGAAGGAAGGACCAGGAAGGGGAGGGAGGAGTGGAGGGGGACTGTTCGGAGCGGTCCGCGCGCCCCCGCCCCTCGCGCTCTCGCGACGAAGGCTCCTCAAGCCCAGCCGGGTACAACAAGTCTGTCCTCCGACGTCAGGGGGTCATTAATAACCAATTAGGAGGGTCACCGCGGCTCCTATAAAGGCGCTGAGATTTTGCCAAGGGGAAGACGGCCCCGGCCGAGTGTGCGAGAGGCTAGCGCGCGTCTGAGAGCCCCTTGCTGCAGCTTCCCTGCAACCACCCGCCTCTCTCCCACCCCGCACCCCCCGCACCCGCCTCCGCCTCCACCCGCGTCTCTCCACCCTCCGCGCCTCCTTTGCCATCTCTGCAGATTTCACCATCTCTCTTCCTCTCTCCCCCTCGTTCACTTTCCTCCCAGTCGCCCCCTCACCTCCCGCTCCCTCCTGCGTCCTCCTCCTCTCCGTCCTCCCCCTGCTCTGGTTCCTTCTCCATCGCAGCCCGCTCCTCTCTCCCCTTGGGCTCCCCTCTAGCCCGCCCACCTCCCCCGTCGGCCCGGCCGTCCCCCGGCGCCGGGGAGCTCCGGGCCGCCCATGATGGGCTCCGTGCTCCCGGCTGAGGCCCTGGTGCTCAAGACCGGGCTGAAGGCGCCGGGACTGGCGCTGGCCGAGGTCATCACCTCCGACATCCTGCACAGCTTCCTGTACGGCCGCTGGCGCAACGTGCTCGGGGAGCAGCTCTTCGAGGACAAGAGCCACCACGCCAGCCCCAAGACGGCCTTCACCGCCGAGGTGCTGGCGCAGTCCTTCTCCGGCGGTGAGTCAAGCCGTCGGGGCCTGGCGCAATCCCTCCTCCCGGCGACCCCCATTCCTGTCCTGGCGATGCGCGAGACGCGGCTGGGATACCCGGCCTGTCTGCTGCTTGCGCCAACCTGGGCGCTCCCGGCGCTCCGTGCACCTCAGTTTCCCCATGGGCCAAACAAGGACGCGAGCCACCAAGCCGAGGTGGGGCGCGGGGCAGCCCCGCAGTCCATACGGCTCAAGGACCGATCCCGGCGACCCCGTCGCTCGGCTCCGTCGCCCCAGCCGGCCCCTCCTTTCCCCTCCCGCGCTTGAGCTGGCGGGTTCCTGGCATTTAAAGCCTTACTAGGCGTGTAATAGCAGTTGACTCAAAAAGAAGGGGTTTTAAATTCATTTAGTTAACTTGGGCTTGACCCGCGAAAGTTCCCACTTAAACCAAGAACTTTAAAAGGCAACCGGGGCTGGGGAGGGGGTGGAGGGAGGGCGGGCGGGGAGAAAAAGCCGCGGGGAGAGCGGGGGAGAGAAAGGGAAAGCGAGAAAAGTTTCTTTTCTTTAAGATGTCTCAAGTTCTTATTCCTCATTCATCAACCCGCAAACAATATCTTTCCCTGGGTCTGGCATCTCTGCGCGTCGCCCTCTTTTCCCCCTTTACGATTTCTGTTCCTCTCTTAATTTACCGTGAAGACTAATTCCACTTCCATTCACGCTATGTCAACCATCTAATCCCCCCTTTTTGTAAGGGGAATTCCTCGGCCCCTTTTAAACAAGTCCCCTCCGCATTGAGCTACAATTTACTGCTACAGCATTCTTCCAGGGCTAATGAATTTAGAATTAGCAATTTCTTTCGAATGGAGCCGAATGAATGCGATCACTTTAACAGCGTGACAAATTGCCGGCCGCGCCGCAATGGACACCGTTTAACCCCCCTTTCAGCCGGCCCGCTCGCCGGGTATTTTCCCAGGTAGCTTAGAGGGGAACCTTGTAAGACATGGAGGCCGCCCCTGTACGCCTCGCCGCTCCCAGCCCGGCCGCAGAGGCCCGACAGGAGAACCCTCGGGGAGCTGGGGGCCGCCGCGGCGCCTCCCCGCCCAGAGAGAAGACATCGGGGCTTGTCTGAGCCCGGGCGCCGCCCTCCCTGGCACCCCACGGCCTGGGAGCAGAAAGGGACTCGGGCGCGCCCGAGGTCACACAGCGAGCGCGGAGCCTGGCCAGCTGCTGCCGGTGCTTCTTTGGCACCTCCAACACCTGCCAGCCAGAGGTCTGTCCCCAGCGCTGATCACTGGGTCCTCTGCCAGTGCCCGGAGCCTGGACGCACAGTGGGCTCCTGGAACCCGACTAGGCGAAAGAGTCTCCGGTTGGCCTTCACCTCCTTGCAGGACCTGGCCTCAGTTCTCCCATGCATAAAACCGCTCGGTGCCGTTGGCTCATTAATTCTTAAACTTCTCCGGGGCAGAGAGCGGAAGAAGTTGTGAATGCTTTGAGAATTCGCGGAGAGACTAAAAACCCGCTTCTAAAAACGATCCCCAACGCACCACTCGCTTTCCAGGGCACGGAGGGTCCCCAGGTTGCAAACAGAGGAGAGGTCCTTGAGCCTCTGCACATCCGACTGCCCCCAACACCCGGGTGGCTTCTCTGGATTTGGGGCCGACTTGGGTTTGGCCGGTCTGGGCAGGACCGAAGCCGGGGTCCCGGCGGGGAAGGAAGGGCCGGTCCTCGGCTGCCTCGGGCTCTGACCGGTTTTCCTGGCCCTGCCGCCACAGAAGTGCAGAAGCTGTCCAGCCTGGTGCTGCCAGCGGAGGTGATCATCGCTCAGAGCTCCATCCCTGGCGAGGGCCTCGGCATCTTCTCCAAGACGTGGATCAAGGCGGGCACCGAGATGGGCCCCTTCACCGGCCGCGTGATCGCCCCGGAGCACGTGGACATCTGCAAGAACAACAACCTCATGTGGGAGGTAAGTGCGCGCGGGCTGGGGCAGAGGGGCGCAGGGACCGGCGAGGGGCGCTGGCCGCGGGTGGGACTGCCGTGTCCGGCGGTCGCCGCTTCCACCAGGCAGGGAGCAGCGGACACTCCCCACCTGGACGCCCCCTGAGCCGGGACTCTAAGCCGCTCCAGCCTGGAGCTCACCCCACCTCTAGGCGCCTCCCAACCCGTGCCGAGAAGGCACGGAAAATCCGACCCTCCTTCCTCGGGACACCCTGGCAGAGCAGGACTGTCGTTGGCTCCACTTGGCAGATGAGGGCACTGAGACCCAAAGCAGTCAGGTGGCTTGCCCAGGGTCCCCACATGCCCTCCCTCCAGGCTACCTACCAGCTACTTGCATTCTTTCCCTGGCCCCAGAAGCAGCCTGGGAAGCCCCTCAAGGCCAGTCCTGGGCTGGGGGTGAGGTGGGGCTGGAAAGGAGAATGCCTGGTGAAGGCAGAATGACATTCGCGATGACCGCGGCTGAGCTGGCACTGAGTCAGCTTCTGTGTCCCCAGCCTGCAGTCACGGATGACCTCAGCAGCCCATGCCTTACTGTTCCCTTTTTACCGAGGGAAACAGAAGCTCCAAGAGGCTTCCATCCTAGGCCTTTCCACCCATGACAGTGACAGTGCCAGGGAGGGCCACCCCTGTGCTTCCTCCTAACCTTGCAGAACAGGAAACCAGTGTGCCAGACTGGTGCACACCCTTCCTAATCCCATTCCCTCACCCGCTCCCCCACTCCAGGCCCCTCCTGGTGGACCCTGGAGAAGCCCAACTTTATAGAACTGGGGGATGGCCCAGAGGCCTCTCTTGACCTCATCTTCTCCCTCCTCTGGAGGGCTGGGCCACTAACCACATTCTCCAGTTGCTAGGTCAGGAAGTTGGGGTCCAGTATGACCTCCGAGTGGCCTTGGCAGCTCACGTGAAGGGGTTTAGGCCAAACTGGAGTGCCACAGTGATCCAGCCCTCCTCCCTGGGCTCCAGGATCCTCCCTCTCTGAGGTCCTGGCTGATGTTCCCAGTGCCATGGGGAGCACCTCTGCATCCCTTGAAATAGCTCAGGGCCACTTTGTCTGAGCAGTGATCCTTGGAGACCGTTTTCTTCTGGGGGTAGGGAGGACATGGCAACAGGAGCGTATATCATGGTCAGCCCATAGGGCCCTGGAGACTGACCCCCTGTGGGCCACTTCCAACAGGGTAGCCTCAAGCAAGTCCCTGAACCTCTCCAGCCTTCCTTTCCTCAGTGGGAAAATGAAGCTTTATCCCCCTGGGGCTGTTGTGAGGATGGAGAGTGTATGTGTGGAAGTGCCTGGAAGATTGTACACGTGACATAGCCCTGCCTTACCTGGTCCTCGATCCATCTGTGCCCAGGTGTTCAATGAGGATGGCACGGTGCGCTACTTCATAGATGCCAGCCAGGAGGACCACCGGAGCTGGATGACCTACATCAAGTGTGCACGTAACGAGCAGGAGCAGAACCTAGAGGTGGTCCAGATCGGCACCAGCATCTTCTACAAGGCCATTGAGGTGTGTGCGTGTGCACTGTTGTGTAGGGACCAGCTGGTAAACCCGCTGTGGGGAGGTGTGCAGGGCAGCGATGTCCAGGAACCACAGTGGACAGAGGGGGAGCTGACACTGGTCTCGCTGGCTTTGCTCAGGCCATGGGGCTACAGCAGACACGTGGTCTCCAGACACCCCGCTCTCCAGGTGTGTGACCTCCATGGGAAGCTTTCTGCTGCAGATCAGAAAGGATAGGGCTCTCAACTTGATGCCATTGGGAATGTCACGAGCATCCCAATAGTGAGGTCCCCGGATGTTGGCTGAGGGTGTCCCGATGTTCAGGGGTCACAGAGACACAGAGAAGCAAGATGGGGAGAGGCAGCCCAGGGAACGAGTTGGGGTGGGAGAGAGGGTGTGTGTCTGCAGCCATTTAGTGGTCTGATGGCCCTCATTCTGCATGCGTGGGCACCAGTGGCTTACGGCTCATGACTCCAGTCTCAGCAATGGCTTCCCATGTGTCAGGCTTCTCCCAGATGCTGGATATGCAGTACGGTATTTAATCCCCACACGGCCCCAGGAGGAGGACTCTGTGATTATTTACAGTTTACGGACCAGAAAACCAGGTCTCCCTTGGTGGCAGCAGACTTGGGGGTTTTGCAGGCCATCTGGGGAGACTGTTAGCACTAATAGCTGCGCTTCCTGAGCCGTCTCAGAGGAGACAGACAGGGCCAGGAAACAGGCTGAACACGGTGGCTTATGCCTGTAATCCCAGCACTTTGGGAGGCCGAGGTGAGTGAATTACCTGAGGTCAGGAGTTCAAGACCAGCCTGGCCAACATGATGAGACCTCATCTCTAATAAAAACACAAAAATTAGCAGGGCGTGGTGGCGGGCACCTGTAATTTCAGCTACTGAGGAGGCTAAGGCATGAGAATTGCTTGCACCAGGAAGGCAGAGGTTGCAGTGAGCCGAGATCACGCCACTGCACTCCAGCCTGGGCGACACAATGAGACTCCATCTCAAAAAAAAAAAAAGATGGCATGTAAATATCACTTCCTGTGGTGTGGCAGGGATGAGGCTGAGCCAGGAAGGTTCAGAGGGGAATGGAAAGAGGAGGGCTTCCTGGTAGGGCAGTGCTTGGGCAGAGGCAGAAAAGATCCAGGTGTCTGGGCAGTGGCAGAGGGTGCAAACCAAGCAGAGAGGTGGTCACTCGGGCAGGCCCACACTGGGACCCTCCATGGACAGTGTCCTTTGGCAGGAAATCTGGCCCAGCGGTAGAGGGAAGGTGCCCACCTACCCACCGGCTGCTGGGGGTAGACTGATAGCAAGTGCTGTGCAGAGGCAGTCAGGCGCTTCCCACCACACTTCTCTGCTCCCCTCGGGGTGGGGCTGGAGCTTGATGGAGATTTTCGGGTGTTCTGTAGGAGCAGAGAGCGACTGACCTTTAGTCCATGTTCTATTTTCTCCCCAGGACTCAGACCCTGAAGCTCTTTCTAAGACCCCTGGGGGTGCCAGGGCCTAGTAGTTTCTGGGATGGGTTCCTTTGGTTGTTCCTGAATAACAAGGCCCTAGGGACTCTCCCAGAGGTGACAGCAGGGGGACTAGCCTGGGTCCCAGCTGAGGGGTGGTGCTTGGAGGAGCAGGAGGTGGAGGATAAAAAAAAAAGCTGAGCGGTTCCTGGATTGGGTTTCAAGTGAGGTAAGACGGCCGTGGGGCAGGGTGCAGAGATGACTGAAAGCAGCGCAGGCCCAGGACAGAGGTGGCTCCTTGACCATCTGGCTGGGCCACCGCATCCTAAAATTTGCTTCCAGTGCGGCTGAATCCCACATCTAACAGAATGCACCCTCCCAGATCTTCACCCCGCCACCCTGTCACACACATCTTCACCTTCATACCCTCCTTCCCAGCCATCCTGATATAGATGTGATGGAGGGCTCCCACCCATCCCCTCACTAACCCCATACGCACACACATGCCCACACATGTGAACACAAGAGACAGACCAGAAATGCCTACATCATTTTGGCAAGAGGGCTTCAGGCTGAGGCAGATGTGGGGGCCGGAGTCTCATCTCGCTGTGCAGGTCACACCGGCTAGAAGCCAAACAAAGTCAGAAAACATGAATAGACATTCAGACAGAAATTCAGTCCGAGGGCAAGGAGGCTGAAGAATATCTTCAGGGAAGCAACCGAGTTTATAGGATTAAGAAAAATGGTCATCTACATTTGATCAGGAATTTAAATTGAAAAAAGAGGATCAGGCAGAGCATAGTGGCTCACGCCTGTAATTGCAGCATTTTCAGAGGATGAGGTGGACAAATCACTTGAGGTCAGGAGTGTAAGATCAGCCTGGCCAACATGGTGAAACCCCATCTCTACTGAAAACACAAAAACTAGCCGGGCGTGGTGGCAGGTGCCTGTAATCCCAGCTACTCCGGAGCTGGGGCAGGAGAATTGCTTGAACCCAGGAGGCGGAGGTTGTAGTGAGCTATCAGCAGCATCGCACTCCAGCCTGGGTGACAAAGCGAGACTCTGTCTCAACAACAACAACCAAAAAAAGAGGATCAGGACACACACACACACACACACACACACACACACGATATAGGTATAGATATGTGATAACATATCTGATACAGACAGATCCACCAGTTTGGCTGTCAATGCTTTTACAGAGTTAGCAAGACTTCTAAGAAGAGACTGTTTGCGTGAATGACAAGGAAGCAAAATGCTACCCATTTTACTTTTAAAGTTGGATATACTTTTTGTGGTGGCAGGTTTCTCAAATCATTTTGTCACAATGTCAGATTTCACTTACCAGATAAATTATGTGTCTGGGTGTATGTGGCCACCCTCGAGATGAGGCCGAGGCCCAGAGCTCACGCAGCCCCTGTGGGCTAGATGAGAAGATGCTGCTGTTCCCCAGGCCACTCCCTGGACGACTTGGGAATCAATCGGCTGTTTATTCTGTGTGTGTGGGTGAGTTAGCCAAGGAGAAGGACCTCTGCTGTGATGTTTTCTTAAACTTTCTGCCACTCAGAACTGCCGCTCATATTTCATAACAGTAACCCATTACTTGCCAAAAATAGTAAGGAACATCTTTATTCAATAAGCAGAATATGCTATTGCTGCTCTAAAACTTTCCATAAGTACAGAATAACAGCCTTCTCAACAGAGATGAAGGCAATGGGGTTTTAGAGCTCAGGCAGTCAGTGGAGGCGCCCCAGCAGGGCGTGCATCTGGTTGGATCCACTGATGTGACCCCTGGGGAACCTCCCGGCTTACTCCAGTCACAGAATTTACTATAACTTCAGGTGCCTAAAATGACAGTTCTAGAAAGTACCTACCACATAGCAAGTGGCCACTAAATGTTGAAGGATTAAAAGGGTCTTAGCAACTTTTTAATTTTTTTTTTTTTTTGAGATGGAGTCTTACTCTGTCGTCCAGGCTGGAGTGCAGTGGTGCAATCTTGGCTCACTGCAATCTCCACCTCCCAGGTTCAAGCAATTCTCCTGCCTCCCAAGCAGCTGAGATTACAGGCATGCGCCACCATGCCTGGCTAATTTTTGTATTTGTATTTTTTTTTTTTTTTTTTTTTGAGACAGAGTCTCGCTCTGTCGCCCAGGCTGGAGTGCAGTGGCCGGATCTCAGCTCACTGCAAGCTCCGCCTCCCGGGTTTACACCATTCTCCTGCCTCAGCCTCCCGAGTAGCTGGGACTATAGGTGCCCGCCACCTCGCCCGGCTAGTTTTTTGTATTTTTTAGTAGAGACGGGGTTTTACCGGGTTAGCCAAGATGGTCTCGATTTCCTGACCTTGTGATCCGCCCGTCTTGGCCTCCCAAAGTGCTGGGATTACAGGCTTCAGCCACCGCGCCCCGCCTAATTTTTGTATTTTTAGTAGATTTCACCATGTTGGCCAGGCTGGTCTCGGACTCCTGACCTCAGGTGATCTGCCCACCTCGGTCTCCCAAAGTGCTGGGATTATAGGTGTGAACCACTGCATCTGGCCAACAACTTTTAAAAAAAATAGAATCTGCTAAGCCCTCAGAGTGCTGCTCTCTGTTACTATCCTCATTTTTATCACGGTGAAACTGAAATGTTAGGGAGATTACGGGAAGTTGCTGAGCTGTGATGGGAACCCAGGCCCGTCTGAGCCCAGAGCTGGAGCGCTGAGTCACCATACCGTGTGGCCTCCCTGGCCAATATCTATTTGCTGGAACTCTATTAATTGGTGTGTCAGGACATCTGTGGTACAATGGAAATTGATGTTTGTCCAGATGACATTGAGATCCTTTTACACTAGGGCTTCAGAGCCTGTGGAGAAGGGGAGGGTATTTGCAGTCTCCTGGGAGCATGTTCAGTGGCAGGATATGAATTTACAGCAGGAAAACAAACCCCAAATTCTCTCATTTCCAATTTATAATAAAAATTGAGAAAGTGGGGCAGGACAGACCTTCTGGGCTGATAGGGCTCAGAGAAGCACGTTGAGAGGGCATGTCCATTTGTCGAAAGAGACCCAGGGACTGGTATTCCAGAGTTCTGCTGATGTGGGTTTTGTGGTACAGGACTCAGTTCCTTTGGGAATTGCTTTGTTTGTTTTGTGTCCTGAGCCTTTTCCTGCTCCCCTAAAAAGTGAATGACCAACTGATCCTGCTTCTCCGAGCCCCAGCAGAGAGCCCCGGCCTGCCAGGCCAGGCCTGAGTCTCAGCAGTAGAGAGTGCTGCTGAGGGCACCTAGAGGGCATGTGGTGGCTGTTCTTTGTATCCAGGCAGTCAGCGGGTGGGACCCCAGGAGCCTCTGCACAGTGATCCCAGGGTTCCAGGGAAGAAGCTGCAGGTTCCTGGGTTTTCTGGGTTTGATAGTAGAAGTTTGTTGATGGCGGATGCCTGGGAGCAGACAGACACCAGAGGCCTGGGCACTGGGCACAGAAGGGCTGAGAGAGACTCCCAGTTCCCAGCCTCTGGGCAGGTGAGGTTGCTGGCTTCTAGCTGTCTGGAAATATGTGTCATTCTCAATTCCAGCAGGATCCTTTTTTTTTTTTTTTTTCTTTTGAAGATAATCTTGCTCTGTCCCTGAGGCCGGAGTGCTGAGCTCACTACAACCTCCACCTCCTGGGTTCAGGTGATTAAACAATTCTCGTGCCTCAGCCACCTGGATAGATGGGAGTACAGGCACATGCCACCACTCCCGGCTAAATTTTTTGTTTTTTGAGATGGAGTTTCGCTCTTGTTGCCCAGGCTGGAGTGCAGTGGTGCCATCTTGGCTCACCACAACCTCCGCCTCCCGGGTTCAAGTGATTCTCCTGCTTCAGCCTCCTGAGTAGCTGGGATTACAGGCGTGCACCACCACTCCCGGCTAATTTTGTATTTTAAGTAGACACAGGGTTTCTCCATGTTGGTCAGGCTGGTCTCCAACTCCCGACCTCAGGTGATTCGCCGACCTCGGCCTCCCAAAGTGCTGGGATTACAGGCGTGAGCTACCAAGTCTGGCCATTATTATTTTTTTCTTTTTCTTTTCTTTCTTTCTTTCTTCCTTTCTTTTCTTTTTCTTTCTTTCTTTTTTTTTTTTTGAGACAGAGTCTTGCTCTGTCTCCCAGGCTGAAGTGCAATGGTGCCATCTCGGCTCACTGCAACCTCCGCCTCCTGGGTTCAAGAGATTCTCCTGCCTCAGCCTCCCGAGTAGCTGGGACTACAGTTGCAGGCCACCACACGCAGATAATTTTTGTATTTTTAGTAGAGACAGGGTTTCACTATGTTAGCCAGGCTGATCTCAAACTCCTGACCTCGTTATCCACCCGCTTCGGCCTCCCAAAGTGCTGGGATTACAGGTGTGAGTCACTGTGCCTGGCCCCAGGCTGGTCTTGAACCCCTGGCCTCAAGTGATCCACCCACCTCGGCCTCTCAAAATGCTGGGATTACGGGTGAGAGCCACCGCACCCAACCTGTAGGCTCTTCTTAATTGATTTTCTCTTGCTTTTAAAAAATAATGTGTGTGTGTGTGTGTACAGAAGTAATATGTGCTCATTATTTTTTAAAAAGCCAGAGGCATGATGTAGATGGCATCATGCTACTCTCCAGGAACCTTAAGTCAGCATTTTAAAATAGTCTCAAAATGGCAAACCCTTCTGGGGAAAGACAAGCAGCAAACCAGCGATAGTGGCTGGCATCCAGAGTGGCAGAGAATGACTTCTCATTTTATACCGCGTTATATGTTTATACAATTTGGTCCATATGTCTGCATCGCTGTTTTAAGTTTTAAATTCCTCAGTAAAATTAATTTTAGTACATTAAAAGCATTCTTAGTAAATAAATGACTCACCCTTATGCTGCAATTGTCGCCATCAGAGTTCTTATTTTATTTTATTTATTTATTTTTTGAGATGGAGTTCTACTCTGTTGGCTGGACTGGAGTGCAGTGGCGCGATCTCAGTTCACTGCAACCTTTGCCTCCCGAGTTCAGGCAATTCTCCTGCCTCAGCCTCCTGAGCAGCTGGGATTACAGGCGCACACACCATGCCTGGCTAATTTTTGTATTTTTAGTAGAGATGGCGTTTCACCATGTTGGCCAGGCTGGTCTCAAACTCCTGACCTCAAGTGATCTGCCCGCCTCAGCCTCCCAAAGTGCTGGGGTTACAGGCATAAGCCACTGCACCCAGCCGACTGTTATTGTATTTATTTTATATTTAATAGTAGTTGTTTTCAATTAAAATTAAAAGGCTGATGTTGGCTTAGTATTTGATGACCCCCAGGCCTGGAGCCTGGAGGTGGAGTTCCACTGGGGGCTCGCTGAGCCTACCATCTCATCCCACATCTGTGCTGGAGGAGTTGACTTCTCTTCTAGGGATGATGGGGCTGGGAAGTGGGGGTACCTGCATGGGGCTGGTGTCCTTGGAGCATTCGGGCCCAGGCTGTGTTCTTGCTGGACACTGACGGCAGAACCCTGGTCACCCTGGGCTTCCACCGAACCAGCGGCCTCTGCAACTCTGCTGGCTCAGTGAGCACTCCTGCGGAGAGCTGGACGTGCCAGAAACCGCTGCCAGCTTCTCTGAGAGGTTGGTGGGCTCCAGGAAAACAATCACTGGCGCTTCCATGTCTCGATTATGCAAAGAGCTTTATGCATATGGCTCCGCTGCACCCCAAAAACCACTCAGTGAGGCCATGGCAATGTGAGGAAACAAGCCCCACGAGGTGAGGCAACTTGCCCAAGGTCACTTGCTCAGCAGATGGGGAGCCTAGTGGACCCCAATATGTCTGACTCCAGACTGGGCAGGAACCCTCTGTGGGGCGTCTTCAGCGGTCCGGGGGAGGGTGCTGATTGCTTGGGAAGAACCATGACATCAACGTGTCTGGTTTCATCCAAGACTGGAAGCCAAGGGTCGGGACAATGTTGGAGGTGACTTACAACCAGAGTCTTAGAGTTGGGGGGGAACTCAGGGACCATGTTCCCTGACCCCCTCATTTGAGGAGCACAGAAAGGCAAAGTGACTTGCCTAAGGTCACACAGGGACCCGGTGACAGAGGGCTCATCTGCACTATCTCGTAGACAGATTTCCTTCACAATTAATTTATGTTAAATATTTCAATTTCATCATCTGCTTTTCTGGGAGATTCACAAAACCTCTTCCTTCTATCCCGGTGAGGTCTGGAAAAAAAGTAGAATTTTTAAAAGTGTTAAAAAACGAAAAAAAAAACCCAAATCAGAACCTCTTTCTTCTCTGCCCCTTTCCAGCAGGGGCCTCCACCTCTGACCTGCTGGCCTTCTGGACAGTGGCCATGACTATGAATGAGCAGAGAGGTCACCAGGACTCTTGCTGTGGTGCCAGATTGTAATCTGTCCACTTTCTGGGAGGCACCATCTAACTTTCTGTGGCTTCTGGGACTGCACTTGGCGTTTCCACATTGACTTCTCGTCACTTACCGATCCTAAGGCTCGCCATGATGCCCCGTGAACCATGGGGGCATGAGGAAATGGATGTGGTGACTCTAGGCTGAGTCTCAGGAGGATGGCTGTCGCCTAAGCCCCCTCACATCCTCCTGTTCGCACCCCTTCTCTTTCGACCTCCCCTTCTTCTTCTTTTTTTTTTTTCTTGAGACAGGCTCTTGCTCTGTCACCCAGGCTGGAGTGGTCACCCAGGCTGGCATGTAGTGGTGCAATCTCAGCTTACTGCAACCTCTGCCTCCTGGGTTCAAGCAGTTCTGCCTCAGCCTCCCAGGTAGCTGGGACTATAGGCATGCGCCACCATGCCTAGCTAATTTTTCTATTTTTTTTGTAGAGACAGAGTTTTACTATGTTGCCCAGGCTAGTCTCAAACTCCTGGCCTCAAGTAATCCACCTGCTTCGGCCTCCCAAAGTGCTAGGATTACAGGCATGAGCGACCACGCCCGACCTCCATGTTCCCTTCTTTTCAAGGGTGAGCAGAGCTTGCTGCAATGGTCTGAGGGTCTTCCAGGCTCTGACCGGAGGAAGGAAGACGTAGTGAACGCCAGAGTTCTGAGTGTGGGCTCTGCAGGCTGAACCAAACAGACACAGAAGGGACCTTGTCTCTGACCACAGAAGCCAATGCGGGATCCTGGCCTGGTTTCAGACACCTCTAGATGGAACCCCATGTGATCTTTTGTGCTTCACCTAATAAAGGACCCTCCAGGAAAACAAACCAGCTGTTGCCGGGGGGTGTCTGGGTTTCTCTGGGCACATCAGATAGTGGCCCCCAGGGGCAGGTGCCAAGGCCAGCACTTCTGGGGTCCAGGCCTCGGGACCGTGATAGGCTGTCCCTTCTCTCATACGCCCTGCCTGGCTAGGGCCTGGAGCTTCCCCACTTGGGAGGGGTAACTAGCTTCCATGAGAGGTCTGGCAGGCCCCTTGGGTTGTCCTGGAGCGTGTGGTATTTATGGCCAGTGCCACCCCGGGAGCAGGCCCCTTACACCTCCCTGGATCATCACTGCAAAATCCTCTGACCAACATCCTTTGCCATGAGCCTGGAGCAGGTCCTCCCCGAGAGCAGCAGAGCCCCCAAATCACTTGTGGAGTTCTCTGTCATTGACCTAGGACGCGGTGAACTGGACTCTGTGTAAGACAGTGTACCCCAACGTTTCTTGGGGTGGAGGTGTTCATCCATCTGAATGCTTCTTTTTTAGCATCTGCCATGTGCACAGAAACACTCAGAGCCCTGTGCTTGGTCGGGAAGTACCTGTGATGTGGGGTGTCTATGGAAGCTTTGGATAAGAGATGTTTCCAGAACATTATCCCCACAGGGTGTAGCCAAGTACCCTAGGGTGCCCCACAGCCCACCATTCTTGGAAACATCCGGCTCAGCCCTGCAGCCCCGGGGGCTGGCTGACTCTAGTTCTCCTGCGTAAGAATTGAAAAGATTTCTAATTTTCCATCTTCCGTTACTTCCGCTTGCTGTGAGGTGTCCATTCTGGTGCTGTCAGCTTGGAAGCTCTCCTGTGGCCAGAGCACGGACAGAGATGGCCTGGGCAGGGAGAGGGGGACAGAGGGGTTTGACACCCCAGGGTCTTCCATGTTTATGCAGCTTGCCGGGACAGCTCAGTGGAAATGGGCCTGTGTGGCTTTCTCAGGGCTGAGACTGGGTTCAGGTCTCCTGACTGTGAAGGGGTGCTCAGAGACCCCCAACTCTCACCTCCCAGCTGCTGCCTCCCTGACCTCCTCTTGCCTCCCTCCCTGCAGATGATCCCGCCTGACCAGGAACTGCTGGTGTGGTACGGAAACTCACATAACACCTTCCTGGGGATCCCTGGTGTGCCTGGGCTAGAGGAGGACCAGAAAAAGAATAAGCATGGTAGGTGTTCTCCGTGGGGCCACTGAGACACAGACCCATGGAGAGGGGAGCCCAGGGAGGGGAGAGAGAGAATGAGAGAGGCAGGGAGGCTCCTGACCTCCAGGGACCTCAGTTCAATGTCTGGCAGCATTGAGCAGATAAGACATACAGGTCCAAGGAGGCTGATGCCCCTGGAGCTGCCACATGGGCCGGGCATGGGTGGGAGATGGTCCTCCTGCTTCCTGGCCATAATAGACTGTCTGGGGGGTATGTGGGGGAGACCAGAGAGGCAATGAGGTGTGACAGGAGAAGAAAGGAGCTGGGCAGCAGGAGCCTGGATTGAGTTCTAGTTCTGCTGTGCAATCTTGGAAATGCCCTGTGCCTCAGTTTCCTCATCTGTAAAGGGAAGATCCTAGGCAAGATAATCTCTAAGTTCCCTTCTGTATATTTCCTTGCCCTGTCGCTGATGTCTGGTGCAGGGTCTGGCACAGAGTAGGTGCTCCGTATAAGCCTGTTGAAGGAAGGCAGGACAGACTGTGCCTGTGTGTGTGTTGTGGGGACGCTGGCCATCACAGCAGAGACCACTTGCTCAACAACTATTTCTTGCCAAGAACTAGGCTAAACCTTTGGCAGATATCACAGGCATGAGGTACTGTGGTCGGTGGTCCTTATTTTTGGAGGATGAACCTGAGCTGGTGAGCTACTGTTTATTAAGTCCTTGCTCTGCAGCTGATGTTTTACAAACATTAATTTCTCTAGGCTGGGCATAGTGGCTCATGCCTGTAATCCCAGCACTTTGGGAGGCAGAGACAGGAGGATCATTGAGCCTAGGAGTTCCAGACCAGCCTGGGCAACATAGCAAGACCCCATCTCTAAAAAAAACTTTAAAAATTAGCCAGGTGTGCTGGCACGAGCCTGTGTTCCCAGCTACCTGGGAGGCTGAGGTGGAAGGATCACTTGAACCCAGGAGATCGAGGCTGCAGTGAGCTGAGATGGCACCACTGCACTCCAACCTGTGTGACAGAGCGAGACCCTGTCTCGAAAAAAAAAAAAAAAAAAAACTTTTTGAGACAGGCGCTGTGGCTCACGCCTGTAATCCCAGCACTTTGGGAGGCCGAGGTGGGCGCATCACGAGGTCAAGAGGTTGAGACCATCCTGGCCAACATGGTGAAACTCTGTCTCTACTAAAAATACAAAAATTGGCTGGGCGTGGTGGTGCACACCTGTAGTCCCAGCTACTCGGGAAGCTGAGGCAGGAGAGTCACTTGAACCCAGGAGGAGGAGGCTGTAGTGAGTGGAGATCGCGCCACTGCATTCCAGCCTGGCGACAGACGGAGACTCCGTCTCAAAAAAAAAAAAAAAAAAATCTTTTTTCACTGATCCTTACCAGGCTTACGAGGGTGATGCTAGTAGTACCTCCATTTCAGGAAGGAGAAAACCGAGGCGCAGTTCCGTGGTACAGAGTAGGCACTCAGTAAATGTTTGTGAGATGAGTTAATGAAAGGTTTGGAGATGGGAGTCATCATAGTTGCTCCCCTTTACGGAAGGCCTTCTCCAATCCAGGCATCTCTCAGGCACTGGCTAAGGCAGGTCAGGTGCTTAGCGCAGAGACCTTCCATAGACGTCTTTTCTCATCCTCTCGGGCAATCGTACGCCCGAAGAGGCAGTGCTAGGTTTCCATTTTACAGATGAGAAAGCTGAGGTTTAGCTAGGCTGAGTCGCTAAGTCTCCGAGGTCTCGCATCGTGATCGTGAGTCCAACTCCTATTGGATCCCCCAGCAGGGGGACCCTTCGCTGTCCCTCCCATCCGTCTGCCACCGTCCAAGCAGCACCCGCCCTCAGGATCGGATCGCCCCCGGGAGGGGGGCGCTGGGGGCCCGGGCCACGGGGCGCCGGTTCTCACGGGGCTGCTCTCTCCCCTTCCTCGTCTCCCTTCTCCCGCCCCGCCCCGCGGCCAGAGGACTTCCACCCGGCGGACTCGGCGGCGGGCCCCGCGGGCCGCATGCGCTGCGTCATCTGCCACCGCGGCTTCAACTCGCGCAGCAACTTGCGCTCGCACATGCGCATCCACACGCTGGACAAGCCCTTCGTGTGTCGCTTCTGCAACCGCCGCTTCAGCCAGTCGTCCACGCTGCGCAACCATGTGCGCCTGCATACGGGCGAGCGCCCCTACAAGTGCCAGGTGTGCCAGAGTGCCTACTCGCAGCTGGCCGGCCTGCGCGCCCACCAGAAGAGCGCGCGCCACCGGCCGCCCAGCGCCGCGCTGCAGGCACATTCGCCCGCGCTGCCAGCCCCGCACGCGCACGCGCCCGCTCTTGCCGCCGCCGCCGCCGCCGCCGCCGCGCACCACCTGCCGGCCATGGTGCTGTGAGCGCGCCCGCGCCCTCGCCCGGCCCCGCGCGCTCCCGGGCCCTCGGCAACCAGGCGCCGCAGCGCGACTCGCCCTCCCGCCCCGACCCCCGGCCCGGCGCCCCCGCGGAGCCCCGCGCGCTGGGGGTGGGCCCCAAAGACGGACCCCAGGCACCCCCGCCTCGGCTCGTGTCGCAGATGAGGACACTGAGGGCGGCGTCCCTCACCCAGGCCACGCAGATGGTGCGGCTACTCGGCCGCCTCCTCTGGGAGGGGGTCCCCCTGCCTGGCCTCGCCCCCGAATCTCCCTCCTGTTGTAGAACCGGGCGCCCAGACCGGCATCCCCCTCGTGGGTGCCAAGAAAGCGAAATTTAGCGCCCCGAGGACCCCTCAGCAGAGGAAGGGGAGTCCCCACCTCCGCCACCGAGAGTCCTGTGCTTCGGAATGAAGGGAGGGCGACCTCCTTGTCCGGGTGCGGCCGGGCGCGGGGCTTGTGGGGGCGCCACCTCCTCTTCCGGCCCCTGGGACTGGTGTCCTGAAGTGTCGGGAGTCTTTACGCAACCTTGACAGGTGCGGGCTACTGGGGTCCATCGGCAGCCGGAAGAGACCCGGAGAGACCTGCATCTTCTGGGCCCTTACCCCCAAACCTGGCTCCTGGGGATGGATGAGGAAGGAGCTCTTTGCAGTGCACCAGGCACGTTGAAAGTGGAGGCACAACGGAAATCCTCTGTAGGACCCCAAGCAAGACCCTGCACCTCTCTGGGCCCCAGTTTCCCCATCTGTAAAATGCGGGAGTTGGACCAATGCCCCCTCCCCTTCAGCTGTGACATCATGCCTTGGAAGGCGAAAGTTCCCCCCAACCCCTTCCAACACACACACCCCAGCGAGAGGAGGGCAAGACTGGAACTGCTGTCCGGGAGGTTAAGGTGGCTTCTGTGGCCAGGAGGCACTTCCGAACTGTGCCCAGTCCCGGGAGTTCCGCCCCGTCTGCCCACACTTCCCTCGGTCCCTGCCCGTTTCCTCAAACTCTGGCCGTGCGCGCCCTCTGGTGTCGCCTCTCACACTTTGCAGTCATTTACCAGGATTCCCGTGGGGCGTTTTGTAAAATAAAGAAACTATAATATTAATGAAAAGTATAAAATGTATAGCGTTTTCAAGACACTGTGTTCTACTTCCAGAAAATGGTCACTTTAACCTTGTAAATATTTATCTAAAATGATATTTACAAACTGTGATATATTATTATTTGATTGTATATGTACAACTGTAAATACATTTGTACCTCTCTTGTATTCTAAAATAAAAATTACTTGGAACATTTATCATTTAGCATCTGAATGGGTGGACACTTTTATCTGTATGAAGGAAATATAGAAAGTGTCTAGAAGCTGGAAAGGGGCGGCTAAGAGTTGTTCCACTTGCTGGTGTGTACAGGACAATTTTCTTTGTCACAACTGGGGTGTCAGATCCCAGTGAGATGGGTCACAGTGCAAAGCAATTGGAAATCTTGAAAGGGGCTGGGCAGATTCTCATGGTTTCCAGCTGGCTCAAACATCAGTGCCTTACTTTGTAACTTCTCCCAAATATTTACTTTTTTTTTTTTTTTTTT